>NC_037540.1:19041958-19083059 GCF_001531365.2 Cynara cardunculus var. scolymus | reverse complement strand
GAGTAACAGTTGTGACAACTACAATAATGGTGTGTTGGTGGGGGTTAGTTTAGGGGCGTGACAATAACAATTGTAGCATGGTTGTAGTAGGGATGTTTAGTGAGTGACCAGGGAGTAGGTGATGATGACAATAGTAGTGGCATGATGATTAGTGGTGGGGTAGGGTGGGTAACAACGATAGTAGTGGGGTGGTGGTGGTGGTGGTGGTGATGGTGGTGGTGGTGGGAGGTTAGGGGTGGGGCATGACAAACAATAGTAGCATGGTTGCGGTGGGTGGTGATGGAATTCAATTCCTTCCATTATGCCAAGGAATGATGAATTCATTAATTTGTGGAATTCAATGGAATTTGAAGGATTCCATTCATTTCAAAAAATGAACCAAACAAATGAATTGGAATTTGGTCAAATTTCTTTGAATTCCGCAAACCAAACGGCCCCTTAAACTTTCTAAAACCGGTTAAATACATGTTTGTAACTTATAAAATCAGGGTAATGTGATAAAAGTTTGAGAAAAGTCTAAAAAGAACCCAACAAACTCTCAATTTTTGAATGATTAAGTCCTTAAACTATTTTTTGAATGATAAAACCCTCAAACTTCTAAAACCGGTTAAATACATCTTTGTAACTTGTAAAAACAGGTTCATGTGATAAAAATTTGGGAAAAGTCTAAAGAAACCCAACAAACTATCCGATCTTGAATGATTAAATCCTTAAACTATTTTTTGAATGATAAAACCCTTAAACTTTCTAAAACGGATTAAATACATCTTTTTAACCTATAAAAACAGGTTAATGTGATAAAATTTAGAAAAAATCTAAAGAAACCCAACAAAATATCTGATTTTGAATGACTAAATTTTAACAAATAAATCCCTAAAAGTTTTCCTAAATCTTTTCACCAAATAAATTCTTGATTTTTTTGAACAAATAAATACCAAACTTTTTTTAAGAAACAAAATCATGAACTTAATTTTGAACAAATAAATCCAAAACTTCTTTTAAACATATCATGAGCAAATATATATATATATATATAATTCCTCTCACCGAGAACAAAATACAATGAACCAATTAAACAGAGAAAAAATATACTAGTTTCATTACTAATTTTAAAGCATACAAAAGTTATGCTCAAATCATAAATTAAATTCATTAACTTAATTTTTTCATGTATAATATTTTTGTATGTATCTATTTATGGTTTAGGCATAATTTTTGTGTATTTCAGAACCAATAATGGAAACGTTATAATTTTTCTCTATTTAATTGGTTCATTATACTTTGTTGTCTATATATATTTTTTTGTTCATGATTTTGTTTCAAAAAAGTTTCGGACTTATTTGTTCAAAATCAAGTTCATGATTTTGTTTCTCCAAAAAAAATTGGGATTTATTTGTTTAAGAAAAGTCCAATAATTTATTTGGTAAAGAGATTTAGGGAAAAATTTAGGAATTTATTTGTTAAAAAGGTAAAAACATATTCCAACAACAATACAATTTTCGAAAATTAAAATTGTTATTATCTAATATAGTAGAACCGTATTTACACAGTGTAACGAGATATATTTTGATTTTAATGTTTCATTTTATAATACAACTTTTTATTATTTTGAGAAAACGGTAATGTTTTTATATTTAAATAAAATATAAATTTGAAGACCCATAAAGATTTCTATACATATTAATATCAAAATAACAATTTAAAAGTTCTTACTTTTATAATTTTTGAGTTCAGTTTTTTTGAATAATTTAATTTAGATTTAATAACGAAGTAATTTATGTTAGATCTAATATTATAATGTTTTTATTGAGATAATTTTAGTTCAATCTTTTTATTATAATTTTTTAATTTAAGTTAAATAACGAATTATTTTATTTTTGATTTAATAATATAATTTTTCATAAAGATAATGGTTAACTTTTCTGTTAGAACTCAATAATTATTTTAATTCTATTTTAGTTATTTTATATTTTAAATGAGATGCTTATTCTGTATTTGGTTATGTTTATCAATTAATTATATGAATTTAAACATATAGTTTTAAAAAGTGTATTCATACACTATTTACTTGTAATCTTGAATTCTAAGTAATATGTATCATTAAACAGTACTTGATGTATTCAAAATAGTTTTTAAAAGTTTTATCCGAATGTTTTATAATATACTAGAGATGAATCAACAATTATAAATTATATATCTTAGAGTAACTACAAGTTTGGCCCCTATGGTTTGTCGAAAGTAACCCTTTTCATCCCCATAGGTTTGAAATTATAAGATGGTCATCGGGTTTGTAAAAACGTCCGAATTTGGTTTATCCTTCTAACGTCATTAAAAAAATCAGTTAAATGAGAGACATTTATTGATTTTTTGTCTTTTACCCAATCAAAAATCATATAAGCTAACATCATAATATCGATTTGGATTCATTAACCAACAATGACAGTTTTTGAGATCTTTGATTTTAGTGTTGTTTTAAAATTGGTTTTGTTCATAAAATTAGTCTCATATATGTACATAGATGACAAATGTGTATGTTTCAATAAATAATACTTATTTAAAGTCTTAAACGTATTAATTCACTAACAATAATTTTTGTAATATTCTCATGATCTTTACTTCATCAAAAATATTTTTGCAAAGAAAGAAAATGCTGCATTTCTCATGATGAGAAAATAAATGACCAAGTGACAATCACACATATTCGTTGTGTGATAACCGGATCCTGGTTATGCACTTGAGGTAATTGTTATATGATTACCTGATTATGTGATCATGTGAATATCTGATTAATTGATATAATTGATTATGTGGATACATGCTTACATAAGATTAATATGTAAGTGAGTGTATGTCTTTCATGCATGAAGTGGTGTTAAGAGAATATACATATATGTATGCATGTTTTGTGTATGCATGGCTTATAAAATATGCATACATGGGAGTTTTGCAAGTATGAATTATATGTATATGTATATGTATATGTATATGTATATGTATATGTATATGTATATGTATATGTATATGTATATGTATATGTATATGTATATGTATATGTGTGTGCATGGGTTTTATGCATGCATTATGTGTCATGCATGTGTATATGTTGTATGTGAGGTGGTATGCATGAAATATGCATCCACCACCTTTCTTTTTAAGGAAAGGTATAAAGAGGTTTGGGAAAAGAAAGCTTCTCTTTCCTGTCGTTTTTGAAAACTGAGAGTAAAGGTTGTGTGGATTCCTGCCAAAAATAGACATTAACCTGGGAAGTAATCTATGTGCATATATCTTCTTCAATTTCAAAATTTGCATAAGGTGAGTTTTATTTCATACAAACAATTTAGTCTTTCATGATACTGGTTATACATACAAATTGTTGTTGTTGTATGAATTTCGAGTTTATGTTCTTAACACATTCATTGACTGGTAAAGCTTTTATAATCGGACAAGTACTATCTGATTAGGGCTCCTCACCGGCAAAGCCTTGGCCGGTGAAGAATTTGATGACTGTAAGTGTTGACTGATGAGGTTCCTTATCGGACATACCTTTGTCCGATAAGGACTCTTCAGCGGATATGTTTTGGCCGGTTAATATTATTCATCGCTCATTGTTTATATATGGATTTGATGTTTAAAACTCATGTATTTGACCGATGAACAATTGTATCCGGACACTTGGTGTCCGATAAGGGTATGTCTGGACACTTGGTGTTCGATAAAGGTGTGTCCGGTTAAGAGTTGTCCGGATAATGATGTCTGAATAAGAGTTGACCGATGAAGAGGAATTGGCCCAAAACTTGTGTTATCTAATGATGGTATTTCATTAATATTATTTAATCAGTTTTAAACTATTTTATAATGCAAAAAGGGCATTTTTGTATCTCTTAAATAAGAATTATGAACTGGGAAAAGATACTGATATTTTCTTTCAAGACGTGTGTGACATAAGTCTGTTTTGAAAGAAATATTGATTTTAAGAAATGTTTCTCCAGGACGTGTGTGACGTAAGTCTCTTCTGGCATGAAACTATGTTTTAAATGCTTCTCCAAGACGTTTGTGACGTAAGTCTGTTCTGGCATGAAACTATGTTTTAAATGTTTCTTCAGGACGTGTGTGACGTAAGTTTGTTCTGGCATGAGACTATGTTTTAAATGTTTCTCCAGAACGTATGTGACGTAAGTCTGTTCTGCTATGAAACTAAGTTTCTTCAGAACGTGTGTGACATAAGTTTGTTATGATTTGAAACCATGTTTAAGGTGGAAACAAGGGTGACATATCAAGGAGAGGTGTACCTATGGATATAAAGGAGACAATTGCAGGTGTGATTAAGATTATAACTCTTGTTATTATCACCATAAGATGTGACAATTCTAAATCATCATTTCTCTATGACTTGATGACTTAGAGGTATTACTCTTATTGAGATAATAACATTGATGTTATTGAGAAGTGGAAAATGATTTATAAACAGAGACATTAATTGCCCATGATTTATGGTTTTGATGAAATCTAATATTTGAGAAGACACAGAGGAGTTCTGGTTGATCTTCAAGATGGACCTGAAGACCTCTGGTCGTGTGAAAAATCTTTCAAGTATTTCATGAAATTTTATGACCCAGAGGCTTTGTATGTACTACACAGAGACTCTGTGTTAGGAAAGATTCTGTGTCATAGCTCTGTATCTGAGCTCCGTCTTTTAAAACTAAATCTTTTATAAGTCAAATCATTTTAAATATCTCTTATTAATGAGATAAAGAACCAGAGGAGCTCTGGTTGTAGTTTTATTAATCTTTTCTTTAAAAAACAAATGTTAGTGTTTTTGGATCAAAGACTATGGTTATCTAAAGGATCTCTGATTAAGTTAGTCTTATAATGTTGGAATAAGTATAGAGGAGCTCTGGCCTGTTGAGTCAGATGATATCTGGCCCGTTGAGGCAGAGGAGTTTTATGACATTGTGTTTTGTAAGAAACACAAATATAAGGAAGTGTGTATTTATGTTATGAGTATATGTTTGTTTTATAGTTTGAGTAGCAAGTACATTGGCATACTTTTGCTGAAATTTATTTATTTATTTGCAAAAGATGTTTTAAACAAGATTTGGTGATCTTCACCCTATAATTGCAAAGAAAGGATTTTTTTTCACTGGACCTTCTGGTCTAACCCTTATTTTTTATTTTGAAAATGTGCATTGCAGGAACAGCGGGGTCTCAGGATATTAAGGGAAAAGAGAAAATATGATTATTTTTCTTATGTGTTTATCTGCCTTTTGAAGATCAACCTATTGCTTGTTATATTTTGAAGATACATATTGACATACATGTGATAGTATAGGGATATTTTTTTGAAATTTTTCAGTTGTAAATTCTGTATATAGAATCCTTGTACTAGTGGGACCTTGTGATGTAAATCATATTTCTTTTATAAAATTCATGTTATATGTAAATGTGAAAGTTTGGGGTGTTACACGTTGTTTTATACTAAAAAATATTTATCTACATTTCTTTGCTTTTGAAAAATGTACGATATTTAATTTCAATGATAGTTTAATTTTTATACTATGTTTGAAATTAATATAGTTTAGGTATTAAACTATTTTTGAGATTATTAATTTAATATAGTTTAATCATTATACTATATAGTTCAATTAAATTTTGTATTATAAATTTAATATACATTTAAAAGATATTAAATTAAATGAAATATCTAAAAACAATACAATTTTTATTAATAGGCAAAGATAAAGTTTCAATTTTATTTCATGTAAATAAGAAAAAAAGTACACTTTTTAAACCCAACTTAAAATAAACAATGTTCTTTTAGATCAGTGTAGACGGATTTACAGATATGTATATATGGTAAATTACATATAAATTTAAAAATATTCAATAACTGACTCATGACAAGATTTTTTAAAATTGAGGTATAATTTATAAAATAAAATACGTATTTTTAAGATTAAAATTATCATATAATCAATTAATATAATAATGGTAGAAAATGAAAAATAAGAAATAAAGGAAAAAAGATAAACCACAAGGAACAAGACAAAAAAATGTTAACTAACTAAAGTTAGTAAGAGAAACCGAAAGTGAAATAAAATGGCAACCATAATGATTAAAATTGTAATTAGATGAAAAGACAGACCAAATTTGATAGTGAGCGGTAACGACAATGATCAAAAATGTAATTTACTCTATTATAAAATATAATAACTTTGGTTCTTTCTTTGACTTTGAAATAATAATTAACTTTAGGACAGGTTTGAAATAACATTTTACTTTTGGTTCCATTGTTTTTATAAATGCAATTACATTTTAATAATAAGTTTTGGAGTTTATAACGAGCATAAATTTCATACTCTTGATTTACAAAAAAAGTTTACTTCCTTGCATATTATGCGGGTACCCAAACTAGTATATTATAAAGGAAAATTGACTCAAATGACTATTTTCACATTTAAATTGGTCTTCCAATCATTTCTCTCTCGGATTTACTCAAATGTCACTACTTTCGCAGTATTAGCTAAAAGACAAAAAAAATTCAAATTCAACCAGTTTACTGTCGTTATCGCCAACACAACTATCGCAATTGCGGGCCTGGCCATCACAATTGCAGATTTGTGTTGAATTTGATTTTTATTTTTCCTTTTAATTAATATTGCGGACATGACTAATATTGCGGAAGTAGTGATATTTGGATAAATCCACGAGAGAAATGGTTAGGAGACCAATTTAGATGTAGAAAACGGTCATTTAAGTCCATTTCCCTACCATAAATAATTAAGTAAACTCTTTACCTTGACGAGGTTGAACCTTAAACTTTCTAAAATACTAGATTTACTGAAAACTCAAATACCGCTTGATCAATTACATTTTGTTATGTTGATTAATTTAGGGAAAATTGCATCAAAATGGAACAAACTTTCATCTAATTCATATTTTGGGGAACCAACTTTTAAAATCGTCATTTTGGGAAACCAACTTGCACCTGATTCCTATTTAGGGAACCAACTTGCAATACAATAAAATCTATTTTTCATTTCAAATTTCGTTTTTTTAATTCAGATATCAAATTGAACATTTTAAAAAAAATTCCAAATTACCACAATAAAAATTATTTTTTACTAATGCAAAAAAAATCAATTTAATATAAAAAATTAACTGATGCAATTGGTTAGATATAAAAATCTTGAATGTGATATTTAATATTTATTTTTTATTGCATCAATTAATTTTTTTTTCTATTAAATTGGTTTTTTTGTGTTAGTAAAAAACAATTTTTATTGTGGTAATTTGGATTTTTTTTTAAAATGTTCAATCTGATATCTGAATTTAAAAAAACGAGATTTGAAATGAAAAATAGATTTTATTGCATTAATTTTTGAAAAAAAAACGAATTTTAGTTATTTTTCTATAATTATTTTGTAAGTTGGTTCACCAAAATAGGAATCAGGTGCAAGTTGGCTTCCCAAAATGACGATTTTAAAAGTTGGTTCCTTAAAATAGGAATCATGTGCAAGTTGGTTCCCCAAAATAACGATTTTGAAAGTTAGTTCCTTAAAATAGAAATTAGGTAAAAATTGATTTCATTTTGATACAATTTTCCCATTAATTTATCATGCGAGTGAAACAATTGTTTGCATGTTTATTGTCTATTACATATCCTTCCTTCATTGGCCGTAAGTTAAAGGGTTAATCAATCTCAAAACCCTCTTTCAAAATGGGTAGAGACCATGCTTTCTTTTTGGTGTGATTTCTTCTAGAAAAGAGCGCTCGTCTTATTGGTCAGTTCAATATCTCTTTTTCTTTTGTTAATTATAGATGTCCAGGACAACTTATACACACCTTGACTAATTATAGGGGTCCTAGGAAGAACAACCAGAAAAATCCCCCCATGAGATGATCTCTACCCGTTATCTTTTCCCCTTTTTTTTGTTACAAAGAGTCTTTTTCTAGTAAGCATCCAAAAGGAGCATTACAATCTTTGAATTAAGGAATTCCATTTAGATGAAACGTCTTGGAATAGTGGCTTGTTTAGAGTACAAAAACGAGTACGACGATTGGAAAAGATGACCTCAATTTAATGATATGAAATGTTTATATGCCAATTGTTACTTGTTTGCGTGCACTCTTTCACAAGCCAGCCAAGAGTCTATAGAAGCAATTGCTCTACTTTTCGAAATAGAGGTAAGGTCTTCATACATCTCCACCCGACCCTACTTTTAAGTGAGATTTACGAGGTTGGTTTGGTTTGGAAATGCTTATACTAGTTATATATTTTGAAGAATTAGAAAGTAACTTGAAAAAGCATGATGGGTAAACATAGATTATCTAGTTTAACATACTCTTCAAAATGATACAAGATCTTCCTGATGGAGAATTTGGCACACAACTCTATTGGCAACTCATTTTTTTAGCATAAACCCCACTTTTTGTGCTAACCATCATCGTACAGCGGGACTTTGAAGAAAATGTCACTTGCGACATGATCGAAACCATAGTGAGCGAGCAAGCAGCAGGTTTCTTATTGTTCAATCAGACACAGAAAATGAGCCCTTATGGCATACCATTATTCTCTTCTCTTTCTGACCCATATAAGCTGAAAATGGTCTTGTAACCACATGAAGATCCTCTTATTCGGTTTTGAATTGAAACAGGAATGATTCATAGTCTCATTGGCATAATTTAAGTTTCTAACCACCGCGTCAACTATATCTGG
Source organism: Cynara cardunculus var. scolymus (assembly GCF_001531365.2). NCBI lineage: Eukaryota > Viridiplantae > Streptophyta > Magnoliopsida > Asterales > Asteraceae > Cynara > Cynara cardunculus. Next base: position 19,074,343 of record NC_037540.1, on the reverse strand, counting down.
ATGGTTTCTGCTACAACCTAGATTCTTGTAAATGGTTTTTACAGAAGAGGTGTAGCATGATGGATACCTGTGGTGAACATTACTCTTAACTTCCACCCGTCTGACCACCGCTTCCTTTGGAGGCAGACGACATACCTTGTTCAATACACTGGAAAACCGTAAAGTTCAGGGATCAATCAGAGGGAGAGACGAAAAACATCCTAGTATTAACTTTGATGGGAATGAAGAAACCCAAAACAAGGTAAACAATATCACCAATTCTAGTTGACCTGCATGCCGCTTAACAATTTCAAGATATTGACTTTAGCATTGATTCGACTTTCAATTGCGAAGGAATTAAGCTCTTTTTGTTAAACCATATGAGCATTTAGGGCGCATTTGCTAAGCAGACGGGACCCGACAGGTTGGGAAAGCTGGCATGAGTGAGGTAGGTGCTGAACGAATTGTGGAAGGTCTTTTGGGTTTTAATTTGACATAGGTAGTTTACTAATTTACCAATCTTTTCTCATCTCCCAGATTTTTGTTCCACCTATTTTGGCGACTTGGGTCTGGCAAACATGGGACAACAAGTTTGCGTACTGGTCATATCCAGTCACGTCCTCATACCAAACTCACCCTTACAGATCAATATCGCCAATGCTAAGTGAGCATACAACAGCATTTTATAGGAATAAATCAACCCCACAAAAACAACCTCCTCAAACTAGTTGGGGGTAGGCAAAAGAAAGTATGGGAATGGGAAGATGGACCAGCCAAGACTGAAGTACCTGAAGAAGATGATTGTGCAGCCAATCAAGTGTTTGTGGGAATGTTGTAGCAGATATATTAGCAACTGTCAATCCCTGCTCACAGATTTGACAAATATTAAATCCTCATCAACATCATCCATATCAGCTTGCAATGTAATACTTCAATGCCAGAGAAGAACAAGTGATGCGAGTGTACCTGTGACTTGAATGAGCACAGATAGTCTTGAATGGTTTTCAAGTTGCTAATCAATTTATCTTTTTCCTGAAAAATGCTCAAAAACAAGAAATGTGCGATTTACTGTTTTCCTAAACCGACAACATATAAATAAAACAGAAGAACAAGGTTTAAAAGAATTCCCAAAAAGAACAAGTCAAAGTTGTCTCATCCTCTCTAGAAAAATAAAATAAGTAAATATCCTATTGGATAGAATATGTTGAATTATTGCATCGACTGCCCTAGTGTAGGCATAGCAATTGACTTATTTAACAAGCCCAAGTATAAATATTGTCCCAGATTGAGCTGATGGCTTCGGTATACCAAAGAATTACCACGTAGGGGGATAGAACCAAATAACACAAAGCTAAATGCTTCATGGCAGCTCAATTGCAAGTTTGCAACACTCTTCTGACGAAGCTATTTGTATTAAAAAGTGCCGGCTAACGAATGAGCAAAATAGCAATTCAAAGTGCTACACGACGCTCCATAAGTTTTTTCATACCTGGATTGGATATTTATCACTGAATTTTCGACTAGATATCCACTCCTCTAGTAATGCCTGCAGATAAGAAGAAAAAGGGATTTTGATGAAATTTCTTAAAAAGATATAACTATAGGAATTGTTTAAACACCAAACATCAAAGCAGGAGGAGACCTATATTATCAATGAAGACAAAATACACCACCCCTCCTCTCCCTTCGACACACAAACAAGATAGTGCATCAAATACTTGACAATTCAATTTGTGCTAACATAGAAATGTATTAAGGTAGCATAACATCTTGTTACCTTATGGTCGAATTCTGCCATTTTTAGGACTATCGGAATTATTACTGGTTCAGTTACCCCAGATTTTTCTCTTCTTAGAATAGGATTCCTATCTGCTGCCTCATCTTTCGTTTTGTCACCTGAATGGCCAAAGAAACAGTTAAGAGGGGTTGAAATTTCTGCAGATTGCACATTGTAGTCATTCTAGCTGAAGAAGGTTAACATCAACCGGGATTCCGGGAGTATTTGGTGGCAAAAGTGGCCAAAGCCTATGAAGAACAAAAAAATTAAAGCAGTGGTTAGATAAGAGCTAAGTTTTACTAGCAGCAGTATGGTCAACAAGATGAACAGACTTGAGGCGATCTGAAATTTTATCTGACTCTTCTGCAACATTTGCTTCTGTCTTGGAATTCTCAACACTCTGTGGGATATTCTCATCATGAGGGCGAAGAGCAGAAGCATTATTTTGCATACGTTTTATGTCTTTCTCATCCATTTTTGAAGAATTTGACTGTTCTGCTTTCACTGGCACATTATGTGGTGATTTGTTCTCTTCATCCATTAGGTATATACTAGGATCCACATGCATCCCCTGTGAGGCACACTCAATTGTGTCAACATGTGCTTTTCTTTTGGAAGGCAAAAGATGAATGAATGAATTGCGGATAAGAAATAGACAGTTTCTCCAAAAAGATTCAGGCCAATTACCATAACCACATCGGTCGAAACACATGTGGTGGTAGTGTATTCAGAAAAAATTGCATGAATTTAGTACAGACAATCTAGTATCGAAATTTCATTATTACTTGTCATGTCACACACAATAAAGTCAGTATCGACAGCTCATTAACAACACTTAGAAATCTCAGATCTGGCAGCAATTTGTTTTTTAAATTGCAACATGTCTTCTCTCTGTTGAAGCCTAAAAATTACCACTATCAACTTACATAGTTAGTGTGGCCACTTCTTTCTGTCCCTGTGGTTTGGACCTCAATATGAGCATTTTGGGTAGCTCAATATCATCTATGTGAAACAGAGAAGCGGCAGCTTAAAAACCTCAATTTCACAAAACAATGACCAAAGGCATCGGTTTTAGCAAAACATTTGCAAGCTTATGCTTTGCTCACATGATACAGACAAGAACTGTTATAAAAAATCAGGCGAAGGATCATGTGAGGAGAGTTAAAGTGAGAAGCGTAAGAAGGGATCTGGACCGTTGATCACCTTTAATGTCAAACCCACCCATGAATCGCGCTTGATACGAGGATTGATCCGGTCCATCTAGCTGCATCTCATCCTAATGTGCATCCAAGGGTAGAGATCCCTTCTTACGCTTCTCACCTTAACTCTCCTTCTCACCGGAACCCAACCCTCAGTATATTCAGTTCATAAGTTTACAAGACCAAACATCTTTTCTAAGTCCACTTCAAAAGTTCCAACTGCCTACTCTACAGTATGTCCTGAAGGAAATGCTCTCCATCAAATATTTATGTTACATCAAGAGAATTATTTAAAGTCATGTCCATCACCTAGAATAACAAACAAAATACAACTCAGCATGCAAGTCGGTTTAATGCACCTGGAGGTGTCAAATCTCCTAGCAGGCACGTTGTTGTTTGGTAAGGTGGTATGGTGACAAATCTTAATATGCCATTTCATGAAGGCTGTTATCCCCAATACATAGGGAGATAAAATAGGAATCCAGCCATAATCTAATCCCTGTTGGTGAAAAGAAATAAAAATGCGAAATGGGGAGAGATCTTAGAGACACCTTGTTGAACAACACAGTATCAACTAACAATTTTGATAATAGGTCCAACATGCGATTTTTGTACCTCAATAATGATCGGCTTTCCATCTTTCATTGCTTTCTTCAAATCACCAGCCAAACCTACGACAAAACATGATCAAAGAAAATTCCTCAATATTCTTTCCAACTACAACCTGCTTTAACCAGATGCTGTACATTACCTTTCCGAACAATTCTGCATTCTCTGCAAAATTCAGTAATTAGCTCCTCTGAGGAGTTGAAGTCTCGTGCCCAAATAGGTGAAGATGTCAAAGGTGCACTGAGGTAAGTAAAAGGAGTATAAGCCTTCTGATATGCCTCACTATAATACATTAAGCTTCTCTGCAGTTCATAGTTATTATTTTCTAGGATATCACAGCATAGTGAAGAAAATTAACATCCTACGATTGTATTCTGATTTTTTTGATAGGGAGGGGGGAGACCCCTCCAGATCAAGATAAAACACTAAAACGCTAAAACAGCAACAATGAAGCACTCGGGTAGGAGGAAACCTCAACTACCAGAATCTAAGGCACCCCGAGGGGAAAGAAAGAGGGAGACAAAGAAGAAGAAAGACGAGAAAAGAGGGAAAAGGAGAGAAAGAAGAAAGGGAGAAGAGAAGAGGGAAGAGAAAGAGGGAAAGAGAAGAAGAGAGAGAGGAAGAGGGAGAGAGAGAAAGAGAAAGAAGCCGACCACAAGGGAAGGACCCAGCCAAGCCAAGACCAGGAAGCAACGGGGAACACCACAAGGACAGGAAAAGGGGCCTAAAAAAGGCACACCCTAGACCGCACCAAGAACAACAAGAGAGCAAAGGAGCTCACACAAACAAAGAGACAACACAAACAGCTATGGGAGGTTCCAGGCAAGCCTAGCCCGGACAACATTGGGGGAGGGCTTAAAGGTCAGGCTAAGGAGCCTGGACCGGACATCATCAGTAATTGCCTTACCCACCGCAATATGCGATCTTCTTTTGCTTTTGAAGATGCGATTATTTCTTTCTTGCCATAGGTGGTAGACGGTCCCAACAAGCACTAAGCGACGAATGATAGACCATATGGTCTTTCCTTTTGTGACTTGCTGGAACATACCAATAATATCAGCCCAGTTATCCGGGACACCATTGAGGTTCAGCTTGGCTTTTAAACCATTCCAGAGCAGATTAGGGAACGGGCACTTAAAGAAAAGATGCGAATGCGAATCAGGCCCGTTCTGACAGAACGCACAGGACAGGTCGGAATGGGCCTCCCAGAACCGAAGTTTATCATGCGTCTTGAGACGCTGCTTGAGAGCAACCCACAAAATAAAGGCATGTTTGGGGATGCTTTGGGAGAACAAGACTAAATGATGCCAGGAGACATCAGGCTCATTGGGACGGAGGGAGAGCCACACCTCACGAACAGAGAAAGGAGTGAGACGGCCATCCCTAGTTCTCCAGAGGAGCTTATCAGGGGTGGTCGGGGAAAGGACGGGGAGGGGAGAGGCGCGGATAGAAGGGTTGGAATTGTCCCTCGGGAGAGGATACGTCCAATTGCCCTGGAAAACAATATCTCTAACAGAAGCAGAGAGAGAGATATTAGAGTTGAGAATACTCTGGGAAGAGATATGCCGGTAGAGGGGTCCAGCCGGATGCCAGTTATCATACCAGGCAGACGTGGAAGCGCCATCACCAATCTGGGAGACAATGAAGTCTCTATTATATTTGAAAATACAGAGAATAATATGCTCTAATAACAGATTATACATGGATAGTGGCGAAGTCCATCGATGACGGAATGGAAGATGAACTCATTCAATGTGCATTCTTACTAAAGATCAAATGAATGTATGGATTTCAATAATGCAGATGTCACTTGAAAAGGTGATAGAGTCATAAGTTTGTTCAAGTATTTCCTTTATCTTTTCCCTCCATCTCCAAAGAGTTGTGAGTTTTAACACTCCCTCATGTCTAGAACGATACCCCTCATTGTTGGGGACTTGGAAAGTAATAGTATTTGTGCATCAGAAATGATAAAACCATAATTTGCTCGAAGATAAGAACAAGAGGGATGGATATGTTACATACTCTGTCGACGTCCTTAGCAATTCATAAACCATATCCGTCTGTAACATCAAGAAGAATAATGTCAAGGGAGTCCATGTGAAGCACAACTTGAATTGATTATCTCTTTATGTATGCACACATACAAGGATCTGCTTGTACAGAAGTGTGTACCAATAATATGTACTTACAAAATAGAGAAAAAAGGGACGTCTTTATAGAAACATGTAAACAGATTCACCTGCAAAACATTTGGCAAGTTTAGCCTTTGAGCAAGTTGAGTAGCAATTGTAGACTTCCCAACACACGCTGTGCCACATACAAGAATAACCAATGGTACTCTTTGATGGTGAAATCTACAAAGGAGATAAATAGAATAAGCAAGAGAAATAAATTCAGCATTTATAAAATTTGTTTGTTTTTACCACCTTATATACAGTAGACAGCAAAGTACTTACTCCCATGGAACGAATATGATCAATATTATTGGTTCACATATATGATTTATGTAAACTAAAATATTTATTGAAAAAAGTTTCAACATTTATAGAGTATCGTTAATTTGGTTTCCTCAAATATGGCTGTAAATAGTAATTTAATTCATAAATTCTTACGGATAGAAGATGAGTATGATCAGTATTGATGTCAATATCCCGCCTTATTGAAAGTGAATCTAAAGAACTCATTTCAACTGAACATGAGCATGCTCTCAACCTTACAATTAAATATGGGAGTTTGGACATACCTTGTCATCATCTTGTAACGATTTATATACTCTTGCCCATAGCCCCGCCGTTCCATGAGCTGCAAGCAAGAATCCCAACAACAAAATTTCATGAGTAAGTCTGAGAAAACTCATGGTTAATGTTACTCCTTTTGGCGATGAAAGTAGCAAAACTAAAAGAACACAGACAAATACTTCCAAAGATCATGTTACATGGATAATGTCTAAGACATAAGCTTCACCCAACCAAGCCTTAACTCAAATTAGTTGGGTATGCTGGAAAAAAAAAGTTCGCGGAGACTTCAGATGGAGGTACATATATCTCTTCGAGCATCTAAGTAAACTACACATCCCTTTCTTTGGTAATGGTAAAAGAATAACATACCAAATACAACTTGCACATCTCTAGTAATCACTAACTTGTGATAAATTGACTGTCTTGAGATGTTTTTACATATGACAAATATTAATAGTGTGTGGATTGGATGTATGAAGATGTTATTACTAGATAATCTACAAATTCTTAAAAAATATAAGTTACACCAAATACAGCACCATTTCAATTTGAATATTGAAATGAAAACATGAGGATGTAAGACTATAGGTCTCAAACATTGAAAAAGTAAACATTCATCCAGCCCTGCTGGAATTTGTGAGGAAATTTCATTAACAAATTTGTTCCAGTTGTTGGAAGGAGAAATGTGGTTTTCAGCTAGTTTTGGAAAGAAGGGACCAAGTGGAATAAGTTCGGAAATCCTCGTCACTTAAAAATTACTTGAAGCATGTATAATATAGGCATGGACATAGCTTTTCTCACCTGTTACAGATAGCTAAAACTAAAATAAAGAAATAACAGACTTGGAAACTGTACCCTTGTAAGCAGAACTAAATCACTTCAAAGAGATACGAGTAGTAAAAAGGAGAAATAGTTAAAAATGGACCTCAAAGTAATATACCTTAAATAAATTAGCTTCCAAATCAGACTGAGAGCTGCAAACAAATAACATGATATTTTAGAAACTCATATAAAGGATAGCCGCAAGATGGTAGGAATTGGAAGATGTGATATGATGACATACACATCCAGAAGGCTATTATCTATTAGCAGCTTCTTGAGTTCAAGAGCAATTTTTAGGGCCACATGATTAGGGATCTGAAAACAAAACTTATGATGATTAACTTAATGTCATGTTAGTTGGGAAAAAAAGGATGGAAGCAGGTAATAAAGAAAAGAAAATACGCTTCACATAGAAACAAATCATCATCAAAGAGATGCTTCAAAGTTGAGACGGAAACCAACACTGTAAAGCTTCTGGCAGGTATGAAGAATGTATGACATAAGTAATGTAGGACTACCTAAATAACATGTTAAAGACCCAACTTACTGAGCAAGTACCATATGTGCTTATTTTATTAATGATTCACTTGATTCTAGTTGTTGATGTATCATAACTGAAAAATAGCAAAACACAACATAGTCATCCAAAATAAGCATGCTAAGTTACTTCTTTTATCTTTCCTCAAATAAATAAGCCAAATCCAAATGAGTTCTTGAACTAGTTAAAATGCTCTGCATTTCCTTTCCATATCTAATGGGTCTAATAAAAATTCGACAACATTTCAACCACCTCTTTTCCATGATATAACTCCGCATAGGAATTACTTTCACTCAAGATAGGACACAATTCTCTATATAATATGTAAACATGATTTTGGACATATTACTAGTGATAAAAAGTTAATGATCTCAATAGAGATCATATTAACAGAGAATTGGAATGATTTATGCATGCATCAAAGCAACAAAAGATTTCAACTTTTACATCTACATCAAAGAGTTTGTATATTTTGGAATGAAACTGATATAAGCTGCTGTGGTCACACTTGTAACAAGTCAACCATTTCACTGACTTAAAAACAAGATATACTAAATGTGCCTTCTATTACCTAAGTACATTATCTATCATCATGCATATCCCATGCTTGGTTCCTGTCATTATAATTTTTTTAAGTTCTTCAATAGTGTTTGGGATCAATAATGTTCAATTGTTCATGTTGCAATAACCCTCTTGTTAGATTTCTTGATTTATCGAGGTAAAAGACAACTTAAACAATCAAATAGGACATACATATACAACCTACATGTGTTTGCAATCTTAACATCTTTTAAATGAGCTAAAAATTTCATGTGTTTGTTTGTATGCAGAAAATATAAGACACTTAAAGAAGGGATATCAGGGCCATAAAATAGCACAACCACAAATGCCTGTGGTAACTGCACTCTCCTTTTGTACAGATGATAGCTTCATTTTTCACTTAGACATCTCATGAATTGTAAAATCTGCTCTTGCCTCTTGGACACAAGAACCACCTTTTCATTATTGACAATGTTAGGTAGTTCCTTCTTACTGTTACTAATGGGAGAGCCTCACATATACATTATATAGCATGTCATATGGGCTTGCGGCCTCTACACATTAGGTTACAAGCAACAATGGTCAAATCAATCTCTGTTAAACATGCAAATACTTCCATATCAAAACCAACAATTCTGAACAAATAAATTGAACTTTTTGTCCCAAGTCTAAGATAAAGTAGGTTGAAGGCAAAACCTTAGTAACAGTCAACATTCTGCTAAGCAAAAATCTAGAGAGCACATAGTAGTGATCAGCATTATCACCCAACCATACTTTCACCTGAAATCAATAAACAAAACCCAGAACCAATACAATTCAGTTATTTGTATGTATAACTAAGAAGAAGAATGAAAGCAATGCTCTCTTAAATCCAAAATATACTCCACTTTGAGCATGTAAAGCAGATGCCTGTTCAATTTCCAAATTGATATGGGTTTAAAGTTTCAAGAATAAATGGCCAACCACGCTAAAAGACGACAATAATTTTGGATAAACTTTGTAAGAAAATCTATATCAGCTTCGCATTTTGAGTTACTTCCTTTAAACCGATATTGGGAGTGAATTCTAAGGGTATTCTTTTCATTTACATGAGAGCTTTTACGAATTTTTTCTGTTCTGTAAAATCATGCATTCCGAGTACGGAACAACATTTGCAATAACCAAAATTCCGAGAACTTATTGCAAAATAATATAACAGAAACAAGAAGTAGGAACGAATCTAAAGGATTATATAAACAATAAACCTTAACGAAATCGTATTTGGATGAACCATTACGAGTGCCTGCCGGCAAAGGGAAGTCATTACTAGTTTGTTGCTTCTCCGATTCTTCTTCTTCTGGAAAGAATACTTTGTTGGAAGAAGATGATTTTGCTTCGGTACTTCCGCTAGGGCTTGCTATTAACACAGATTTGTCCTTCTTCATCTTCTGGTTTCTAGCTCTGAATTACAGCAGAGAATCGAATATCGATCATAAATCAGTGATCAAGTAGCGTGATTAGCCTATATTCTTCGACTCTAGAGTAATCGAGCGAGATGATTCTTCTCTAGCACGGTGGAATCAAGCAAATCTTCCCCCTTCCAAATCGAAGCAGGTCTCAAACACAAGATGAGTAATCGAGAGAATGAGCAAAACAGCGATGACTTGTCCAACTTTTAACGACACATTTATAATTTTTTTCCTATGGTAATGACATTTATACGAATAAATAAAACGTATCTAATAAAATAACATATAGACCTCCATTCACAATGCTAATTGATAAATACATATATGTATATATACATATATGTATATATACATATATGTATATATACATATATGTATATATACATATATGTATACATATATATACATATATATATATATAGATAGATAGATCGATCCATTCAAGAAGAACTAAATAGTTTTTGGTAAACGTGAGATCCAATCTCAACCATAAATCAATAGATAAAGTAGAAAATTTATAATTTTGAATTAAAATTTTAATACAAGAACATTTTAGGTATTTTTTCTTTTCTTTCCTCTCTTCTCTCTCCGTCCTCCGGCCACCTTCTTCGTTGTGATACCTAAAAATATTGACTATGTTAAACAAAAGATACATTGTGATACCCAATCATATATAAAATGCATTGTGATATCATGTGTTACATCTCCGATCGACCACACAAACGACCTCAATGTGATACCCAAACACATATATATGATGCGTTGTGATACCATTGTGGTATCACTGGAGGACGGTGACCAGAGATAAGAGAGTTTTAAAATACCAAAAATATTCTTGCATTAAAATTTTAATTCAAAATTACCAAAATTATAAATTTCCAATTTATCTATTGATTTGTAGTTGAGATTGAATCTCACAGTTACCACAAACTAATTAGTTCTCGTTTGATTAGGCCATATATACATATATATATATATATATATATATATAGGTAGAGATTTAAACGAGAACCTCTGTGATTTACGAGAACGAGAGAACAACCCAATAATCTCAAACTTTTTAATTAATAAATTAATTTATATTAAATATAAATAAATTAATAAGGATAGTAATGTAATTAGGTAATTTTTTTAATTTTTATTTAATTTTAATTAATTATAATTATCCTTTTTTTTCCTGGATTGATCACGTTCGTTTTCACTCTCTTCTCTTCCCTTGTGATAATTGTGTGATTGTGTAACCATAACCCATCAAAACCATAATCAATCAAGTGTAACCATAACCTATCAAAACCATGAGTAATCGTTGTGATAAATGTRTGATTGTCTAACTCTAACCGATCGAAACCATGATCAAATTGAGTGCTCAAGTATCACACCAAATTGTTTAGTGGGTTTCGCCCGTAATCGTTGCGATAAATGTGTGATTGTCTAATCCTAACCTATCGCAACCATGAGTAATCGTTGTGATAAATGTGTGATTGTCTAACTCTAACTCATCGAAACCATGATCAAATCGAGTGCGCTGTTATGATAGTGATATCACTTGATTATCGCACCCATATCACACCAAATCGTTTAGTGGATTTCGCTCATAATCGTTGTGATAAATGTATGATTGTCTAATCCTAACCTATCGAAACCATGAGTAATCATTGTGATAAATGTGTGATTGTCTAACCTTAACCGATCGAAACCATGATCAAATCGAGTGTGCTGTTATGATAGTGATATCACATGATTATCACACCAAATCGGTAATCGATTTCCTAAGTTAACCTTAGCCGAGCGAAATCCTTGTGATAATTGTATGATAATCACATGATTATCACACCAAAATCGTGTTTAAATAAGCGATAACCATAATAGCCCATTATGTTATCCAAATTAATTGGTTTAGTGTGATCATGTTTTTAAAATTTTATCACTTTGAATCACAATATACCCTTTTGCCTCTCAATTTTTTTTAATTGTTTTAATTTCATTTTTAATTTAAAAAATCATTTAATTTTTATTGTTATCCCAATATGAGGTTAATAGGTTGTTATCGCATTTTCACAAATCACAAGGGTTATATATTTTGGAAACTGAAAAAGAAAATAACGATTTGGATATAACGTTTATGGTTTTTTGTTTTTTATTATTCCTAAAATTATTGTTAGTAATATATAATATATAAGCAATTTCAGACAGTTTCAAGTATTAGAATAACTTAACATAATATGAGTGTTCTTATATTATGGTTATATAAATACAATATCAACTATTACTAAGAATTCTTATGAATCTAATTATTATGGTTATATAAAAGCATATCAACTATTACTATGAATTCTTATGAATCTAATTATGTAGATAGACCTGAGGGCGACTTACATATAAGGCCACAGAACCACAGCCTACTCGTCGCAATTCATATGTTGTATTATGTTACAAGGTTTTTAATTTTCTTTTGTAACAACAGGAAAAAAAAATCACTTGGATGGTAAAAAGAAGCCAACCCTCTCATAATTATGTTTTAAGAAACTATAGTCTTTACAAATATTTATTTTATTTTATATTATGTGAATTATTTTATGTCCCCATCTGAAAAAAGAATTCAAATCTGCCTTTGAGATAAGACATGCTTAATCATAATCTTTTAGTTATTTCATAACCATCATTTTTTTTCCATTGGTTGGGATTACTCGCACTCTACTCCAAACATCCTCCTTCTGAATTAGTTGGTACCATTACATGACAGCCCAATCCATAAGCATTTGGTGATGTCCCATTAGATTGTTCGATCTAGCAGAATACCCAAAAGTATCACCTGAAAAAAAAAATATATATCAACGAACAGCATATAAAATTTAGACAACAAACATCTAAAATACATGTTTTTAACACGTTTTCGCATGACATATACAACTTGCACAACAGATGATAGTATCTAACGTTATAACCGTCAACACTTTCAATAAAGGAAACCAAACCAAATAAAATAAAACGAATTCAATGAGTTAACTTGAATAGCTTGGGACATTATCAATCAAAAGAGTAAATGCTAGATTGTGATTGGCATCTACGAAAATTTGCACAATGAAGCTATAATTTACTTAACACCATTAGTAAACATGATATATAAATGAAGCATCAGCAGCCACAACATAAAAGAAGGCCAATTCGCGATCATCCAGGCGATTAGTCATAACCCACAAAAAAGGCCAATATCCTCTAAAATCAACTTTTCCTTTTGTCATCCAAAGGAGAACCTTGAATTGGTTCATGTTGAATAACTCCAAATTCGCAGTTTGTTATAATCGGGTTTCAGATAACCTGGGTCAAGGTAAATTTTTACGTGATTATTTGATAAATTATATGATGATATGCGTGAATGTGACAACAATACATGATACATGAAATAAGTGCATACATGTTTGGATAATATGAATATTTTATTGAAATAGTGGTACCTTAGTAATGAAGCAAATATGTTTTTAAAATAATAAAATCCACACCGTCATATCCAATTTTATATTATTAAAATTCTCCACCGCCTAGGTGAGGATATTTAAAGAAAAATTTGGATAAAGTTATCCTTATCATTGTCATTCTTGTAAGAAAAGAACCTGTGTGTGAGATAAAGTGTTCTTCAAGAATTGTTGCTTCAAAAGTACTTGAAGATTATGTGTTAGAGTAAAGATTTTGCTGTGTGTTTATCATCAAGAAATCTGTTTGATAAGGTGAGTGGTTTTGAAACTAATTTCCTCATATATTTGTGTATCAACTGTTGAGTTTTGGTATTGGTTTTGAGGTTAAGATGGTAAGCTGTCTTCAGCAGTTTTTATGATGCTATTGTTTTGGAATATGTTTCTGGATAAATATGAAACAAAGTTGTGTTCTTCAACAGCCTTTGAGAAGTTGCTGTTTGAATCTATTTTTTTGGGACTGTTTTGGAAAGAATTAAAAAGTATCTGGATTTTAAAAACAGTTTGAAAGAGTTTTACAGAAAAACAGAGTTTTAAACTGTTTTGGGAGATCAGGTTGTTCTTGAGAATAGAAGGTTTTGAGTATAAACCTATGTTGAGACCATGATTGGTTTGGGAAATTATGAACAGGTTCACTCTGACATATATGACTGAGGTCTGTCTTTGGATGAACTACTTCATACGAATTAATGGGAGGATATAAGGGTGAAACATCATAAAAAGGGATTATTGGGAGGATATAAGGTTGGTCGTTGTCTGCGTGGCCTAACTCTTATTATGATATCTATTAAAGTTACAACATATTTAAGTTCTCATTTCTTGGTGATTTGAGGATTTAGAGATGTTGTCTTTAGTAGAAATGATGGTAATGATGTTATGGGATTGGAGATAATATGGTTCATGACCTTTGGTTGTGAGTAATATGCTTTGGATAAAAGCATTGATTATGAGGAAACAGAGGAGCTCTGGTTGTACCTTGCAAGGAACCAGAGGGGCTCTGATTGACCCTCATAATAGAACTAGAGGATTCTAGATGTTGATTTAAAAATGATGCAAAATCTTTTATAAATTATTAGTTTGAAAATAAGCTTTATATTTTTGTTATATTTATAGTTTTAAAATGATATTTTAAAAGAGTCTTTATACTTAGAAATTTCTATAAAACAAACCAGAAGGGCTCTGGTTGGTTTTCATAAATACAACCAAAAGCTCTGGTTGAGGAACCAGAGGCTTTGGTCGACTAACCAGAAGCTCTGGTAGAAAGACCAGAGGAGCTCTTGTCATGATTATTGAAAAATATTCTAAGTACGGTTTGGAACCAGAGGCCCGATGGACACTTTGGAACCAGAGGCCGATGGACTGGAAAACCATTATTTTTCTAAATATTAGATTTTGAACAAGAGGCCCGATGGACTTAAACATGATGCGATTCTTTTATTATTCTTCATTATGATTGAGAGATTCTTTCATAAATGTTTTTGGTGATCTCACCCTGCATAGCCTGAAAAAGGGAATCTCACTAGACTTTTGTCTAACCCTCATTTTATGTTTTAAAATATGTGTGCAAGTAATACCAATTATAATATCAATAAGGGAAAAAACATTATATGATTACTTCCCTTATGTGCTTAAATGTTGAAGACCATATCTAGATGTGTTTTGGAGGAGAGCAATGCTAGTTTACAAATGCATGTATTTTGGAATTTTTAAGTTATGCAATTTATATCGTAAACTTGTAGCACATACTCTTGTAATTTTGGACCTATGTGGGAATCTATGTATTCAATGAATGAATTCTATGTAATATGTAATGTGTGGAGATTGGGGTGTCACACAGTTCCAAATGTTGAAACTTGAAACTTCTTGAAGAATTTATCGAGTCAATGAGCAGAATCTTGAACTGCTTCATATTAAAGACATGCAACCTCCCAGTTTCAAACGGTCAGATTTGAATCTATTTGAAGAATTTATCGCCTTGTTTTCCCATACCAGAATCAGAGAGGCTTGTTGACTGAAGAGATGTGTTACCTGGGCACCATTAGAACTCTTTAAGAGCAGAAAATAAGGCGAATAACACAAGAGTAAATTTGTCACCCTTTATGTTTTTACATGATATGACTTTGAGGCTTTCGAGCTCCTTCCATGAAAGCACCACAGCCTCAAGACCTTGTGTTGTTAGCCTTGAGCATCCTTCTAGATAGACAAACTTCAGCCTCCTGCGATCAAACAAACTACAAGTTATATGTGATTCGTTAAGTCTTCAATTTTGTGGGTCCCATCACTTATCTCGTAAAGGGTCCCACATTCACAATCTTTGTTTCTCCTCACAACATAGAAAATAAATGAAAATGTTGAAATGTTAAATGACCAAAAACTGAGTGGGCAAATAAATGTTACGCTTCAGGGCACCTCTCCATAGGTCGTCAGTTTGAATCTTATTGAAGATTTTCCTAGTTGTTATCTCCAAGGCCCCACATAGGATTAGTCGAGATGGGTGCAAGCCGACCTGGACAGCCACAGTTACCCAAAAAACAAAAAGTAGTGAACTTAACCGATCATAAATCTCATTTCAGGTGTCTTACGGAACATTAACCAAAGCTAAGCAATCTTATGGCCTTCCAACACTTAATTGCCTAGAAAGGATTAAGCAGAAGCATTACTTGGTTCATTATAATATATAATATGTTTACTATTATATTGTGTAGCTTACACCTAATTAACTTGTGTATATTACAACTAATTAACTTGATTAGCCTTGATCAAAATATAGCAATAAATAGAGAGAAATGGGGGAACAAACTGACCCTTTTCACCATTTAAATTGGTTAACCTTTGTGTCATAATGCCTTGGCTAATTCTCATGTAAGCAACCAAAGAAATTGAAGCAGATTTTGAAAATTTGGCAACAAAAATATACCTGCAGAGATTTGCATGGAAGAACATGCCATCATTAAATCCCCAACAATTCTTGAAAACAACTTCGTGCACATCTTGACATATATAAAACAACACCCGGACACTTTGCTTAATTCTTAACTGGCATCTCTCCAAATGCAATCTTTCAAGCATTGGGCAAAACCCCAAGTGCTCATCAATATCAGGATCTCGATCAATCCCCTTGCAAGAAACAAACTTCAAAGATTTCAAATTCTCACAATAAGAAAGAGCTGATAACCACCCATAACCTCCCTCGCATCCTCGAAGCTCAAGCTTCACTAACCTCTTACACCCTTGTGCCAAGATGGTTAACCCTCAATCCGGAACCAAATACCTATAGAACCCATCGACAACCCAAATCAGTTTCAGTGTCAGCAAATTTGTAAATGCTGCTATCCCACATAATACATTATCATTACATCTATGCAAAACCAACTCTTCAATTGTAGGGCATTCCTCAACAACACTTAGTAACCCAGTTCACTACAATTCACAACCACAAGTGTTCTCAGTTTGGGGTAGATACTAGCCAAAACTTTCAAACCAAAATCAACCTCATCAATAGGTAATAAAGAATGGTCATCGAATAAAAATTCATTAGGAGCCATGGAAAAAGACCCGAATTCGTGATTGAACAGAAGTCCCAACTTTTTAGTATTACTGTTGGAAACTATAGCTCCATAAAGTAAATCAACATGTATAATGTTAGGGAATCTAAAAAACATACTACCATATATAAGAAAATCCCAATCAAAAACCCTGAGTGACCTTACCAAGCGACCTTGGAGATTCAACCACCATTTTGAGCCTAAATAATTCGAGTTCCTTTGTGATTTTTCTGAAAGTTTCGAGAGGATATGAAGGAGTATCTCATCAGAAAAGATTGAAGTGAGATCATTAGATACAACAATTTGGGGGAAATCACAAGCCATGGTTTTGGTGGTGTTGGTGGATAGTTGTAAAGGAGCAGAATCAACGGTGGCATCGTCCAGAGGTGGTAGCGGACTGGGTAGGCGTTTGTTGGACAAGGAACGTTGGTGTATGGAAGCAAAAACGACATGATGTTTCTTTCTTCAGCCAGAGATTTGACCAATTAACCGGTGAGGGCTTGTTAAGGTTTTGATTCCCCAACGACATTGGAAGTCCTTTTCTTCTCCTTGTAGTACAGGTAGCTCCCATCTCTTCTCTGCTTCACATTCCTCCCAAAATCTATTGAATTCGATGGAATTACTTGGTATTCATCTTCAATCACCTGAAGAAAATAGTAGTGGGTTCTTGGAAATTTCTAGTAATTACTGATATTTCGGTTTCTAGACTGATGACTTTCTCGATTTTGAGGGCAACTACCTTCAAAAATGGGACCCAACGTTTAAATCACATACAATTTCGTCCTTTTTTATTTTATTTTAACATAGTCCATTCATGCATTATGGTACGTTTGTCGTGTGCGGATAAAATTATAGTGATTTTGCTGTTCATCATCACTAACTATCTGATCTTGTACAAATTTTAAATTAATTACATTTTTAATTATTGTGGTTGTTGACTTATTGTGCTTTCGATACCCCTGTCTAAAGGTTATTAGGGGTTGTTCACCAAATTTTCTATTAAGTCTTGTTTGTATAAATTTGTCTATCTACATAAATTTATGTTACTGTTTACTTTTATATCTGAATCAACAGTCTGAATAACATAAATGATCAATTTACCCCTGAGTATGAACAACGGGCTATTTAATAAATTGTTGTTCATTTTTTTTAATCCAAATGATGTTTCTGAAACAAAAAAATCTATTTAAACATCAAAACATAAATTCATTGATATCATCTAAAGATCAAAACGTAAATTCATTGATATCATCCAAAATCAAAACATAAATTTATATATCAAAAAATCAAAACATAAATTTATAAAATACTTAAAAATCCAAGTTCAAACACAAAGTAGCCAAGTTCAAATACAAATACCTTAAAATTTAAACATTACTGACCAAATTATTTGCAATTCCATCATGCAAAGTAGCCATATATTGAGTGCTATTAGCACCCCATTGGGAAATATCCAATTCGTCTTCTCCATTTCCTTCGACTTCTTCTTCGTTGTTAAATATAGTATCCTCATTGCACTCCATAAACAAATTGGTCTTGATTATTATATTTTCGGATAAAATTATGTATCGCAAAGCAATCAATTACCACATTTATTTGTGTTGTAAATGGAAAGGGAGCCATCTACTTTAAGATAAAAAATTTCGCTTTCAAGACACCGTAAGCATGTTCAATAACATTCCTGAGTTGGGCATGTGCCTGATTAAGCCTTTCTTCTTTAGTCAAAGTACATCGACGTCGAAAATATGCAACCAATATCTTGTGTTACGATATGGAGCAAAAAATCCACGAGCATTGATGTATGCAACATCACCAAGATAGTATTTATCTAAAAAACCACTCGTATCAATCGTATAATATACAAATAAAAAAGCAAAATACAAATAGAGAATGGTATATACCTTGTGGTGGAAAGGGAAAACCAGATCTTGGGTTAAAAGCAACTTCCTTAAATATTCTAGAATCATGCGCTATACCTTCTCATCTAGCCCAAACAAAAGTGAATATCATGTTGAAATCACAAATTCCAAGAACATTTTGATAGCATCGATCGCCTCCTCTTCCCCTGTAAGCAGTTTGATGACTATCTGACACTATTGCATGTATAAGGGTACCGTCTAGCGCACCTATTCCACCCTTCATTAACAGAAAAAAGATTATACATATATATATATATATGTGTGTGTGTGTGTGTGTGTGTATGTATAGAGGAGGTTTACTTTGCAAACCACGATATCTATACAAACCATACAAACCTCATCCAACCAATCATAATTTTTCATTTTGTTCATTTTTTTAATTGTTAGAGGTTTATTAATCATTTTTATTGTGGAGTGTGTTAATCATGGATATTATTATCTTCATTATATTAATTTTAGAGAAATACATGAAACAGTTTTATTAAAATTTCATAACCATATATGAAACAATTTCATCAAAAAAGTATTATAGGAAACAATTTCATAAGATTAAACAATTTCATGAAAAAGTTTCATAAGATTAAACAATGAAATCGACAGATGAATGTGGTTTGCATGGTTTATACAAATATGGGTGGTTTGCATTTGATTGCTCCGCTATATATATATATATATATATATATATATATATATATATATATATATATATAACTTAAAAACATCAATAATAAATCTTACCGAAAATATTTCTCTCAAACGTCTATGATGACTCGACATATTTAAAGTTGTATCAGAAGTTGTTGGCACCACTATTTCTCTTGCGTATTTCATCATGCCCATTAAAACTTCACGGAAACAAACATGAACAGTTCTTGTAAAGCGTTGAAAATCTACGTTTAATCACTTTGTAACGCTTGTTATGGCCGATAATCGTCAAAAACATCGTCATTTTCTCTTCGACACTAACATGTCTACTGCCTTTCACCCAATTTCTTTGTCTAAAATGATTGCATAACAGTATATATGCTTCATGTGAGAGGCGCATCAACTCTTGACATTGCGTACTAGGTACGGTTAATAGCTCTTGGGTGTACACATATTCAATTAGTGCTGAAGTATTATCGAGCATTCTTTCTATTCTTTCTGAAGCATTTCTCAGTCATCTTACACACACACACACACACACACACATATATATATATATATATATATAGAGAGAGAGAGAGAGAGAGAGAGGAGTGATCATATGAAAACCGCCCTCATTTGTGTAAACCGTGCAAACCACCTTCATCTGTCGATTTCATTCTTTAATCTTATGAAATTTTTTCATGAAATTGTTTAATCTTGTGAAATTGTTTCATATAATACTTTTTTTTTTGATGAAGTTGTTTCATATATGGTTGTGAAATTGTTTCATATAATACTTAATGAAACTGTTTCATGTATTTCTCTAACATTAATGAAACTGTTTCATATATTTCTCTAAAATTAAAATAATGAAGATGATAATATCTATGATTAACACCCTCCACAATAAAAATGATTAATCAACCTCTCATAATTACAAAAAAATGAACAAAATGAAAAATTATGATTGGTTGAATGCGGTTTGCACAGTTTGTACAAATTGAGTGGTTTGCATTTGATCGCTCCCCTATATATATATATATATATATATATATATTAGGATTACGATGATCATTTCTTCCTCAAAAGTCAACATATCTATTCAAATAAAAAGGCATATTGTAAATCCAAAAAAACCATTATAAATCTAAAATCAATGCAAAAAATAAACATGCTTATCATAAATCCAAAACCAACGCTTATCAGAAATCCAAAGCCACATACATATCATAAATTGTCACCAAAAACATCATATGTCCAAAAAATGTGGCACCAAATTGTCATCCATAAACATCACAAGTTACTAACACGAAAGTCTAATTCATAAGTCATTAAACACCAAAAAAGTTCTAAAAACGTGGCACCAATCCTTACTGATATCCTTGTTTCGTCCCAACTGTTCTCACCCATTCTTTGGCTATTTCGAATGGTATTGTCATCCAAGCTTCTCTATTATGGTTGTCCGTAAGAAGAGAAAAGGCAATACGTTACAAGGAGTCATCTTTTTCCCACCCAAGCTCGTTCAAGTTTTTTAGGCATGTGTCATAACTAAAAAGCTCGAGGTTCCCATATTTCGAACCCATAGTATCTAAAAACTTTATAAGCTTTTCGTCAAGCTCCGAGGTGGCTTTTGTAGTGCTTTTACCCTTTTGTTTCTCAACCGGAGCACGGGATGAACAAGGTGTTGAAGACATGGGAGCTTGATCACTTGATACATTGATCTCTTCCTCAATGACCATAAAAGGCTCGGTGGTTGGCAAAGGGTCTTTTGATGACGGTCCATGACCTCCAATACCCGTGGATATACTACCCTCAAATAGTCATGCACACAAGTCGGGATATGGAAGACTTGTAGTCCTCAAGGGTTCAACATACCTATTGGTTTGTGTTAAAGAAACAATTATAAATATGCAAACAAAATAAAAAAGAATCGAAATAAAACAAAATCTAAAGTTAGAAAACGACCTCCATCTCCAACTATCGTTCCTCAAGAATCAAGTTAAAAGTGTTTGTTGAAAGATCATAAATATTGCCGGTTTTATTTTTTATTTTTAACCAAGCACCATATTTTTATTTCAAGTAATCGAAATGGTTCCACATTCGCTTTTGACTGACAACAAAGTTATGTGTGTTTTTCAAAGTCTCAACAATTTTCTTCCATGAAAGTGCCTTCAAGCTAGCACCCTCATTTCCATTCTACCCAACTGCTAAAATACAGCTTTCTAAGAAAGATTTCACAATATTGGGATCCTTCCATCTAATTCTAACCCTTTTTTTGTTGTTGTATTTCATTCGTTTGTTCCATACCTAAAACAAAGACAAGATGATAGTATTCTATAACGAACATTCGAGCTATTAAACAAGGAAAAGACATGATAACATTCTATAACAAACAACTAAACCAACAAAAGAAATCTAGTAACAAGTAATCTAGTAATCAAATAACAAGTAATCAAAGAACGAAAAATCGGTTACGTCATTAGTCCATTTTATTAATTATACAGTCAAACAACAAGCAATTAAACAACACCTTCATCTGAGCGAAATCAAACAGAAATAGAACTAGAAGGAGATATACACCAAAATCAAACAACAACAATCAAGAAATCAACAACAACATTCAACAACAACATTCAAACAGCAACATTCAAACAACAACATTCAACAACAACTTTAAACAACAACTTTACAATAGATTTTGGCATTGGGTTGTTAGAACAGCTTATCAACTTTGCAGTGTGAGATACAATCGAGTGTGAGAACTATGTTGTTAAACAACAACTTTACAACAAGTCAGTAACTTTACAAGCAAAAACAACAACTTTACAAGAAATCGTTGTGCGTAAATCAGTGTGCAGAACTCAGTGTGCATAACTCATGAAATCTATTTGTAGTGTGAGATACAATTGACTTGCAAAATCTAGTGTACATATACAATCAATTTGGATAAGCGATCGATAAGCAATCGAGTGTGAAATAAGCCTATTTTTTGCAAAATCGAGTGTGCAGATACAATCAATTTTAGAATCAAAGTGTGCAGAACTAGTTACATTTGAGGAAGAGAGCAATCGATTTGGAGAAGAGAACTCGTTACCTTTGGAGAAGAGAGAAATTGTGAAAATGAAGAAGAAAAATCGGCTAGGGTTCTATTTGTTTTGATTTGGCGTGTTTTATTGAACCGACGGTATGATTGTCCTTTTTTTTGGCTAAATGTGGACAAGAACCTTTTCTCATCTGTACGAATAAGCCTATTTCTGTGCAAATAAGCCCCAAGTAAACACATCATTTTGGCTGTGCGAATAAACCCATTTACTCATTAAACTCATTAAGTCATAAGTAAACACCCTCTTAATAAGATATGTTAATTAGGGGAATTTGGTCTTTGTATTGTTTATTTAATTTTTTATTAAAAACTAAACAAATATAGTATTATATTATGTTCAGGTTGAGTTATGTGAGAATGGAAGTTATGGTGAGAAGAGTATGAAGGGATCTTCACCCTTATATAAATCCTAACTAAGGATCAACATAAATGGGATGCATCAAGATGCACTGATCAACTTATGTGAGAAACATAATTCATGGGGTCAGGTGAGATTAAAAGTGATAAATGATCCAGATTTATTCTTATGTTTCTCATCTTAACTCCTATTCTCACACGAGCTCTCGTCTATTATATTAAATCTAATATATATATATATATATATATTATATGTATACATACCAAATCATAATCTATATAGGATTTTCAAAAACATTAATTGGAAGCCCATCCCTTACATACATACATATTATAAACATAAAATAGAGAATTTCCACCTTTCTCATCGACTGCCCCACCCCCTCTAATGATACCCCACCCCTTTTCATGACGACCCCCTTGCCACCTCAATTTCAACTTCAATTTCAACCAACATCATCACTGTAGCAACACCAAAAATACCATGACCCTTATTGATCCAACTCCAAAAGAACCCCCTACCCCTCCAGCGACCCTTCACGGACAAAACCACTGTCTTATGTCTTTGCATGTATGTGAACACTTACACTCATCTTCCCCAAACACACTTATTGATGATCATCATGTATGTATGTATCATTAATATTGTAGATGTGTCTACAAAATCTAGGGCATGCAAAACCTCCATCACATATTTGATTTTGTTGGATCAAGATGAAAACCTAAGACAACCATAGTAGAATACACAACAAAACTTGGATTTGTTCTTTTTATATTTGATTGTTGTATTTCTGGTTTTATTTGAGGTTTACTTTCATGGTGTGTATGTGTCAGAAACATGAAAGGAAGACACCTATTCAGTTCTACTTTAATTTGTTGACTGGTCTTAAAAGCACTAGATCTATAGTGTATGTTTGTTTTTGTGTGTGTGTGAGAGAGTGAAAGGCGAAGGGAGGTCGGAATGATTTATGTACAAAGGGAATGGGCGCCTGCAACATACGTGCTTGCAAAGAAAAGGGGCGTTGAAAATGTTGTTTGAACTAGATTTGGAATAGTAGGTCTCTCGCTGGTGATGTGGATCCAAATGAGGGATTGAGGGGATATGGATTTGCAAGTGGGGGCAATAATAGGTCGTCGGATCTTAGACTCAGGCTCTGATATCACCTTATGTAACACTCCATTCTCCACATTTGCATATAATACATATTTCATTTCAAAAAAATATAGTTTACACCACATAGGTCTCACTAGTATAAGGATTCCTTTATGTACAAAATTTACATATGAAAAATTCTAAAATAAAATCCATGCACTAACACATGTATGACAACATATATCTTCAAAATATGCAATCATCAAGTTGATCTTCACAAGCATATAACATATAAAGAAAATAATTACATTTTTCCTTTCCCCTTATTATCCCTTGACTTCGTGGTTCCTGCAATTTTTGAAACACAAAATGAGGGTTAGACAAGAAGGTCTAGTGAGTAAATCCCTTCTTTGCAAATGTAGGGTGATGAACACCAAAATCTGATAAAATATATTTTATACAGAAATAAATGCATTTCAGCAAAAGAATGTAATCCAATTAGATGATCAAAATATTTGGCCAATAGTTTGCTTCAACACATAATCCAAATGCACCTCTCTAAAACCCATAACTCAAAATAGAATTCTTACTCAACGGGACAGAGCTCCTCTGGTTCCATAGACCATAGCTCCTCTGGTTCCACAGACCAGAGCTCTTCTGTCCTTACCAACCAGAGCCTCTGGTTCTACTAACTAGAGTCTCTGTATCTAAGTGATACAATACTCAACCAGAGATCTTCTAGTTTATTAGTGATTCTAATTCAAAAGAATCTACCAAAACTTAAAAGATGTATAAAATAGAATAAGAGCTCCTCTAACTCTTAATTTTGTTTATAAATATTTTTGAAGAAAAAGATAATTTTAAAGAATAAAATTATGATACATAACTAAGATATAGAGCTTCTGTATGAAAGATACAGAGCTTCGGGTTTATAAAATTCCCAAAATATTTAAAGCCTTTTCACATAACCAGAGGTCCTCTGGTCCTTTTATAAGACCAACCAGAGCCCCTCTATATGTATTAAAACTTAATAGAAAACTTAGGCAATGAAAGCCTCGGATAACAAACCATTTATCCCTTCTCAATAACATCTAAATTATTATTTCTAAAGAGAACAATATCTATAATTCATCAAGTCACAAAGAAATGCTGATTTAGAGCTATTGTATCTAATTAGTGATAACAACAAGAACTATATTAATACCCACATCTGACATTGCCACCCCTATAACCATAGGTACACCTCTCCTTGATATGTCACCCTTATTTTTTCCTTAAAATAGGGTTACATGCCAGAACAAACAAAAGTCACCACGTCTGGAATTACCCATCACGTAGTTCCAAGCCAGAACATACAAATGTCACCACGTCTGGAGGAACTACCTCTTAAAACAAGTTTCATTCAAAACAGACAAAAACATTTCTCAAAATACAGTTTCATACCAAAACAGACTTACGTCACCACGCTTGGTAGAAACATTTCCCAAAATACAGTTTCATACCAAAACAGACTTACGTCACCACGCTTGGTAGAAACATTTTCCAAAATATAGTTTCATACCAAAACAGACTTCCGTCACCACGCTTGGTAGAAACATTTCCCAAAATATAGTTTCATACCAAAATAGACTTGCGTCACCACCACGTTTGGTTGAAACATTTCCCAAAATATAATTTCATACCAAAACAAACTTACGTCACCATGATTGGTAGAAACATTATCTTTTTCACTTTAAAAAGATATAAAATACCCTTTTTCACAATTACAAATTTAATACCCAAATAAATATTAAATTGTGAAAATCCAATATAAAACTCAATTTCAACACTTAAGGCTTTGTACGGATAGTTTGTATCCGGACAAGCTATCCGGCCAACACATGTCTAGGACAGACTTGGCCGGACTCCCTATCCGGACAACATAATCAAGTAACAAATACCCTAATCCAATCTATCCGGATGCACCCTTATCCGAACAATATTATGTCCGTGCATATTCAATTGGTTAAACATATAATTCTCAATCCTAACACTCCTTGGCCGGACGCACCCTTATCGGACAATAAGTGTCTGGGTACGATCAATCATTGGTCAACTCATTGACCGAACCTTGCTCTATCTGGACAATACTATGTCCAAGTATAATCATTAATAAACAACCCTCTATTCCAATCCGGACAACATTGTAACCGGACACTCTCTATTCCGGTCAACATAGTGACCGCACAACGCCAATCCGGTCATTGAATGTGTTCAAGAACAAGTACAATAGATTGAGTATCAACATAACACAATTCTAAATCAGTAATCAAAACTTATGTAAAAGATGTTTGCAAAACATTCACCTTATGCAGATTCCAAAATTTTGAAGATGATTAGTAAATATGAATCCAACTTCAACTTCCCAAGTTAAGCAAGTAAAATCCACAGAATTACTCTCTCTCAATTTTCCAAAAATGGCAAGAAGTTTGCCTCATAGCCATACCATCCTATTAATACCTTTCTATAAAAAGAAAGGCGGTTTCTCACATCCTCCTTATGCATGCATATAGTCTACATACATAACCCATGCATGCAAATAAATTCATGCACACACATAATCATATTTCATGCATACTTACATAACATATAAGTATATGCACCCACACATATATTTACTTAAAATCATGCATATTTTATCACAATTAGTATGCATACAATTTATACACGTATTTACCTACCAATCCCAAGTAAATATGTATCCAGATAACCATTCATAATAGTTAATCACATGTCAAACAATCATATAATGATTAGCTCAAGTGATAACCAAGACTCAGTTATCACATTATCCACCCCTCAAAAGAATTCCGTCCCAGAATTCATTTAATCAAATAGCCATGGATACTCGGTTCTCATTTCAGATTACAACTCCCAGGTTGTCACAGAACCTTTGTGATATAGCCACTGAACTTTTACTAGACTGATTTCTTTGTTCCTCAGAACCTTGGTTTTCCGATCGGTTATTGCTTCTGGTGTTTCCACAAAGTTTAGTTCATTGTCTAGTCTGACATCTGGTAGCGGCACTGCCAGACGTGGATCTGCCAAACACTTCCATAGATTAGACACGTGGAAAGTGTTATGAATCGAACTAAGCTCATCTGGTAGTTCCAACTGATACGTAACCATTCCGACTCGCTTGAATATTCTGAATAGCCTAATGTATCTTGGATTGAGCTTGCCTTTCTTACCGAATCTGACTACCCCTTTCCACGGTGAAACTTTCAGCATCACATGATCTCCCACAAAGAATTCAATCGGCTTACGACGTCTGTCAGCATAATTCTTCTGATGGTCTAGAGCTGTTTTAATCTTTTCTCTGATTTGCTCAATCTTCTCATAAGTGACTTGAACAATTTATGGCCCTGTTAATCGCCTTTCACCCACCTCATTCCAACACAACGATGTTCTGCACTTACGACCATACAAAAATTCATACGGTACAGCCTGAATGCTAAAGTGGTAACTATTGTTGTAGGTAAATTCAATTTACGGCAGATGATCTTCCCATGATCCTCCAAAAACTATAACACCAGCCCTTAACATATCTTCAAGAGTCTGAATTGTTCTTTCTCTCTGCCCGTCAGTCTGTGGAGGATACGCCGTACTCAAATGAATCTGAGAACCCAAAGCTGTTTAAAAACTTTCCCAAAATTTTGATGTAAATCGGCTATCCCTGTCTGAGATGATAGACAACGGAACCCCATGTTTGGTCACAATCTCTTTAATATAGATCCTTGCCAATCTTTCTAACGGATAATTTTCTTTTATCGGAAGAAAGTGCTCAGATTTCGACAAACGATCCACAATTAACCATATGGCATCATATCCCTTTGGAGTTCGAGGTAGTTTCATAATGAAATCCATCGTGATATGATACCACTTCCACACAGAAATCTCTAAAGGCTGTAGATTCCCATATAGTCTTCGATGTTCAGCTTTTACTTGAAAACATGTCAAACATCGCTACACGTACCTTGCTATGTCTTTCTTCAGTCTAGGCCACCAATAAAATAGTTTTGAGTCTATATACATTTTATTGGTACCAAGATGAATAGAATACGAGATTTATGACTTCTGTTCAAAATAATTTCCCGGGTATTTCCATAGCCTGGTACCTAAATTCGACCTTGAAAATACAAAAGTTATTTATCATTCTTTTCCAAGGTAGAAATTAATTTACCCAATCGTTCCTTTCTGAAATTATCTTCTTTGACAGCTTCCCCTTGACATTTTGCAATATCACTGTGAAGATTTGGCAAAAGATTCATTCTCATAGCTACAACCTTGATCGTACCACTCTTTTCCATTCTACTCAAAGCATCTGCTACCACATTAGCTTTTTCTGGATGGTAAAGAACTTTACAATCATAATCATTTACCAGCTCAATCCATCGTCGTTGTCGCAAGTTTAACGCTTTTTGATTAAATAAATGTTGGAGACTTTTATGATCTGTAAAGATCTGACACTTAATCCCCAACAAGTAGTGCCTTAGAGCAAAAACTATGGTTGTGAACTCCATGTCATGTGTTGGATACTGATTTTCATGATTTTTCAATTGCCAAGATGCATAAGAAATAAGCTTTTCTCTCTTCATCAACACACAACCCAAACCCAACTTCGAAGCATCACTGTAGACCATGAAATCTGAAATCTGAAATCTTCAGTGGCATACAATTTTTCTTTCTTCAAAAGTTCAAGGATCAGACGAAGATGTTCAGCGTGCTCTTCTTCATATTTCGAGTACATAAGAATATCGTCGATAAATACAATAACAAATTTATCGAGATATTCATTACATACTCAGTTCATCAGATCCATGAAAGTTGCAGGAGCATTGGTTAGACCAAAAAACATAACGAAAAACTCATGATGTCCATACCGAGTTCGGAAAGCAGTCTTAGCAACATCTTCTTTTCTGACTTTTAACTGATGGTATCCTAACCGCAAATCGATCTTTGAAAAGTAACTGGCTCCCACCAGTTTGTGATATCCGAGTCCTGGTTATTACTTAAGGTATTTATTATGTGAATTAAATTGTTTTATATGAACATATGCTTACATGGGTTAAAAGCGTGAAGTATGTGTATTTTATGCATAGGTATTATATGCATAATGTGAAAATGCATAATGTGAAAATGCATAACTAAAAATGTGTTAGTATGCATGAAGTTGGTATGTATAATGAAGTATGTATGTATGCATGAATGATGTGAGTGTATATATATATACATGAATATACATGCATGATGTGTGTGTGTGCATGCAAGTGGAGAGGAAGAGAGAGGTTATTGCAGCCGACTTTCCAGAAAATGAAAGTATAAAAAGGGGGTGAAGCCTCCATTATTCTCTTCTTGCCATGTTGAGAAAAGTTGGGCGATTTAAAAGAAGAGAGTGGATTGACCGGATTGCTTATTAATTGAATTGCAAGAAGTGAATTTCAAAAGTATAGCATAAGGTGAGTGGTTAAACTATTTTGTATATTTTTATGAAAATTTGCATAAACTGATTCATATGAACTGTCATCCGGTTTATGTAAACCGGACACGTTATGAGCGATTTAGATATAAATCGGGTAAAGATCGAGCGGTTTATGTGTAAACCGGTCAAGGGCTAAGCGGTTTAGTCTTAAACCGAACATAGGTTCATTCGGTTTAATGTTAATCCGATCAAGTGCTGGCCTGTTTATGAGTTGAGCGATTTATGAACTTTGAATTTATGTTAAGTATATTTAACAAAGAAGTAGGAATATGGCTATGAGATGACCAGATTATTTTAAACGGATAAGTTATCTGGATTGTTAAATCGAACACGAAATGAATAGTATTGTCCGGATTAGTAATCCAGACATGATTTTGAGAGTTATTCTAAGTGACAAATCGGACAAAATGAGAGGAGTTGACCGGATTAGTAATCCGGCCAAGGTTTGACCGGATGTATTTTGACTTATCATTTTATTGATCTATTTACAAGAAATGAGAATTTTTGATAAATATAATTTTAAACTGATAAAATTCCATTAATTGCGGTCTATTCTATATGGAATTGTTTTTGTGAAATATTTGGATGGGGAAATAAGGGTGGCATATCAAGAAGAGGTGTACCATGGGATAAGGGCGACATATCAAGGAGAGATGTATATTTGGATATAAGGGTGGCATTTGTATGTGTGTTATGTAATATAACTCTTACTATTATATCCTTTAAGATTACCGTGGCCTGGAATCTTTATTTCTTTGTGATTTAAAGGTTTAGGATCAGGGTTCTTATTGGAAATCATAGTCTGGATGTTATTGAAGAGGAGATAACAGGTTTGGCCTGGAACTTTTGAATAAACCTTATTTGACTTGAAAGGTTTAAAAGTGGCATCATGATAATCTGGTTAGTACAAACCTCTTTGGATTTGGTGTATTGTTTGCAATTAGAGAATTTGGCTTAAAAAGTGAAAGGTATTGGTATCATGTTCTTGTTCATATATTTGTTATATATATGAAGAATTATTTTTCATAAAAAGTTTTGGTGATTATCACCCTGCAATAACATAAATAGGGTAACTCACTAGACCTTTCGGTCTAACCCTCGTTTTGTGATTTTAAATATGTATTGCAGGAAGTGTAGAAGGTAAGGGAAAAGGGAAAAAGGAAAATGTGATAATTTCCCTATATGTTTATCTGCATGAAGAATGGCTGATATATATATATATATATATAGATGAAATTGGATTAGTGCAAGAATTGTATTTTGAATTTTCGGACCGTATATTTTGTAATGGTAAATTCTTGTACTAAGGGACCTATGTGGTGTACAAACATGTATTTCTTATGTATGAAGTATATATTATATGCAATATGTGAAATGGGGTGTTACAGAAAGTGGTATCAAAGCCTGAGTTTAAGGGATTTGGGTATTCAACAGCATGATACCTAGACTTAAACTGTTTTAATGCATGTTAAGGGTCCCGGACATAGTTAGCACCATTGGAAATAAATATGATGAGTTGAAGGAATAGTGTGTAAGGTAAATTTTAGTTACATCTGGCCAGTATAATTATGAATTTACAGGTACACATCTGAACTTGAATACTTCATTATATTTGGGAATGTGAATACGTGATTATTAACACTAAAATCTGCAGATGTCTAGCCGAACCCGGAGATCTGAAAGAACGGCTCGTCCAGAATCCGAGGAAAGAGAAGAATCATTTGTTAATCTTCCAACTAGCACTTCCAGAAATAGAGGTCGGGGAAGACCTAGGGGAAGAGGCAGAGGAAGTAGTCAGTCGCAAGGAAGAGGTCGGACTGAAGTACACTCTGAACCTGAAGAATCCCATTCTAGGAATGTTCTGGAAAGATCGATGCCACAACCAGAATATGTAACCAGGGATATGCTGACAGAGGAAATGGGGAAATTGCGGGAAACTCTGACATCCATCATGGGAATACCGGCTAGGGTGGAAACGGAAAGAGTGGAAGTTCATCCCTCTGTCCAGTTACCCACAACAAGGAAGGAGACATTAAGATGTTTTTGGCATGCAAACCACCAACCTTTTCTAGGGAAAAAAGTTTGAAGAGAAACAAGTGTCACGATCTGAGACTATTTTAACTGGTACACCGTGCCTAGAGATGGCCAAATCGGCCCGGCCCGGGAGCGCCGGAGGACCGGGACCGGGACCAACAAAGGATCGGCCCGGGACCGGGACCGGTAAGGACCGATTATGGGACCGAAAACCGGGACCGGTTGAGGTTTTTGGTAGTTTCGTGGGACCGGGACCGACCGGGACCGGTTATGGGACCGAATATGGCCCGGCCCGGCCTGGGCCGAAAATTCAAATAATTTTATAAATAAATGTATTTTTAAATAATTTTATAATGTATTTTTATAAGAAAACGTAATTTTAATTATATTAAAATGCATTTTTAAAGTATATTTGAGTGACCCAATTGTAAATTTTATAATGTATTAAAAATATATATCATTAAAAAAATAAAAAAAATCTTATTTTTTTAATGCGAGGACCGGTTGGGACCGGGACCGGGATCGGCGGCCCATAACCGGTTATGAAGTACCTATACCGGTCCTATCATTTTCGACCGGAACCGGGACCGATTACGTCGGGACCGGTTATGGCCGATTATGAGAAAGGTGAGGACTGATTGGGACCGGCCGGGGACCAGTTTTTGGACATCTCTAACTGTGCCTAGCAATAATTCCATTCAAATATAACTGTGCCCACATATCAATTGAATAGGACTCGCGAACAACAAGGAAATGAGCACTCTTCGTCAGTCTGTGTACAATTGTTGAGTCCAAATTCACTGATCAATCTTCATTTCTTCACAATAATCATGGCAGAATCTTGATTTATCATTAAGAACCCAATATAAACTATGAGAGGAAAAGTCAAACTTGCAAAGCTCAGTCAAACCTCTATTATACGTATGAATATTACAAAATGAGCTCCTCTACACTAATTACAAAACACTAACCACTATTTATATGGTCAAACTAACTAAACAAAGTCAAAGTCAAACTTCTATAAGAAAAGTCAAACATGCTGACTTTTACAATTATAGACTATTTA
>NC_037540.1:19015916-19038698 GCF_001531365.2 Cynara cardunculus var. scolymus | reverse complement strand
AGGTCAACCTTTTCAATTCATCATTATAGCTTTTCTGATCCAAACTCCGATTGTTTTCAATCTTTGCAATCTTAAATTCAAATTCCTTCACAATTCGTTCACATTCATTTTTATGATTGTTCTTTAAGTTGTTAATAAAATCCTCATGAGCACAATTTTTAAGATATAAAGTTCTGTAATACTCTTTAAGATTCACGAAGCTCTTTTCTGACTCAGCAATCTTCTCTCTCAACTCATGTACAATATCTGCCATTAGAAACAAATTGATTAGTTAAGGATCTATGCAATGAAATCAGTTAAAAGAAATAAGAACAGTTAAGCTCAAAAAGAATAGAAAAACACTAAAACTGATGAGAATTTTGAAAAACAACAAAGAACTGTTAAAAATCAGTAAAAACAGTCAAAAACCGTTGAAAACAGTTCAAAACTGTTAAAAACAATCAAAGACAGTTAAAACTGATAAGAAACAGTTTATGCGATCCAAAACATTTCAGATAATCTCAAACAGTTAAAAGACACACAAAACAGAAATGATCCAAAAAATAAAATCTAAACACAAACAAACTAAGAAACCAAAACAGTCCAAAACAATAATCCAAGTCCAAAAACAATATAGTCCAAACCAAATATCCGATTACAGGCAAATGTTTTATCTGCTCTAGAATTTCTATCAAAAGATCCACTTGTATGCTTTGGGCTGCTGTGAAGCTGAATGAAATGACTCCAATGAAGAAATCTGCTTATGTTCCTTCAAAACTGTGTAGCTTCAAAAACTTGACCTCTGTGCAGATAGCTTCTGAATAAGCTGTGTCAAACCTGTATCTGTGGATGATGCTTTCACAGATCTGTTTAACAACAACTAACTGTTTCTTTCTTCTCTACACCAACACAGTACAGCACAGGCACTTGTTGATGTTGCTGCTGTTCTTGTTGCTGCTGCTGGTGCTGCTGTTTTTCACAATGAACCAATAATATCTCAGCTTCAAAACTGCTTAAACCTGCACACTGCTGATGATGCTTTCACAATAGTTGCTGTCAAAATGTAGTTACTGTCAAAATATAGTTGCTGCTGTTCTTGTTCTGTCTAAACAACCTGCACACTGCTTAAACAACCTGCACACTGCTTAAACAAGTCTTGTTCTATTTAAACAACCTGTTAAGAGCATGTTACAAGAACCTGGCTGCTGTTTTGATCTGAGCTGCTTAAACCTGTTGCTGCTATAAATCTGTTTCAATGCTTAAACCTGCTGTTGCAATGCTGTTTCTGCTGCTGCACTAAACTTTCTGCACAAATCAGAAACAATCCCAATGTGTGGTAAATTAATTCACTACACAAAGCAGAACTGTGTGGTAAATCAGAACCTGTGTATGCACACAGAACCTGTACACAACTATATTTCTAAAACAGATTTTAATAACTCAAAAACATACACTCAAAACATAAGACCAAAGGCATAAACGCTTCAAATCTGTATGGGCTCTGTTAAAACAGAACCTATACTTACAAAATCAAGCACCTGCACACATACTAAATCAGGCACCTGGTGTTGCTGGGACAAAGTGCTCAACACAGACTAAGCTGAAACCTTCTTCTCCGCTGTTTACGGCATTCTCCACACCAACAGCTGCTGCTAGTTGCTGTTTGTTGCTTAAACCTGTTGCTTAAAGCTGTACCCGATAGTGAACAGCAACCAGAACCTAACTATATCCAATCACAACAACAAGCTATGAAAAAAAACTATGAACAAAACAGCTATGAACAAGCACACAGAACCTGTGTATTTCCAATCCTGCTGTCAAAAATCATGAAAAAAGGAAACAAGCAAGATTATAAACATAAACCTGTCAAAATGTTAACCTGTCAAGGTTGAGTGTAAACCGAACAAAACCTTTCAACACTTGAAACTTAACCTGTCAATATTAGAAGCTTAAACCGAACAGCATGAATGAATAGTCTAAACCGGACAGCATGAATTCAAGTGACAAGATTAGAAATTGACAGCATGCTATAAATTTGTCAACATCAAATAGAGAGATTAGAAATGATCAACCTCACTAACCTCACCAGATATTGAACAATTTACTAAATTGAATTAAGAATCAACGAACAATCAAGAATCTGGGTAAGTGGAATTAAACGGATTAGAAATCCGGACAAAAGAAAACTTTACCTTGAAATACAGACAAGCGGTTTAATAAACCGGACAGAACACAACTTCAATTGAAATCTATCACAGCACAAGCTAAACTAGAGAAGTAGTGAACGATTTGCCAAACTTCGGTCACTAGTCCGCTCAAATTGAATGTGCGGACAACCCTAAATCGCTCAAATATATTCTCTTACCTGATGTGAATCCGATGATATGGTATCCGGTGTAGCTTAAACCGCTCAAGGAATCTGATCAAGAAGTGAGCGGTGTAAACCCTTCTCCGTTCAAGTGGTGTGCGGTGTAGATGAACACCGCTTGAATGGTGTGCGGTTTAGCCTTAGATTTGAAATTGAAGCTATGAAAACTAATTGGAGAACAATCTGATCAAGGCTCCTTAGGTTTATCTCCAGTCCGCTTAAACTTCTTCGATTTAGGAACAAGAACCAGTGTTCGGTTTAGCTAGATAGACATCTAAAATTTTGGGCCTTAACATTGGGCTTAAAATTTTGGACGGTTTAAAAATTTTAATCAAACTAAACAAAATAAAAACCAGATCAAAATTAACAAAAACACAAAAACTGAAAAAAAATTTAAAAAAAAATTGGATCAAAAACACTGATTTTAAAAAAAAAAAATTCAAGAACACGAAAAATTCAAAATCCGATTAAATCTTGATAAAAAGTGATCAAATCACAAAAATTTGTGAATAACAAAGATTCACAACACGATTCCGAGCATTTTGATCATGTTTTTAACACAAAAACACAAGATTTTATGAAAAATTCGGATCAAAATCTAAAAAAAAATCAAGAACACGAAGAACACACAAAAAATTCAGAATTTTTTTTTCACTTATCTTCTCGATTTCTTTATCTGATTTCTTGCATTCCAGCTCTGATACCAATTGTTGAGTCCAAATTCACTGATCAATCTTCATTTCTTCCAATAATCATGGCAGAATCTTGATTTATCATTAAGAACCCAATATAAACTTTGAGAGGAAAAGTCAAACTTGCAAAGCTCAGTCAAACCTCTATTATACGTATGAATATTACAAAATGAGCTCCTCTACACTAATTACAAAACACTAACCACTATTTATATGGTCAAACTAACTAAACAAAGTCAAAGTCAAACTTCTATAAGAAAAGTCAAACACGCTGACTTTTACAAWTATAGACTATTTATAAACTTTCAAGACGAATACAATTAATACTGATTTCTCAGTCCTAACAACAATAACCCAGATACTATCGTGTAGCTTGGACGTCTTCGGTAGTTTCATAATCAAATCCATAGATAGTTCTTCCCACTTCCACACAAGCACATTGAGAGGGTGCAAGCTCCCATAAGGTTTTTGATGCTCAGGTTTAACTTGCAGACACGTGGTACACTCTCGTACGAAACGACCAATATCCGACTTCATTCTTATGTTGTTCAAACGTCTGTTGGATGACTGTAGTGAGCTTTTTCATCAACTGTTCACCACGAGGAGACAAGGGTGTCTCATCATCGTGTTGACTTTGATTTGGATCATGATCTCCAACAACAGTGTTTGTCGGAGTATGACTTGCAACATCGTCGGCCAAATTGGACGTGGGAGAACAAGAATGAAATGAAGGCTAAGTATCCGACATTATTCGAGTCGTCGTGATTTCGAGTACGAAATCCCCAAAAGGAGGATGTAATTGTAACATACGTAAAACTGCTTTTATTGGAAGATCTTTTCTGAATTTTTTTTATTGAAAGTTATAGATTATCTTATTACGATCGCATAGGCAAAAACCTCATCGAAAACGGAGGTCCGAGCAAAAATTTATGATTTTTGAAGTGTTTGGTAGTCAAATGGGCCTCAACCGGGCCAATTCCAGCCCAATTCGGGTTTAAGAGATTAAATGGACAAAAATTAATATTTTTTTCCACCAAATCACTTCTAAAACCCTCCCACACACTCAAGGTGCATTTTCACACACTTAAGCCCAAACGCATTCAATTCTTGAAGAATCGAAGCTCAAATGGATGAATTCTTGATGTTTATGTGAAGATTATTGAAGTTTAATCTTTGTAATTAGTGTTAATTAAGAATATTAGGGTTGCATGTTTGTGATTAGTGGTTAATTTTGTAAGTTAATGTTATTATGAAGTTTGGAATTGAATTATAAGGAATTGATCATGGTATTGCAAGATTATTGATGAATTCAGTTAGTAAGGTTCATTGACAGCTTTGATTTATAAAACTTCATATAAAATTGTAGAAAAATCGTATGAGTATGATATCAATTTTGTTGGAAAGTTGGAAATGTCTAGTTTGTTTTGTATTTAGACATAGGTAGCTGATTTCAACTTTAAGATGGGTAAAAGGTGCGATATGTTCTCAGCTGTAAAGCTGAGTTTTGACAGCTTGCTGCTGCTGTCTTGTAAAATCTGTAATAAATCACACAAAAATCATAAAAATGTGTAGTTAGTGGCATTAGAAAGATATAAGAATATATTTTATTTCATCTATAGAAGTCATTGGATAATTCTGAGTTTAAAATAGAAAAATATGGGTATGAACCTGCTGCTGTACAAAGAAATTAAAAGTAGAATTATCAAATTGAAAAGGGTATATCTTGGGATTGCTTGAGTAATTGCTTATGATATCTGAAATGTATATTCCAGGGTTATAATTGAAGGTGTTGAAAGCTTGTGGTGGTTCATTTCTACCATTTTGGGAATTGCTCATAGCTTGGAGTATTGAGTAGCAATGTGAGTTCGTTTGTAGGGATGGGAATGGACCCCGACCCGTCGGGTAACCCGGTCCACCCGTCTCGTTCGGGGACAGGGATCCCCGCTTGGCTCAAGCCGGGGACGGGTACAACACTCCTCGCCCCGTCCCGCCCCGTCCCATTTTATATATATGTATTGTGGGCTTTGGGCTTTGGCCTGTTAATTGTGTTAGGCGTGTTAATAGCCCCAAAATCCTTCCCATCTCATTCATCGTCTCCTTCCAACCCAAAATCCCTAATTCCCTATTGACGATACGACGACTCCTTCCTCAGTCCTCAATACGATACGAGTTATGACTCCCTCTCCCTACCCTAATCGACGACAGTGACGGCGACAGCTACAGTGGCAGCAACGGCGACAGCTATGGCGGTAGCGGCAGCGACAGCGACGGTCTCCGGCTCTTCCTCTCCGGCTCTCCCTCTCCCTACACGTTCACTTCACTAGTTTTTCTCAACAGAGGTAGACATTGTCTTCTTTACTTTTCCCTTGATTTGTTTTTCCAAATAGATAAAATTGCTATAAATTGTTTTCAATAGGCTTCAAAAAAATCCCCGTTTCCCCGTTGGGGATCCCCATTCCCCGTTGGGGACGGGGATGGGGATGTGATCATAATCCCCAGCGGGGACGGGGATGGGGACACATACGGGGGATCGGGGAGGGGAAGGGTATTGGGGTCCCCGCCCCATCCCCGCCCCATTACCATCCCTATTCGTTCGAGAACATTTTGTATACTATGTGTGCATATGTGTATATATACTTTTCTTATATGCTTGTGCCCCTATTATATATATATATATATAATATTCCTTAGTGGCTGGATATTA
Organism: Cynara cardunculus var. scolymus; assembly: GCF_001531365.2. Classification (NCBI taxonomy): domain Eukaryota; kingdom Viridiplantae; phylum Streptophyta; class Magnoliopsida; order Asterales; family Asteraceae; genus Cynara; species Cynara cardunculus. The sequence goes on along the minus strand of NC_037540.1, from coordinate 19,032,955 downwards.
TGCCTTAGTAGCTGGAACATGAAATATCCACAATTCATACAAAATGATTATGATCTTCAAGAACTTTAAGAACAAGATGAATAGAGAGAGTAGATCACCAAATATCTCTTGATTGATTGAGAGAGAGAATTACAAAGCTAAAACTCAGATTACAAAATTGCTAATGACTTGCTAATGACAATTACAAAGCAAACTACTATTTATACTAAGGAAGGAATAAAGCTACTCTATTACAAAACATGTAAAATATGGAGAACTTGAATACAACAGTAACGCACATACTCGAACCCAACATTCTCCCCCTTTGGATTCAAGTTTGAACTCTAGTAAATTTTGTCTTTCTAAGTCCGAGGAGTTTCTCCAACCTCCTTAGAGCGTTCCGGTATTGAATTTTCTCCTCGAGCAGATTTAAGGCATTGATCAACAAATATCTTTCTTTAAAGCTCATTCTCTCCGACTCCGCAGCCCTGTCATTGTTCACCCTCTTCAAGTCAAGTGCTCGTCTCACCAGTTTTATTGTACCATCTGAAAACTTGTTTAGCTCGCTGAATCTCATAAACTTCTTCACTTGATGCTCAACAAAGTATATGACTCCGAACTCTGGCTTTTCAAGAAACATGTAAACTGGATAAGCATCAATACCTTCTAAGTCTTGGTCAAGTCTCTTCAGATTGATGATTCTTTGATTATCTTCAAGACCCATCTGAACATCAATAACCATAGCCAGCTTTACATGACTCCACATATATCTTTTAATTGCATCAAGAGCAACCAGAGCTCCATCTTTCCTGTTGGTCATGTTTCTGATCTCACAGTACATATACTCCAAGTCTTCCAAATATAAGTTTGAGAAATCAGCTTCACTAAACCTCTAGATTTTTCCATCTTGTCTAGTCACAGTGAAGACCGGATACCAAACTCTAAGAAGTCTTTGAGCATCTATCTGTTTGATTGTGGCAACCCGATGTTGGTACGAACTTCACTAACAGGCAGATGCTTGGCTTTCAGAAAGTGCTTGTACTCCAAGCGATAATCTTTGGTTTCTCGGTGGATACCAAGAATTTTATCACCACTCAGAGCCTTACGATGTCGGAGGAAAATGCCAGAATAAATGTCTTCAAGATACGGCTCTCAGATCCTAGCTCTGTCATACCCTGGAACATTGGCTCTAATTTCAAATGGCACATAATTCCTAGTGAATATCTCTATAGGATCAAAAGGCTCTCTAGGAGCAGGAATGTCAGATGCACCGACTACAGCTGCAGTGGAGGATTCTGGCACTGTCTGATGGTCACCCTGAACTGGGAAAACTGGATCTTCATCATTTATGTCGGCTTTAAAGTCAAAGTAAATCCCAGTTGACTCGTCAATGTTTTCAATATCCTCTCCAAAATCTTGCTCTCCACCCAGCACAGTAGAAAACACGTCATTGAAACCAACATTGGCAGACAAGTCCAATAACAACTTTGTCCCTACTGTGAAGTCTGCCGGCTTTTCAACCATTGGCTCGATTGTAGGACTTGTCTCCATTTCTTCCTGAGCAGCTAGCTCAATTTCAACCCTTGTAGCTTTATCAGACGTCTCAGCCACCCTTTGTCTCTTCCTCTCCCCCTCATGATGATCTGGATCTTCCGGGTCATCATGACTTCTTTTGTGAGAGGTGGCCTGAGATCTGCATGTCTCTTCTAGAGTAGATACCCGTTCAAAGAGGGCATCCATTGAACTTTTAAGATCTTGGGTATTCAATGTGATTAACTTACTAACTTTGATGAATCTAGAAGCAACCACATCTTGAAAGGCCAAAAACTCTGAGGCTCTAACGGGGAGGGTTATCATCAAGTTGTTGTCTTAAGAGCCCAACCAAGTCTGCATCTTCAGCGTTAGGGTTTTGTGATGCCATCAATTTAGCGTACATCAGCGATTTGAGTTCGTCCACCGTATGCTCTTGTACCCTCGGAGGCTCAGGTACAGGCGGTGGTGATGGCGCAGATGGTTGCTCTTCCTCGACTTGCTCTTTCCCCTTCAAAAGTCTTTTCAGACTTGCAATCTGTGCATCCATGTTGTCTTGAACAGCCTTTAGGGCGCCGTCTAGATACTCCCGTGACACAAAGTCTGGTAAGCTAACACCTGGATCACTTAGATTACCAGTTGAAACAACAGTTGAATAAACTGTTGTGCCTACGTTCAGTGTTGGAATATTGATAGCACTTATAGGACTTCCAACCGGTCCTTGTGAAATGTCAATCGACATCACTCTGGTCATTCTGGCAAGTTCACTAGGAACTGCAACTGGAGCAACAGATGCTCGTGACTCATGTGTACCTATGTGTATCGGCTCTAGACTCGAGGTGCATAGAATCGAAGTCGTAGGCTGGGCAGCGGCATACTTGTTTCAATAACTACGTTCTCCGAATGAGAAGTAGTTAGCATATGTGCTACATCCCCGTGATGAAGTGAAACAACTGGTTGTTGAGAACCAGTTAAGTAGATAGGTTCGGTGTGCATTTGCGTAGCTGGGCTAGCTATGTCTTGTTCAATACCAACATTCAACGAATGAATGTCGATAGTAGATGTGGGTGCTTGGCTATGTGTATCGGCTAGGTAAGGAGCTTGATTTTCATTTTGTGCTCCACTCACACCCTCACCATATTCTTCTTCGTCTTTTTCACTCATCCTCTCATCATTTTCGACTGCTTCTCCCTCATCTCCTTCTTCGATTGAAACTCCTTGTAAAATACGATCATATTCGTCATATGTAGCTCCATATTCTTCAACATCGAACGATAATGAACGCAGACTCGGACAAGTCTGTGGAGCGTCAAATTCTGGAAATATGTCATTTAAATCATCAACCACTGCTCCTACTGGAATATTCTGTGAAAGAATCGGTTGAGCTTGGTCGTCAGCACTATCATCATCATTATTATCACCAAGAGCTGCCTCATTGTCGGATTCAGTATCTTCCGAACTTGATGAAGTTGTGGAAGTACTATCGGATGAAGTATTTTGCTGATCAGACGCTCCCCCCTCCTGTTCACCCCTCTCTATTACATTTTCTCTCAGCACATTACTCTGTTTAGGTAACCCCTGTTCCTGAACTCTCTCATCTATATCTAACACCTCTTTCTCAGCTGAGGCATGGGGTGATCATTGGGTAAGTTCAACCGGTTCTTGTTGAACTATAGGATCTATAACTCTCATATAGTCTATCACACATTGAGCAGTCTGATCAGCCAAGGAAAAAAGCTCTGGTGGAATCTCCATTATAGAATCCAAGTCTTCGACTTGGGTATGCTGCCGGATTCTAGACATGACGAATGTCGGCCCTATTTCAGCATTGGATCTGGCTGGGATATCTTCATTCACATTCATCATCGCCTTTATGACTAATTGCAGAAATCTCTGAAAAGGCACAAATTTCCTGACTTTCGAAGGAAATCTCTTTGCATTCACGAGCTCCACCAGTTCATTCCAGATAACTAGGGCATAGTCATAATTACGAGAGAAGACTATCCCATGAAAGAATTTGAGGAAAGAACTACTGCATGTATCTATTCCCGCAGTCTTGGACGTCAGGCATCTGTTCAGAATGGAGAACAACATATGCCAGATAGATGGCAGAAAACATCGTTTGAACTGTGACGGGTTAGTCAACTCTTGCGAGTATCCTAACCGTTTAATGTCGTGGCATAATTCATCATTAGTTACAAATTGTTCATATCCTCTTGAGCCTGGTCCGGGGAGTCGTAGAATCCTTCTTAAACGTTGTAAAGTTAGACGGCTGACGTATTCATCCACTGCTCCTTCAAAATATAATGTGTCACCGTCTTTCGCTAGTGTGTTGTAGGTACATCATTGGAACAGGTGTATTGGCTAAAAGGGAGTAGGCAATAGGGTGTCCTCTCAAGATTTCAGGAATAATCTGATATTCGGCAGGCATGTCAAAATTGAAAGAATGGTTATTTGGCTTTATGTCTAGGTACTGGCATTGAGGAAAAAGGGTTTCAGAGGGTATGGGTTCATTTATRGGTTGTGGAGGGTTTTGGATGTTGTCAGATCTGACCGAGGGAATATGAGATTCCTCGTCAGACTGATGATGTATGTCCTCCATTTACCTGTAAAATATCTAAACATATTAGAACCCATATCTTTCAAGTAATTCAAATTTTCAAAGTAAAAAAAATTTAGGACTTAAAAAAAATTGTAAAAAAAATATCAATTAAAAAAAATACTAATTTGTAAAAAATAAATCTACACTAACACTTAAAAAAAATTAACTAAAAAAAATTCTAAAAACAAATTTATACCAACCTAAACATAAAAAAATAACACAAAGTAAAACTAAAAAAAATCAAAAACAAAACAAAATTAATATTAACCGGACTTCAAATCCGGTCAACAAAGAAGTGAAAAAAAAATATATTTCTAACTCAAAACATTTTAATCCGGACAAACTCAACCGGATTAAGGTTGATCGGAGTTTTCTCCGGTCACCTTCTTCGGTGAGAAATCCGGTCAAAACCAAAAGAACTCAAACCATAAAAATTGAACCCTAAAAAAAATTAACCAAAAACAATCCTAAAGAAAAAACCGATTAACATACAAAACATGCTTTATGATAATAAATTTAAATGAGATTAGCCTTTGTTTTAGTTAACAGTCAATTTGTGGTTCGATTCAGATTCAATGTTATCAGATTCAAATTTAAAAGATTATATAGTCCAATCAGTCCAAATTCGGCCAACAAAATAATATCAAAAAGAAATATTATGGTCAAAAGATCAATCAAAGGTGAACCTTAATAAGAAAAAGGGATGAAACAGAGTTGATTGGAAGAACTTGAAATGCTTGAGCGATTTAACAAGTTGAATAGCCGGAGACGATGATGAATAGTAATAGGAGTAAAAAGTGAAAAGTAAAAAATGATCGATTATTTATAGTCAAAGCCAAAACACGTTCAAATTCTAAACCGCTCAAGGGTTGTCCGGATGAGAATAAATCGGTCAAGAGGTGTCCGATTTATAGAATAAGAATCAACTAAGTATTAATCCAGACAATAAATCGCTCAAGGCATAGGCGATTTAGAAGAACACCGGTCAAGATTTGTCCGGTTTAAGAATAAATCGCTCAAGGGTCAATCGCTTAAAAGATAAATCGCACAACAAAGAAGACTTAATCGCTCAGATAAGGAATTAAATCGCTCAAGAAATGAACGATTTAAGGACTTGAAAGAATAAACGAGTCAAACGATTTAAGAGTCCGGTCAATGCAAACAAGCGATTTACTAATCCGCTCAGTCCCTTATATAACATATCTAACCTTATCCGGATAAGAGTTTATCATATAGCCTTTTGTCCGGATTAGTCTAAATCGGACAAGTGTTGTYCGGATTTGYAATAAATCGGACAAGTGTTGTCCGGATTAGACTAAATCGGCCAAACACTTATATTTCTAAACTCTACATCTTTAAAAATTAGATAATGTTCAAAATACATGTAAGAAAAATATAAACTATTAGTTTAATACAGATAAAATTCACTCCCCCTCAAAATATGATCAGATATTCAAAAACAGATAAAAATCCACACTCCCCCTCAAATGTAGATCCCCACGATCAAGAAATTTAAAATCAGATAGAAAAATTGAAACACTGATTTGTATTAAAAAATACAGATATTTGACCAAATGAATTTGAATGAAATACAATTCAATAAATTGAACTGTTTTTAATAAAAATTCAAATTTTCAAATTCAACATACCTAACTTAGATACAAGAAAGCTAAAGCGTTTTTCATCTAAAGCTTTCGTAAATAAATCAGCTAATTGAAATTATGTATTTACAAAATACAGTTCAATGGTTCCTTTTTCTACATGATCTTTAATAAAATGATACTGGATATCTATATGCTTGGTTTTAGTGTGTTGAACATGATTACAAGAAATAACAATAGAGCTTTTGGAATCACAGTAAATAGGAATTTTATTAAAATAGAACCCGTAGTCTCTAAGCTGTGTCTGCATCCATAACACTTGAGAACAACAGCTTGCAGCAGCTACATATTCTGCTTCGGCAGTGGAAATGGAAACGCAGGTATGTTTCTTTGATGCCCAACTAACTAGCTTGTCTCCCAAAAACTGTAGATGTCATGATGTACTTTTCCTGTCCAACATACAGCCTGCATAGTCTGCATCTGAATAAGTTGTTAGTTCAAAACTAGTACCCTTGGGATACCAGAGTCCAAGATTAGCAGTCCCTTTGAGATATCAGAAAATGCGTTTAACGACACTTAGATGGGACTCCTTTGGATTAGACTGATATATGTCACAAAGATGTGTTGAGAACATAATATCAGGTCTACAAGACGTCAGATACATTAAAAAACCTAGCATGCCTCGATAAGTTTTCTGATCTACAGCTTTTCCAGACGGATCAACATGTATTTTCATTCCATGAACCATAGGTGTTTTGATAGATGAACAGTTTTCCATATTAAATTTCTTCAGGATATCGAAAATATATTTAGTTTGACAAATAAAGATACCCGAAGATAATTGTTTWAYTTGAAGACCTAAAAAGAAGTTCATCTCACCCATCATACTCATTTTAAAACGAGAAACCATCAAGACAGAAAAGTTTTTGCAGTATTTGAGGTTTGTAGATCCAAATATTATGTCGTCTACATAAATTTGTATSAAAATAATATCAGACTTTTCCTTTTTAATGAAAAGGGTTGTGTCAATATTACCTTTCGAGAAGCCTGACTTTACCAGAAATTCTGATAAAATGTCATACTAGGCTCTCAGAGCTTGTTTAAGGCCGTAAAGAGCTCAGTCAAGGATGTAGACATGATCCGGCTTTCACTGATCAACAAAACCCTCCGGTTGTGAAATGTAAACTTCCTCCTTGAGAAGACCATACAAAAATGTTGTCTTGACGTCCATTTGGTACACCGTGAAATTCTTGTGTGCCGCGTACGCCAAAAACATCCGTATTACTTCAATCCTTGCAAGCGGGGCAAAAGTTTCATCGAAGTCAACGCCTTCTTGTTGATTATATCCTTTAGCTACGAGCCGGGCCTTATTTCTGACCACAACACCATCTTTGTCTTTTTTATTTTTGAATACCCATTTTGTACCGATAATTGTCTTATTGTTGGGACGTGGAACCAATCTCCAGACTTTAAGTGCTTCGAACTGGTTCAGCTCTTCTTGCATGGCTAATATCCAATCCGGATCAGCTAAGGCTTCGGAAACCTTAGTCGGCTCAATAGTACTCAAGAACGTGATATAAAGACACTCATTAGCCGTCGCAGACCATGTACGAATGGGTGCTGATGGATCACCAATTACTTGATGTATTAGGTGATTTCAGGTCCATTTCTTGCTATGAGGTAGGGGAATATAGGAGCTTTGATCTGAGTTTTGATCAGTGTAGATACTTGGGGAGTTTATTGGAACAGGTTCAGGTGAAGGTTCAACATTTGGAATTGAAATAGGTTGAATATTTGGTTGAGGTAAGATATTTTCCTCTTGTTCGACCAATACCTCTTGCACTTCAGAATTTTCATCCTCTTCATGCTGAACGGAATTGTTTGGATTTTCCATCTCTATTTCTTCACCCATTACTTCTGTTTCCTCTTCTGTTTCAGTTACTTACACATCGGGAGATGGACCAGATAACTGTTGTTCACTTGGATTATCCCTGGACAAAATATTAGACTGATTAGATTTATTTTCAAAATATTCTTCATAAAAGTTCTCAAAATAAGGAATCTAAATCAGCTTTTATCAGTATTAGACGACTCAGGTTGATCAACTTTTCGTGTAGTGTTAATTATCAGCCCGGGTCCTGAACTGAATTGTTTAGAAGCCACATCAATGACTTCATCAAAAGATATGTTCACGCTTTCATTAATGATTTTGGTCCTTTTATTGTAGACCCTATACGCGGCAGATGTCTTTGAGTAGCCAACAAAGACTGCTTCATTAGCTTTAGCAGCGAACTTCCCTCTGTCCTCTTTGTCATTTAAAATAAAGCACCTGCAACCAAAAACTCAGAAGAATTTGATATTAGGTATTCTGTTATTTATTACTTCATACAGAGTTTTACCAAACCTTTTGTTTACAAGTGAGCGGTTCTGGGTAAAACAAGCAGTTGCTACTGCTTCAGCCCATAAAAATAATGGAAGATTGGAGCATGTAAGTAATGTCCGCACCGCTTCCACCAACGTTCTGTTCTTTCGCTCAACGACACCATTTTGTTGCGGTGTCCGGGCTGCCGAAAATGTATGTGAAATACCGATGGATTCGAGGAATGAACCGAGTGTGTTGTTCTTGAATTCAGTTCCGTTGTCAGTTCTGATTTTCTGAACTTGAAGTTGCAGATTATTTGAACTGTCTTTAAGAAAAAAATTATCGTCTCGGCTGCTTCATCCTTTGATCGTAGAAAATGAACCCAAGTATATCTGGAATAGTCATTGACTATGACCAACACATACTTTTTACCGTTGATGCTTTGAACTCGCATAGGACCGCAAAGATCCATATGTAGTAGGTGTAGAGGACGTTCGGTATTGAACTCTGTCTTCAGCTTGTGTGAAGCTTTCTTCAGTTTTCTCATCTCGCATGCGCTGCATACGTGGTCTTTATGAAACTTTAGTTCTAGGATGCCTTTGACCAAGTTGTCACAAACCAATTTGTTGAGATACTTGAAATTCAAGTGTGAAAGTCGCCGATGCCATAGCAAATTCTGCTTTAAGGATGCCTTGGATATCAAGCAGACGTCAGTATCCACTTGTGTATTGGATAGGTCAATCGTGTAAAGATTTAATCTTCTGATTCCAGCTAAGAGCTTCTTACCATCAGTAGTTCGGATGCTGCATTGGTTAGCTTTAAAACAGACTTCTAGATTTTTATCACAGAATTGACCTATACTAAACAAATTATGTCCAAGTACTTCGACAAACGACACTTTCTTAATTGTTAATTCTGGAACACTATGCCTTAGTGGCTGGAACACTATGCCTTAGTGGCTGTTATGTTATGTTCATTATTTACTTAATGTAACACGATCTCATGATAACTTCGACATACGAAATGTTGAAATTGCCATAATCAGTTTTTGTTGTCTTGAAGAATATTGATTCATGAGTTTATTGATTCGGAAAGCCTTTGTATACATATATATGTTACTTGAGTTCATTCATGGGATTCCTTTGTGTATGTGTATGTATACATCACAATATTCAAATGCTTCCCTATGAACTCACTAAGCTTTATGCTTAACCTCTTAGATGTTGATTTTCTTTTACAGGAAGGATAGAAAGGAGTAAAGGTCCGATGTAGGATTGTCGAGCTCAAAGAAGTTGGTTGATATTTAAAGCTCGTATTTTGGGTATTTTTTTTGTTTTTTTGTTTATGTACATGTTTTATATATATATATATAGTATGTAAGGGTAGTTATATGTCCCTTCATCAATGATACTTATCTCTTTTGGTGAATAACTTTGTATCCCGTTTTGTTTTAGAGTTGTATATTGAATCTAATATTACCTGGTGAAATTAGCTTCCGTTTCAGTGTGGTGTTTCAGTTATTGTCCAGTGAAAGCTATGTGCTGGATCAAAGAGATTGAATCTGTCTTCAACACTATCAGATGTCCAGAATCTGATAAAGTCAGATTTGTTGTTTCACTATTGAAATCAAATGCTCTGTTCTAGTGGGAAGTTGAATCATTGGCCAGAACGGATGTTTTACAAACATTATTTTGGACAGGATTTGTGGACCGGTTCAAAGATCAGTTGTGTCCTAAACTGCTGTGCGACAAATGGAAGAGGATTTTCTGAAGTTAGAATAAGGAAATGGAACAGTTCGAGAGTATACCGAGAAATTTATTGAATACTCTCGATTTGCTGAACATTATATTTCGTCTGAATCCAAGAAGGTGGAAAGGTATATTTGGGGGTTGAACCATCTATGAGAGAATTTGTAATTGCTATAAACCCCAATACCTTCTCACTAACTGTGGATGCTGCTGAAGTAACAGAACGAAATAAAAATCGACAAGCAGAAGGAAAGATTGTGGGAAAGAGAAGGTGGAAAGGGCCTTCGTCTAATTTTCGAGGGACAAAAGTAGTAAAATACGATAACAGATCTGAGCAAAAGATAGGTGAGAAAGTCTGTTCATAATGTCAACAAATTCATCTGGGTGAGTGCAAGATGGACCCAAGAAAATGCTATAAGGGTGGCGAAGCGGGCCATTTGTCAAGAAGTTCCCAACCAACAGAAGGTGTTTCAATTGTAATTCTCCGGACCATATAAGACCAAATTGTCTACTGTTAAGAACTCCGCAGTTGACTATGGGGAGTAACGTATCGGGTACATGAGGAAGACCCACAGTATCCAGAGGAGGGCAAGGAGGGGCACGGGGACGATCCTTCCATATGACCAAGAATGAAGTAAAGGCATCACCAGATATAGTAACAGGTACTTTTCTTCTGAATTCAATACGTGCTAAGGTGTTATTTGACTCTGGTGCAAACTTTTCGTTTGTGTCACCATWGTTTGCKYAAATTGCATGTTTGAATTATGTGTTACTTGATGACGAATTAGTAGTTGATACTGCTAATAGTCAGGAAACTGTTACTAGTGTATTCAATAAATGCATTATTGTTATTAAGGGTTGTGAGCTACCGATTTAGTTATTTCTATGCCAATGAAGGAATTTGATGTAGTGGTGGGTATGGACTGGTCGACAAAGTATCAGGCTAGTATTGTTTGCAATAAGAAAATGATCAGAATCACTTTGCCAGATCAAAGAACAGTTGTCATTTATGGTGATCGTCAAAATCACCATACTAGCATTTTAACTGTGATGAAAGCTCAGAAAAGTATCCGAAAGAAGTGCCAGGGATGTTTGGCTTATGTAATTGATGTAAAAAAAAGAAAAGAAAAAAGGAATCAATCCCAATTCTTAATGAATATCCGAAAGTCTTTCGAGAGGACTTATCTGGATTACCGCCGAACCGAGTTATTGAATTTCAAATTGATCTCATACCAGGGGCTGCACCAGTAGCAAACACACCGTACCGGTTAGCTCCATCTGAATTAAAGGAATTGGTTGCACAGTTGAAAGGTTTGACTGATAAAGGATTCATTAGACCCAGCACTTCACCTTGGGGTGCTCCAGTCTTGTTTGTTAAAAAGAAAGATGGGTCTATGCGAATGTTTATAGACTATCGTGAATTGAACAAATTGACAATCAAGAACAAATATTCGTTGCCAAGGATTGATGATTTGTTTGATCAACTGGTGGGGGCAAGTTATTTCTCTAAGATTGACTTAAGGTCATGGTATCACCAGTTAAAAGTCAGGGAGGAGGATATTGCGACAACAGCTTTCCGAACTAGATATGGACATCATGAATATTTAGTTATGCCATTCGGCTTAACTAATGCGCCCGTAGCCTTTATGAATTTGATGAATAGAGTATGTAAGGAATATCTTGATAAATTCGTTATTGTACTTATCGATGATATTCTTATATACTCTAAGACTGAAGAAAACCACGCAGAACATCTTCGTCTGATACTGGAATTGTTGAAAAGAGAAAAGTTGTATGCCAAGTTGTCCAAGTGTGAGTTCTAGTTAAGGGAAGTTCAATTTCTGGGTCATGTCATATCAGAAGCAGGGGTGAAGGTAGATCCAGTTAAAATAGAAGCAGTTGCAAAGTGGGAAATCCCGAAAACTCCTTCTGAAGTCCGAAGCTTTTTAGGATTGCCAGGCTATTACCGTAAGTTCATCTAGAAATTTTCAAATATAGTTGTGCCATTGACCAAATTGACTCGAAAGAACATCAAATTTCAGTGAGAGGAAGAACAACAGAAGGCTTTCCAATTACTAAAAGATCATCTGTGCAGTGCACCGGTGTTGACTCTACCTGATGAATCCGAAGATTTTTGGGTATACAGCGAGCTTCAAAGCTGGGATTGGGATGTGTTTTGATGCAGAGAGGAAAAGTAATTTCTTCTGCATCAAGGCAATTGAAAGATCATGAGAAGCAATATCCAACTCATGATATGGAATTAGCTGCAGTAGTGTTTGCTTAAAAAATCTGGAGGCATTATCTTCTGGGGACAAAGTGTCAAATTTATACTGATCACAAGAGTCTGCAGCATTTGGTTAGTCAGAAAGAACTGAATATGCGGTAGTGTCGGTGTATTGAACTTGTAAATGACTATGATTGTGAAATTCTTTACCATCTGGGAAAAGCCAACGTGGTAGCTGACGCTTTGAGCAGAAAAGAAAGGAGGGGGACTATTAAAACTATGGCAATGAGAATAAGTTTAGTCCCTTATATCCATAAAGAGATTCTGAGATATCAGAAAGAAGCTATAAAGGAAAGATCTTATTAAATCAGAAAGGTTGGGTAAGATGATTTCAATTCTGGAACCGAACGATGAAGGAATTATGTGCTTTCAAGGGCGAATCTGGGTACCATGTTTTGGGGATATCCGGAACACTATATTAAATGAAAGTCATAAGTCCTGATACTCTATTCATCCAGGTACCAATAAGATGTACAGGGATTTGAAACATTTTTATTGGTGGCCCGGATTGAAGAGGGACATAGCCAGATATGTGGAACAGTGTTTGACATGTCTACAGGTTAAGATTGAACATCAAAAGCCTTATGGAAGATTTCAATTATTGGAGATACCTGTATGGAAATGGGATCACATTACAATGGATTTCTTCATGAAATCACCTCGAACTCCAAAGGGGTATGACGCGATCTAGGTAATTGTTGACCGCCTATCTAAATCTGCGCATTTTCTACCAATAAGAGAGAATTACTCTTTAGAAAATTTGGCTCAAATTTATATTAAATAAATTATAAGTAGACATGGAGTTCCACTATCCATTATCTCTGACAGAGATAATTGTTTCACTTCAAAGTTTTAGGAAAGTTTGTAGAAAGCTTTGGGATCTGAAATCCGACTAAGCACAGCCTATCATCCGCAAACCGACGGGCAAAGTGAAAGAACTATCCAGACTCTCGAAGACATGTTGAGAAGTTGTATCATTGACTTTGGGGGATCGTGGGAAGAACATTTGCCGTTAATAGAGTTTGCATACAATAATAGTTATCATTCCAGCATCCAAGCGACACCATATGAAGTATTGTATGGACGTAAATATCGAATGCCATTGTGTTGCAATGAGGTAGGAGAAAGGCAGTTAACGGGTCCTGAAATTGTTGAAGAGACTTCTGAAAAGATTAAATAGATCCGTGAGAGAATTAGAACAGCACAAGGCCGCCAGAAAAGTTATGCTGATAATCGTTGGAAGGCAATTGAATTATGTGTAGGTGATTTTGTGATGTTGAAAGTTTCGCCATGGAAGGGTGTTATTAGATTCAGAAAGAAGGGTAAGCTCAGCCCGAGGTTTGTTAGGCCATTCAGAATATGTAAGAGAATTGGGACAGTAGCATATCAATTAGAGCTACCAGAAGAACTAAGTCTGATTCATAACACTTTTCATGTGTCAAACTTACGGAAATGCTTAGTTGATCCGAATCTAGCTGTACCGTTACCAGAAATCAAATTGGAAAGTAAGTTGAACTTTCTGGAAACACCAGAAGCCAGGATTGACCGAAAGACAGAATGTTGAGAAACAAAGGGACCAGTTTAGTTAAAATACAGTGGAAGTTTCACAAAGGACCAGAAGCGATTTGGGAATTGGAGTAAAAAATAAGATCAGAGTACCCGTGGCTCTTTGATTAAAGGAATTCCAGAACAGAATTCTTTTGAAGGGGTGGATAATATGATAACCGGGTTCTGGTTATTACTTAAGATATTTATTATGTGAATTAAATTGTCTTATATGAATATATGCTTACATGGGTTAAAAACGTGAAGTATGTGAATTTTATGCATAGGTATTATATGCATAATGTGAAAATGCATAACTAAAAATGTGTTAGTATGCATGAAGTTGGTATGTATAATGAAGTATGTATGTATGCATGAATGATGTGAGTGTATATATATATATATATACATGAATATACATGCATGATGTGAGTGTCTGTGCATGCAAGTGGGGAGGAAGAGAAAGGCTATTGCAGACGACTTTCCAGAAAAGGAAAGTTTAAAAAGGGAATAAAGCCTCCATTATTCTCTTCTTGCCATCTTGAGAAAAGTTGGGCGATTTAAAAGAAGAGAGTGGATTGATCGGATTGCTTATTAATTGAATTGCAAGAAGTGGATTTCAAAAGTATTGCATAAGGTGAGTGGTTAAACTATTTTGTATATTTTTATGAAAATTTGCATAAACTATAATATCCGTGTTTCGTTAACTCGTACAAATTGGGTTAAGAGAATTTTTGTAAAATTATGCATGATATATATGTACCCTATGCTTAACCAATTTGTACCCTAGACTAGTTTTACGTCAAAATGTGTTTATACCTATATTGACGTAAAGTTRGGAATTTAACTTRAAGGRTAAAAACCGTCAAATAGTTAAACTTTATATATATATATATATATATANTAAAAACCGTCAAATAGTTAAACTTTATATATATATATATATATATATATATATGAGGCGGTTATGAATAGGGAAAAAATATATATATATATATATATATGTATGTATGTATGTATAGAGGCGGTGATTTCACCGTCTCTCTCAATTCTCTCTCTCTCTAAAACTGTCGTCTTCTCTCTAGATTTTACGTCAAGTTAGTAAGGGGATCGAGGCAACAATTATATATTCGGAATCCACTCTCCGAACCCTTCTTAAAGGTATAAGTTTCATTCAGTTTCATTAAGGTGTTTATTTTAGGGTTATTTAGACCGGTTTATAAACTGTGTTTATATCTAAGTTTACGGATTGATTTTGTCAAAATCATGATATATTTGATGTTTAGGATGCTAATACTGGTTAAATTGATGTAGATATGAAAAGAGTATATTATAGTTTTAATACGGTTATATTGCGGGTATATGTTTAACCGTACACCAATTGTTCGGTTAAATGTCGGAAGGAGTAAAAATGCATGATTAAGCTTAGGTTAACGACCATTGGATTTGTTTTACTGTTTAGCATGTTAAAATACGTTTATAGCATGTAAACGTAGCAAATCATGAAAGTTCGATCATAAAAGTTAGTCGGAAATTACGAAATCGAATTTTACCGACAATGTAACTCATGTACTTTGACAGTGTATAACTCACAAACCGTAAGTCAGATTAAGTTCATATTTTGCAGTCAGGAAGATCATACTGCATACTACAACTTTCATTAAGGGTCAAAATTCCAGTTATGAATCTAGGTGTCTCGAAAAAGTGTGTTTTTGGGGCTATTTACACTGTATTCAATATTAATTTACAGTATTGTAAAATTCATATAAAATAGATGGATGATCCAAATGAGATGATTTCAAAATAAATAGACTCATTTGACACCAATCTACAACTTTCATTTAGAAAATATAATCTGGATTGGTCTCTAAATAAGATAAAAATGCTTAGAAATAAGAGGGTCGGAAACGGTTAGATCGAAAGAGAATAAGGTTAACTTTTTACGTTTGAGTTTCAATTCGTATCAAGTACATTAAGACCTAAGTAAATTTATTAGAATAATTATATTATGGTTTCTATGCTTTATAAATAGTAACTGTTTATGCATTCGTTAGGCACGCGGGTAAATCAAACTTGATCGTGAATTTCCTTTTGATCGTGCGTTAATTATCAAATTCGGTTAAGGTACGGATTTCATATCTCACTTGATACGGGGATAGCCATTTGCGTAAGGCTTCCTAATCCGGATAATCTGTGATAAATTCCGAATAATTTGTTCTGAATTCCCTTTATGCTTATCAAATATTATTGAACTTTGTTTTCCTTTGAACTACGACTTATATTTTTATTCGGAATATAGATCATTTTGATCACTTGACTTGTTTTATTGCTTTATTTGTGAAACATTTTACTATAGACTCAATAACTGGAGCACCGGTATTGAGATGTTTCCATGGTGACTAAAACGATCATGGCGTCCTTATTTTATAAGTCCTTAAAAGTGGAATTGAATATGTACCGGTCAAATAGAGGGCGTATGGATCGATCCTAGGAACCATTATCGGATATTGAATTATGGCCATGGTTAAATTCACGAAGAGGATTGTTGTGTTGTGTTCACACTCCTTTCCTCACTTGTGCCTGAATGGACTGATCATCCTTTAGGAACAACGCATCCTCGTGATGTAGTTTGGTCTTCGGACCCTTGATATGCTTTTGGGGYATTTTGACTTTCTTTTGGGTTATCATTTGGCGTTATAAATTGCTTTTGAACTTGTTATATCATATTCATTGTTTAATTATTATTATCCGTTCACTGAGCATTAAGCTCAGCCGAGATTTTCTTGTCCTCGGCAGGTACATGACTTAGCAGGGATTTTGGGATGAGAGCTACAGAGATGACAATATTGAAGATAACCCATTAAGTCATACTTTTGTTAAACTTTTGATGACTAATGTAGACATGTTATTTTGGGACCGTATTTTGAGACATGTTATCTCCGTTTGTGGTTATGTAATTATCTTTTGATAAATTTTATTAGCCGCTCTGTTTTATATAGCACGTTGTTTGTTTTATTCCAATTGTGGCATCTCCCGTCTTTGACCACGCGGGACGGGGGTGTTACAAGTTGTGGTATCAGAGTTATAGGTTATGATCCTGTAGTACAATTTAAGTTTGATCTGTGAGAAATGGGTAGAACTAAGATAGGATTATCCTAGACTATATACTTTCCTAAGGTGATAGTGGTACGAAAGGAAACAAAAATGTGTTTCAAGGAAATTCTACCGGGTGAGAAACCAATCGGACCGGTCAGTGGAAACAACCAAAGTACAAACCTCCAATTCCATTTCAAGGAACTTCTAGTAAAGGTTTTTCGAATACAACTTCTCTGTTACGGTGCAAAGATTGTGGTTTTAGACATCGTCCTGGCCCATGTATTCGAATGAC
>NC_037540.1:19012553-19015816 GCF_001531365.2 Cynara cardunculus var. scolymus | reverse complement strand
ATTAGTGCTGCTACCGCTGAACACCCACGTCTTTTCTCAACCATTTTCTCTTCTCCTCCCTCCTTGGTCTTTACACATGTCGATGATGTATCAGCTACTGTCCTTCCTGATACTGAGACACGCACCACTGGACCTGAGGCTGCTCCTCTCGATGTTCCTCAGCATACAGATGTCCATCCTCTCGAGGACATCTTTGCTCCTGCCAGTGACAATCCTTTCGATGTCACTGATGGCCCCACAGGTATTCCATCTTCCTACCCCTTCATTTCTTCTAACCTTGAGCCTTCAGCTCACACTTCTTCTTTTGCAGGTCCTTCTCAGGAAGTGACAGAGGAAGAAAGAGAGAAAGATGATGGAGGAGATGAAGAAATTGATGATGACTATGATATGTCATCGGATATCAAGCTTCTCCTTCCAGCCGTTGATACCATCCTCTCCAGGATCAACGAAGTTCACCAAGAGATGCCCCACCAAGGCGATCTTGATGCGAACTTTCTTGCCCTCCAGGAGGATGTTCAAGAAGTTCAGAGTCAGGTCCAGACTCTCCAAGAAGCTGTTAACACCAACAATGACGCCATTGCTGTTCTTCACAGCAGGGCTGACGATGCTTAGGCAATAGCTGATCAGCAGACTGGTCTTCTTCAACAAATCCTGGATGCTTTCCGTCAACCAGCTTCAGTGATTGCACCTTTATTCTCTGCCGATGATCGCGCCCAGTTCCATGAGACGCGTGAGGCAACGACAACTCTAGCCAATGCTTTGCAAAGGCTGAACAATTCCATGGTTCTCCAGCGTCAGCGCTTGGACGAACTCTCTGGCCAATTCTCTCGAGCCTTAGCCAGAGAGGGGGAGATGAGGTCCAATGCTGGTAAATCATCTGATGCTGCTCCTACAGCTTCTCAGGATGTTGGCCCAGTATCAACTTCAGTTGCAGTTCAAGCTGAGGCCCTCGGAGCTGAATCAGTTGCTGCTCTTGTAATCCCTACCACCAAAGCTGGTCAAGCTGAGGTTGTAGATGCCATCCCTAGGGATGATATCCATACCATCACTGCTGCTGGTGATGATGTTGATGATGATGAAGAAGATGATGATGATGACGATGATGAATCTGTCATTCTAGACACCGGAGATGATCTAGATGGTGACGACGACAATGATGATGAAGATGACTTTACCATCAAATTCCAGAAGCCATCAACCGTCACCAAAGGTGTTACTCTCGGGGATTCTGCATCCCAGGGAGAGCAAGGGCAAGGTGACTCGACTCCATCAGGGAACCAGGACCCCAAGTCGAAAGGCAAGGCGGTCGCTGAAGAAAGTAACTTGAAGGTATTATTCAAAATCCCTCAACAAACCTTGTTTGAAGACTCTACCTCTCAGGTAGTGATTACTTCAGAATATCAACTTCATATCCCATCAACAACCTGTGGTCGACTGGAGCGGGTATCTGATCAAGCCGTCTCTTGTGCTCCAACAGACCAGCAGATGTCTCAGCTGAGAGAGTCACTCGACCAGACTAGAGTAAAAATTCCTCTTCGTACCTCTAGTGGTGGTGAGTTTGACTTCTTGTCTGAAGCTGAAAGACTCGAGGCATTAAGGGCTGAAGAAGAGCTAGAGCTTCAAAAGAAGCAGACTGAGGACAGCTTAAAGCTGGCCAAGTCACTAGCTGCTAAAGTCCTTCCCAAGCAGAAGTCAAAGAAAACGGTGAATCCTATCCAAGCCCAAGCTAGACTTCTTTCGATTGCAGAAGTTGAACGCAAGAAGAAGCTGAAGCTGGAGGATAAGGATAAGCAATGGAGCGAAGCAAAACTGAAAAAGAGACTCAGTTCCTACCCAATTATCAGCGTCAGCATCAGCGGACGTTCTAAAGACGGTGGAACACTGGTCTCAATGCTCATCACCAGGGACAATCTTGATGCCGTTACCGAGTACCCTTCCTACCTTGGCCGCTATGGATACAACAAATGGATGGAGATCAGACAAGCCATTCAGCAATCCAAGTCGAGACACAAGAAATTTATCGAGGACACCATCAACGAGCTCATCAAAAGGATGTCCAGGTATGTCAAGGTCCCTGACCGGCCAACTCTGAAGAAAGGTGGGAAGAAGAAACTCAAGCTCTCTGATCTTAATGATGGACCATTCCTAAGGAACGAACATAAAACAAGGTTCTCCTTAGATGAAGTCCTGAAGGGTCATAAGAGTACAGACATTTCTATGCTGAATCTTGACTTGCCAGATAAAGGTCCCTATACACCCAACTTTGTGCATTTTAAACCTGAGTTAGGGGTTATATTCCTTGACTATGAAGGTGAAATCAGATTTCAGAGAATGTCAGAGCTACATCTATGTCCAATGGATCACTTGGTTTATCTTTTACTCTGGATAGATGATAGCATGCCTGGAAAAGTCGTCGATCTGAAGATACGAAGGGAATTCCTATGTCGAAAAAACCTTGGCGAAAATGTACCTGATTACATAGATCTAAGTGTTCTAGAATAAGATTCTCTTTGTAACAACAATCCACTTTTCCTTGTAAATCCTTTTTCTATATCTTCTTTCATTGATTGTATTTACATTCTGTAAATTCTGAACATGTACTGTAATACTTGTATTATTTCCTATGATTAATAAAATGAGTATTCCATGTACTTCACTGAAAAAGATCCTTGAAAATAGTAATAAGGACACAAGTCTATGAGTTCCAATGTTACTTTCCGCATTCACTGACAATCTACATCAGTGAATAAGCTTTCAGTTTCAGTTTCCATACTTATAACTTTCTTAGATATAACTTAAGAAAAATTATCAAGCTGAAACTGACCAAACTGAAAAAGATCCCAAAATAGTAAAAAGGGACATGTACTTTATATGTAACTTTTTCCTTACTATTATTTGATAAGATAACCTTCTTTATGTTATCTTGTTATCATCAAATAGGGGGAGATTTTTTATCCTCTCTCTCAGTGATTTGATGATAATCCTTTTTCTCTTTCACGTTGTATTTATGTTTCTGTATTTTCAGTTCCAGCGATCTTCACTAAGTATGTTCAGTAATCGCTGAAGAACTTGCATTGTAAATCTATCTGAGACAACAATACTTCAAGAAGACAACACTCACACCAAAGAACCTTCAGCAAACGTCGAAGACTGAAACTAAAGATTAGAGACCGGTGAGTACGTGATCTGAAGCGGTATTCAGTGATTACAAGCCTGTCTACATATGCGTGAAGACTGCTCAAGCTTCAGCGAATGATGATGAG
>NC_037540.1:18997761-19012428 GCF_001531365.2 Cynara cardunculus var. scolymus | reverse complement strand
CGACTCTTTGTCCACCAACTTTAGGTAAGGATGTCTGCTCAAAAATAGTGCTTTTGTACTATTCACTGTAGCAAAGGACAAGCCTTCATCTTAAGGCTTGACACGCACTCTAAACCTACCATATTGCATTAAATGGACATTTAATGCACTGGGTAAAATAGAAGTGTTTCTTCTCCATGCAGAGAGCGCGCATCTCTCTCTAACCTAACTCTTACTTCAAGCATCTTCTAACTTAAGTAAATGATCTTTCTTTTAGCAACTTCTTTTCTTGTAATTGCTAAAGCATTGTGTGTAACCAAAGATTGTTTAGATAGGTTTTTATTACCTTATCTTTCCACAAACAATCTTGTAAAATCTGTATTGATCTTCTCTATCTATATATATTTTAAATTTGAAAATATTGTGTTTGTATTCATCCCCCCCTTCTACAAACTGTTTCTCTTCTTGTAGACCCTTACGGGACCAACAGCCTGTTAGAGCAACGTTGTCATCTTTGTCAAAGACATAACATGTATTCTTGAGAAATTTAACTGTGAAATCTTTATCACACAGTTGACTGATGATGAGAAGATTGTGCTCTAGTCTTTCAACATATGCAACACATCTTAAGATGGTTGCACCGGTCGTTAATATACCAAAGCCCTAGGTATATCCTTTTTTGTTTCCTCCGAAAGTCATAAAAGGGCCTTTTTCATCTTTATAGTCTGAGAGCAGGGTTTTGTCTCCAGTCATGTGTCTTGAACATCCACTGTCTAGGTACCAGTTGACTTTGACTTCCTGCAATAGAAAAGATATTAAAATTACTGAGTAGATGTTTATGGAGAGGGATCACTAGAGAATGATGTCTTAGATGGTTCATTGTTGGACCGAAAACTAGGGAACCGCCCACATGATATCGTCTGCTTTGGGTTGTCCCTCTCGAAAACAACCCCTCACGGCTTTAAAACGTGTCACTGGTAGGAGTAAGATCCCCTTTCCTTATAAGGAAGACGAATCCCCCTAGCCTCACCAATGTGGGATGCTCCTGCATTGCTACATGAGCATTGGGTTTAAGAATCGCGGATTTGACCGGCTCGAGGGAACGATGAGGCGGAAGTCCCAACATTCCCCCCCCCCCACATTGGTGCGGACCTAGCTCTGATACCAATTGTTGGACCGAAAACTAGGGAACCGCCCACATGATATTGTCCGCTTTGGGCTGCCCCTCTCGGCAACAACCCCTCACGGCTTTAAAACGCGTCACTGGTAGGAGTAAGATCCCCCCTTCCTTATAAGGAAGACGAATCCCCCTAGCCTCACCAATGTGGGATGCTCCTGCATTGCTACAGGAGCGTTGGGTTTAAGAATCGCAGATTTGACCGGCTCGAGGGAACGATGAGGCGGAAGTCCCAACATTCATCCTTGACATCCTTGGCCATAAATGCCATAAAACAGAGATAGGTCGTGTCTTCCTCGTCTGAGGATGATTCTTCAGATGAATCAACCCATTTATGTTCTTCTACGACAAGACCTTTGCCTTTACGCTGGAGATTCTTCATCTTTTTTTACTTCTCCTTTAGTTTCAAATATTTGTCATCTTTATATCTGGAGGAGGATGAGAGGTTTGAAGATGTCTTCGCAGATTTTTTTGACTTGCATTCACTAGCAAAGTGTCCTTTGCATTGACAGTTAAAGCAGTTAGCTGAGGCCTTGTCGATAGGATTTCACTTTGGCTTGTCAGCTATGGTCAGGGAAGAAGATCTGTGGAAATTGCTTTTCCTGGAAAACCTTCTGAAAGAGTTTGTAAGGAGGGCCAACGACTCATCAAACTCTGATAAATCAGCGTCTGTCAAGTTCTTAGAGTTAGAAGGATTTAACTCAATGATAGAAAGAAAAGAAGAAGTAGAAGAAATAGAAAGGCCAGCTGAAGGGCTATCAGAGATCAAAGCTAAATGAGAGCTTTGCATTTCTTTGGAGTCTTTAAGAAGATTCTTCTTCAGCTGACAGGAATGCTCATGATTAACCAATATCCCATAAAGAGAATTGAGGAAAAGGGAGGACATGTCCTTAGATATCTTGAGACACAAGGTATAATTACCCATGATTATGGCAAACATTCTAGGAACTTTGTCAAGGTCTCTAAGTTGGAATATTCTCTTCCAACTGTCCTTAAATCAATAAGAAGACAATTAAAGCGTTGATGTACTTCAAACAATGATTCAGATTTTCCACAGACAAAACTTTCATATTGTTTTACTAAGTTTATCTTCCTCGATTCTTGTACTTTAGAAGTACCTTCATATTTAAAAAAAAAAAGAGTGTCCCACATGGTTTTCGAGGTTTTAAGCTTCATCACGGAGTGATAAACCTCGTCAGAAAGAGACATGACTATTATAGACTGCGCTCGAGTATCTAAAGCCATTTTATTCTTGTCTTCATCACTCCATTGATGAGGGAGCTTCAGAATCTATCGTTCAGGAATCACGACAGTCATAGCAGTAGCAGGAACTACGAGAGAGATAGCAAATGGAACATAAGGTCCATTTTCAATCTATGTATGGAAGGATCCATACCTTCTAAGAAAAGAGACATCTGGTTCTTCCAGAGATTAAAGTTGTCTCTGTTGAACCGGGGAGGTTTGGCAAGAGAGCTTTTATCGTGAAGGTTTGTGCTCGTGTTTTGCAAAGCCATTTGAAAGGTAACTAAATTATCTAGAAAGAAGAGATAATAAAATACCAATAAAGCAACAATAAAACATTAAAACAAACACTGTTATGATACCACTTGTTGGCCCCAGCCGGATCTACAAGAGTTTACAGGTAACAGTTTGTAGAAAGGGGGGATGAATCAGCTTTCACTTTTAAAACTCCTTTATTGATAAAGAAGATCAATATAAAATTTAACAGATTGTTTGCGGAAAATATAATTTACAGAACTTATCTAAACAATCAAAGAAACACACAAGTTACAGAATGCAAGAAAGAAAAGACTTTCTAAAAGAAATAGGTTAAGAAGTCTTGTGCTCTTCAATTGTTAGAGTGGATATCTTTCTCTTAGATAGAGAGTTAGAGGGAGAAGTATTTTCTTGGATAAAAAGATCTTTAAGGCAAGGAAGCTTGGCTTAGACAGAAGTGTTGAGAAAGAGGAGTTTCTCAGCTATTTATACCTATTGCATTAAATGCAAATCAAAAGGTATAAAGCACATGGCAAGCTTCAAGAGGTGAGTTTGTCCTTTGTTGCAGATATACAGGCTTTAGCCGTATATGAACAGTGTCTTTCACAAAGTAGGTAAGTACGATTGGAGACAGTAGAGTGACTCTGTACAATACTTTGCTTTGAGAGGTATAGGTTTGTTCTTTGTGTGTAGAAGGACAAGACAAAAACTAATCTTGTTCAACAAGATTCATTTGATCCCTGACACTAGAATAACGTTGAGGTTTCTTCAGTCTTCGCTGAATCTTAAGTAGATTTCACACTTGTGTGGACGAGCTTGTTATCACTGAAAACCACATCATATCACAAACTTGTTTGTCTCTGTCTTCAACTTTCTCTTTGATATTGCTGAGGGTTATATGGTATAAGTTTTGTCTTCCTGAAGAATACTTGTGGCTGAGAGAATTACAATACATGTTCAGCAGTCATTGAATATACTCAGTGATGATCGCTGAAGCTGAATACAAAGATAGTACATTTCATAAGATAAAAAGGATCATCATCAAATCATTGAGAGATAGGATCAACAAAATAATAAATGATTAGTGTCTAGGTGTCCATTTAGTAATAGGTCTTTTAAAGTTAAGATTGACGTGAAAGATATTGAGAATTTTAGGAGAAAGAGGGTTGAATGAAAAGAATGAGTTAAAGAATTTTGAGTTATTTTAACTAAGGGAGAAGTGAAATGTACTTGTTTTTCAGAACTTGAATTTTTTAATAGACAGTGTTGGAGATAACTGATGTGCTCTTGTCTGAACCACTTAGTTTAGTGAGGTAGGCCATAAAGCACATATTTGTTTCTACTTCTGGATCCTTTTCTAACACACTTGAAAAGTCAATCCTGACTTGTTGTTTGGATAATGTTCCCTTTTCTTTTCCTTGAAAATTCCTAGATTTCTTTCTTTTGAGCTTTTCACTTGAAGTGTAATTCGTTAAATTCTTGTCAATAAAAATTAAAGTAACAGAAGCTTCTAAAGAAATTGAGGAATTTGCATCTTTGCAATAAGCAAAAAGTTGTCCTTTCTTTTTATAAGAATTGCATTTGTTTTTAGAAAGAATCTTTTGTCTTTTGAAAGAAAAATATCTTTTTGATGATTTTCTTTCAGACCTCTCAAAAGACTGATCTTTGTTAGTCATTTTGAAAGATTTAGAGTCCATAAAGGAGAGAGTTATTGACACTAGCAACAAGATCTTATTCATACAACAAAAATCATTTTCTAGAAGAGCATCGAAATATGTGTCATAAATTGGAAGTGACACTGATTTTGACCTTTTGATGAAATTCGAAGATAGAGAAGAAAGATTTTAATTGTCAAAATCTTGAGCTAACTCATGATTGTATGAAGTATAAAACAAAGAGGTAAGAGTCATAAGATGCAGCTCTTTGGAGTTTTTTTAACACACTATTAAAATTTTCCCAAGAGTCTTGACTATTTGTCTTTGTGATTCTATGACTCTGTCATTTTCATCTCTGTCACAGGGCAGAAAGATGGTAAGAACTTATGGACTATTTTTTGGAACATGTAGGATTTCGTTGTCAACTCCTTCAAGAAAGAATGTCATCCAATTTTTCCAAAGAGAAAAATTATCCTTTTGAAATTAACGAGGAGGTCTGGATAGAGAGACATTATTATTGGTTGTGGAAGTCATTTCAGATCTTGTTTATAAGATTAAACAAACTACCCTGACACCACTTCTTGGTCCTAGGATATGATAATTTACACAAAATGTATATGTAGATCAAGGTTGAACACAAACACAACAAAGTTTCACTTTTAATTCTATATTTTGAAACAAAACAAAGAATTACATATTTGTTGTAGAAGTTAGGAAGGTAAGACCTGTGATTTTAAACAAGATGACTGGTGTCAAATTTGCTAACACTGAAAGAGTTAGAGAAGAAGGTCCTCTTGCATATCCGAAGGACTAAGATAGTTCTTTAAATGTTGACGCCGATTTTTCCTAAAAACTATTACTTAGAAGTTCTATTAAAACGAGTTACTAGCAATGTATGAGAAAGGTGCCCTTTTATATCCATCATTGCACTAAATGCTACTATCTAACTTTAACATGTGTCTTCATCGGATTGTTGATCCATGATGCTTGTACCCTTCATTTCAGCCTTTATGATTGATGTAGACACTTGTTATCATATCCCATACTTTCATATATAGAGGGAAAAGTAAAGAAAGTAGGGCACTAAAAAAATAGTAATTTAGAACTTACTTTGGCTAACATGGTGAGCATGTTCCCATACCGGAATGAGTGTTGGAATAGTTGGTGAGCCAAACTTCCTGGACAAGTTTGCACTAAAAAATTTGGCTTCACAGTAGTAGTATTTGTTAAACTACTTTTTGACTTTATCTTATATTGATCTTGTTTTGGATAGATGACAAACCAATCCATTTTGGTGACGATCTTGACCTCACTTCAACTAGTCTTCTATTTTGTTGAGGTTTTTATTTGAGTTAATACAGATAGTTACAATATTTTGCCAAGGAAAAATCTTTTCACGTTCTGAAATATAAGCTATTGATCAGATTCCAGCTATAGAATATTTATGAAGTAAGAACATCAAATTCTTAAATAACTTAGAATAAAATGTGGGTTCTTGAAAATTAAGATGGAAAGACCAAGAGGATAGGTCAATTGGATTCTCCCAATCGGATGGAGAATAATCAAATATAAGATGTGATCTCACATTTTATTTCAGGTATAGATCGATGGTGACCAAGATCTGAACACTTAAATTTCCTATGATTCAGATGTTAATCCATGCATCATATCCGATTAATGTTGCATATCGGATATGAGTATTACAAGGAAAGTGATAAAGAATTATTTCAAAGTGTCGAATTGGATGCTAGCTGTACTATTTACAAATCCAATGGTTGAGACCAACACCTATCATTCGAAAATATTCTTATAGGCGGTTTACCAAACGTTTACAAGGTAAGCACTTATCGAATCACGTACCTTAGCGGGTGAACTTGGCAAAGACCAAGAATCTTGCCCTGTAAGAGACATGTCAAAGACCGAGAGTCTTTCCTGGTAAGTGATGATGGTAACTTTTACCCGGTTGGCACTTACCGTGTATGGTTGTGGCCTACTATGACATTTTAATGCCAGAAATCTTACCCAATAAGGTAAGTGATGATGGTGCTTGTTACCCGGTGAGTGCTTACGAGGTAAGACTTTTGTTTACTATGCCATCTTGATGGCAAAAAATCTTACTTAATTATACAGAAACAAAAGCTATTGACACATAGTAAAGTATTCAGCCATAAAATAAAAAGTAAATAGTACCAAAAATATACTTCATGTTTTCGAGGGACCAAAACTAGAAAACAGATATTTATGAGGGACCAAATTTGTAATTCACTCTTTTATGAAGTGAATGAGAGGAACATGGAAAAAGACCAAAGTCCCTCGTTTAACAACTATGTTTAACATCCGTTAGTGTGAAGGACCAAAACCAGACAATAATACATACCATATGAGGTTTTTTGCAATAAAAGTTTTGTAAGGACCCACAACAAGAAAAACAACAAACCATGAGAACCAAAGTTGCAATTTACTTTTTAAAAGTGAACTATATCAGTGGTCTCTGTGCTATGCTCTAATTTTAGATTTGGTCTCTAAAATAAACTATCTATACTGAAGGTCCTTAACTTTTTAATTGCATAACATTCAAGGTCTTCCAAGTTAATACATTCAGTTAACAATTGTTACAAGGGACAAATCAGAAAACTACAAGGACCAAAAGTATAATTCGCTCTAAAACTAATTGTGACTCACGCATTTCTTTTTAGATTTTATTATTGAAAATATTTTAAGTACGATTAATGTGGATAGTTATATATTACAGTTTGTTCATTAGGATGTATATTTTTTGTTATAAAAAATAATTATGTTTTAAGAGTTAAAATATTGTAGGGTTAAATGTATGAAATAACAACCTACTTTCATAATTTTTCTTATTATAGCATTTTACTTTTTTTTTATTACAACAATGTACTTTCAAATTATTTTTTATTAAGACATCGTACTTTAAAAAATCTAAATGTTAAACGGAACTCTCATCTATGATCCACCGAATCAAGAGGCCCCTTATTCACAAACAAGAGAAAAAAAGGCATCAACATAATGAACCATATTACTGTATAAAGTTTAGGTCATAAACAACATATCAAAAAGCAGGATGTTTAAATAGAGTGAAAAAACCAAGCACCTTTTTAATGGGACTACACCTTATAAAAAGTTTATTCCATACAAAAATAAATAAGCACACCCATTTCAGAACTCTAAATTGCACACAAACCTCTATTTGAGAACACACAAAGTAAGAATTATGTGACACTTACCTGGATAAGCGGTTACCAAGTCACTTTACTTTTTTTTTGTAAGGGTGTCCGGGCCAAAGCCCGACTAATCCCCGGCAAATTTGGAGGCTAAATATAGCCCCACTTAAATGTCGCCAACACTCCCCTCCCAGGGCTCGAACTCGGGTTCATGACTATGCCATGCCCAAGCCTTTACCACTAGGCTGGAAGGTCTTTGACAAGTCACTTTACTTTACCGGATGAATATGGCAAGAACTAAAAATCTTACCCGGTAAGAGCGAAAGCAAGAATCGAGAGTCTTATCCGGTAAGTGAGGACGAGAACTCTTACCATGGTTAACGTTTACCGGGATAAATTGTTGCATACGATACGTTTTAGTGAATAAAATCTTATCCGGTAAGTAAGCGATAGTGTTGAATTTTACCGGTAAATGCTTACTGGGTAAGTGTTTAGGTAAAGAACCCCTTAGTTACAAAAACCAAAGCCATCGATACAAACCCAACTGTGACGAAATGAAAGACCTTATATAGTATCCCATATAAACCTTATCTTGTATAAACTCCTTCATAAATCCCTTTATGGACCAACTCCTTAATTAGAGGTGTTCGTGGTTTGGTTTGGGCGGCTCACCCCCGAAACCCAAACCAAACCATAATGGTAGTTTAGGAAAATTTTCCAAACCATAAAAGTTGTTTTGGACTAACTGGTTTAGACGGTTTGGACTTATTATGGGCTTTAAACTAAAAAACATAACATGTACATCCAAAATAAAATTTCTACCGATATAACATTATTAAAAAATATTATACAAATTATAAAAGAAAACATTTATCTTCAAGTTAAAAAAATATTATTCAAGTTGAAAAACTTTTAACAAGTCCACAAACAATTGTTTGAATTTTGGACAAGTATTGAGCAAATCAAAGGACGATTTAGAATTTTGGATTCCGATCTTTGACAGATTTCAGAATTTTTTCGATTTAGAGAACATGGACAATTGAGAAGTGAAAACTAAAAGTTTAATGTCTTGAATAGATTTCTTTAATTGGGTATATAAAAGTTGAGCCTATAACATGAAAACTAATTATAATTAATACATGTGTATTTTAGCGTTCGGTTCAAACCACTCAAAAAAATTTCAAACCATAGAACGAACGAAAATATACTGCCAAAGAATGTGTGTTGGCCCATATAATTGGATTAACTTTGAATGAGTATTGTTTGACTTTTTGGAGTACACTGTTTTGGCCCATAAGTGCATCATTGACTGAGATCTCATGCTTTCTATATTTAATTTTTGATTTATGAACTTAAACTACTGAATGAATAGCCATTGTCATCCCAACTCTTTGTTGGTGTACGTGTAACTAAGAGTAAGGGGCCGTTTACCTAAATGCTTATTTGATAAGTGCTTATTGTTAGTATTTAACACTATAATTTATTTTATCGGATAAAATTATAGTACATCAAAACGTATTTATGCAACAACTTACCTGGTAAATGCTTACCCGTGTAAGATTCGTCGCCCTCACTTACCGGGTAAGTGCCCCTTGCCATGTTCATTCAATGAAGAAATTTACTCAGTAAGTATTTACTGGGTAAGTGTTTAATAAACGCCCCCTAAGAGAAATATGGACAATTGCTATTGTCTATTACAATTGTTACGTTTAATGTGCCATTCATCAGCTATCTTATCAAATATGGATCGATTTTATGTATTCTATTTTTACTTTCTCAGTAATTATTTATTCATTTGGAACCCCTATAACTTGAAATTCATTTTTAAACCACTTGAATATTAACACATGTGGTAAATCAGGTAATTATATACTATTCATTTTTTTTTTAAATGCACAGTTGTTATAATTATAATCATTGTTTTGGTATGATGACACTCTTGTATTAGATAAAAAGATAGGGGGTCGTCGTCCTACATAAACATGAAACATATAAACCATGGTAGTCGAAGAGAACATAAATGATATGACACAAATCAATTAAAATAAGCATACCGTAAGAAAGAGCAACAAAGAATGAAATGAAGGGAGAAATGATCTACTTGATGAGAAGCATTTGTCTATCTAACTACAAAGAGATAAGATCGTCATTCTCTCCAGCAATGTACTCCCGGGATCATCCAACTATTGAGAATTCAACATTTTCATTAGTTCTTTGTGTGCTTCATTCCTCTTTGATATGCATATGTTATTCACATCTTTGTCGAGCACTAATTTCTTCTCATTTTCCACCTGATTAAACAGGAACTTTCACAAATTCAGAACTCCATTGCGCAAATAAAATTGAACCAAACAACAACTTACTCTTGATTTAGGTTTCTTATGTTACTGGGAGGGTTTCATAAATTTGTGTTGTTTTATGTTATAGTAATTCTAGTTAACCTTGGTAACTCACTCACTTTTGATTTAGGTTTCTTATGTTAGTGTTTTCTTTGAGATGTTCCTCCCCTTTCCCATAAAAGGCCACATTTATAACTTGCTTTTGAACAACCCCTCTTAGATGACCATTGAAGTAGAAAACTTATATGTAGCCAAGTATCCAGTTGGTTACGTTTTTTATCTTGAAATCTCATGTTTGCATCATCGACCATGATCATGTCCTATTTTACTATACAAAATTTAGTCATGTATTGTTTGCATGTTCAATGGTCTTTTATGTGTTTAACGCATTGCAGATGTTTTTTTTTTTTGCATAGATCTCATTGTTATCTGAAATTATGTTCTGTATCATGTCTTCAGAATTGCAATTATTTGAATTCTGACATTTGCATCTTGCATTTATCTAATTTCCAGACTTTAGTTCCTTGCATTCACCTCCAATACAAGATGATGCACACATATGTACTAACATATGATTGACCAGAGATAACCTATAACCTAGTAATTATGAACAATACTGTTAGTATAAAACTATACAAGTATAAATAAGACGCAGGTTTTTATTCTTGTTGAAGGTACCACTACCAGCTTCTCATAAACATGTTGAGAAACATAATCCTAAGAAGAGAAAGAAGAAAGTTTAGTTATTTCGTGCGACCACAAGACAACCAACAACCACGGTTCAACAATTTAGTAAATTCATATATCAAGAATTGACCACGATTAATATAAATTGTGTGGCTATGAATTGTTTATTGTCACGGTTGTAGCTATTACTTGTGATTACAAGGCAACAAATAGCCACAATTAAAATTCAACGTAACCATACATCTAGAATTGGCCAAGCTTACTATGAAACGTGTGACTATAACTAGTTTATTGTCCTGGTTTCAGTTACTTCATGACAAAAAGGCAACCAATGGCCATGATTTTAATAAATCAGTGTAACCATATATTGCTAATTAGCCACGATTAAGATGAAATTTTCGTGATTATAAGTAGTTTATAGTCATGATTTTAATTATTTCGTATAACCAAAAGGTAACTAATAGTCACGGTTTTAACAATTCAGCATCACCATATGTCATTAAATGGCAACGGTTAATGTAAAATTTGTATGACTACAGATAGCATATGGTCACGGTTTTAGTTATTTCGTGCAACCAAAAGGCTACTAATAGTCATAGTCTTTTACAATTCAGTGTAATCATATTAAAGAAATGACCATGGTTAATGTAAAACTTGTGTGACGATAATTAGTTTATGGTCATGGTTTTTAGTTAATTCATGTGACAAAAAGTTGATCAATAGCCACATTTCTAACAACACCAAATGTCATGAATTTGCAACGTATATGTGAAATTTGTGTGGAGATAGCTGATTTATAGTTATGGTTTTAGTTATTTCATGTAACCAAAATATAATCAATAGCCACGATTCAAACAATTCAATGTAAACATGTCATAAATTTGCCACGATTAATATGAAATTTGCATGGCTATAAGTTGTTTATGGATATATTTTTAGTTATTTCGTATGACCAAAAGATAACCAATAACCACGGTTCTAACATTTATGGTTACCATTTCATGAATTGGTTAAAGTTAATATAAAATTTGCATAGTAAGTAGTTTGTGGCCACGTGGCCATAAGTAGTTTATTGTCATGGTTTTATTTATTTTTTGTGACCAAAATGTAGCTAGCAACTACAATTATGGAAATTAAGAATAAATATATGTAATGAATTGGCCACATTTAACATGAGTTTGTGTGGCGATAAGTAGTTTATGGCCACAGTTATAGGAAAAATGCTCCAACACGATAAAAAAAACTGGATATGTTTATCGTCACGATTTTTAGGCTATGGATATGGTTTTTCATGTGATATGGTAATGCAATTTAAATGTGGCCATAAGGGTATCAAAAGTCATGGAAGAATAGGCTACCGTTTGATAAGAGAAAAGAATTGTGGCTAAAGGCCGACGGCCACAGTTTTTATCCATGGCCATTGTGAGTTTTTGTACTAGTGTTGACTCCTAAGTTTTCTCATCATCCATGCTTTTTGTCTGCAACGTGAACAGTAAAGTAAGTAAATGGCACTTACTTTATCTGACATGTTGGATATGTCCCCACAGTAGGACTAGAGTTGGTGAATAAACTTGGTCCTTAAGTTTTCACTTCAAATCGGCTTGCTAGATAGTATTTGTTAAACTATCTGACTTATATGTTTTCTTATCTTCTATCGGCTACATGATAAATCCAATCCACTTTGGTGTTATCTAACTTTACTTCAGCTAGTCTTTGATTTTGTTAAAGTCATTTTGTGTGATCAGATAAAAGATTACAGAATAGGACTTAATGAAAACTCTACTTAGAAAATAATAATTGGGTACCTGAATTACAAGGCATATTTTAGATATACTGAAAACATGTCCTTCTCAATTTTGGATCATGAACAATCATATCCTATACAAATCGGATCCTCTAAAATTTTGGATCCTCTTTGTATTTTGGATAATAGGCAACAACTTAAAATCCTAAAACATTCAAGTCTTTGATCGGATGTTATTATGTGTTATCACCAAATCCAAATAGTTGAGTCCAACAACCCCAAATATAAATATGAAGCTTACAACAAATGCCGGATAAACAATGATCTAGATGTTGCATAACATGATCCAAAGAAGATAAACTATCCAAAGTGTAAATAACAACCAGATATGCAAGGATCTAAGCATAAAACAAGTTCACAAGAAAATAACACAAGGATTTAACATGGTTCCACTATAGATGTGATAATGTACATCCACCAATGAAAGAGAGAGAAAGATAGAGAGAGTAAGTTTATATTATCACCAAGGAGATTACAAAGTGCTTGTAAAAGATCGGTAGATCCAAGATCAACTAACAAATTCTTCAAAAACACCAAGAACACTCTCATAAACTCACTATACTATAAACGAAAAAGTTTCTAGAAAGAGTAGAAGTGGTGTTGTGTGTCGAGGAAGCAAGAAAGTGGATAGGTTACGAAAAGAAGCCAAAAGTCTTTTTTTCATAGTAAAATGCGACAAAGGCAAAAGTAGGAACGATGGGCAAAAGCATGGTTTGGAAGCCCTTTTGTCGTCTGGAGACCAAAGTTTATGATTTTCTCACCTGAGAGGAGATCCAGAAGAAGCATGATGAAATGCTCAGTCGAGAGAAGGTCTGGAAGAATGAGCATGAAGATATGATGGACATGATGAAGAGGTTTACCCAATCTCAACAGTATTTTGCCGTCCTTGCAGCTAGAGTTTTAATATCGTGGTTGTATGTTTATGAACTCTTGTCACCAAACAATTGTACTTTAATTTTGTTGAACAATTTATGTTGTATTTATTTCACCTGAACAACTGTATTGCGCAATAATATAATTTGAGATGTTTTAGAATTTTAGTAGTTTTTTTTGACCTTTTTGTAGTTTTGTAAATTTATAGGATTTTAAAATTATGAAATCAATAAAAAATATAGTTTTTTGGAACTGTTATATTATTGGCGGATTATCCACCGATAACTTTGATTTTTAAAAAAAATAATTCACTGAAAAATATTTGATAATTAAATTACTAGCAGAATAATCTCTGACGGTAATTTAACTAAAATTTGAAAAGAACAATTTAATTTTAAAAGAATATTTTTTTTAAATTAAAGAGTCAATTATGGATTTGGTCTCTGTCGCTTGGTGTTTTCTTACGAAAATCGTTCCTAGGATTCATTTATTATGAATTTGGTGCTTGTTGTATGTATTTTCTGTTGGATTTGGTCCTTCGGCCTAACGACCATCTACCAGGTCCATTAAAATTGAGGGCATAATGGTCCTTCTGTATTTTCCATTTTTTAAAACACTTTTTAGTTAACCTTTTTAATTAGGGAAGAAATGTAAAAAATAAAACTTTAAGGGCCAAACACAAACAAAAGTAATATTTGTCTCCTACCCTTCGTCCCTACCGTCGAATCAATGACCTACCAGTGAAACCCATTTTTCGGCGACACCCATATTCCCTGTGAACACTCTGCCCCTTTTCTGCACCAACATCCTCCCCCTGTCACCGTCTTCCCCTTCCCCATATCCTACCTTTATCCCTCCTTCAAACCTGCAATTTCGGTCCCTATAATGACCAACCTGCAACCCTCATCCACCACTTCTCCGATCGACGATCTCGATCGCCCACTACTTCGATCGACGATCCCCCCCCCCAACTGATCTGATTGAAGATCCCATTATTGCAACAGTGAATTCTGGAGCTCACACAATGGAACAGTCTCTCTCTATCTCACATACATTGCTTCGTCGGGTAAGGAAGTCCAAGGGGATGGAAACTGGAGGGAGGAAGTCGCCACCTATTTCAGATACGAAGATGCAGCCCTGTGAAGATATATTTGGTCCATTCAAGTTCCATTTATCGAGTTTTGCTTCTCGTCTGTGACACATATCGGGGGTGACCGGAGATGAGTAGTGGTGTGCGTGATCTTTGTGTTTGTGTTTCCATGTATGTGGGTGTGTTTGATCTGTGTTTGTGTGTTGCGGTGTGTGTGGGTGCATGTGCCGAAGATGGGTAGGGGTGGCTGATTAGGGCGCCATGAAGTGGGGTTGGGATGAAACACAGGACTGGCGGCCGGCCATGGAATACGTTGGGACGAAGGTCATTATATATATATATATATATATATATATATATATAGAGAGAGAGAGAGAGAGA
>NC_037540.1:18969143-18994905 GCF_001531365.2 Cynara cardunculus var. scolymus | reverse complement strand
AAACAATTTCATGAAAAAATTTCATAAGATTAAACAATGAAATCGACGGATGAAGGTGGTTTGCACGGTTTACACAAATGAGGGCGGTTTTTATTTGATCACTCCTCTACATATATATATACACATATATATATATACATATATATATATACATATATATATATATATACACATATATATACACATATATATATACACATATATATACACATATATATACATATATATACATATATACATATATACATATATATATATAGAAGCCATCAAATGAAAACCGCCTCCATTTGTGTAAATCGTATAAATCAATCTCATCCATCCATTTTCTTGATCGATGTTCAAGTTTAGTTTATTTTAGGAAATTAAAAATATATATATATTAAAATTTTATTTTTATATCAGCAATAAGGACAAAATTGTAAACAAAATACATATTCTCTAACATCTCATGAACCAGTTTCACCTTCATGAAACATGTTTCATGTACATTAATTTTTTTTATTTCACTCCTGATTTGATGAATTCATTCCTTTAAGCCTTACAATCTTCAATATTCTGGAGCATATTACAATCTTCAAGATTCTGGAGCAGATTCCATCATGCAATTATTTCATGACGAACCAAATACATTATGCACCCGTTTCACTACTCATTGTTCAATTACGCCATGAACCAGTTTCACCTTCATGAAACTTGCTTCATGTAAATTAATTTTCTTATTTCACTCCTGATTTGATGAATTCATTCTTTAAGCCTTACAATCTTCAAGATTCTGGAGCAGATTACAATCTTCATGATTCTAGAGCAGATTCATCATGTACTTGTTTCATCATGCAATTATTTCATGACAAACCAAATATATTATGCACCTGTTTCATTTTCCATTTCACCTACTAAATGGATCAACTACACCATCAATGAAACGGGGTTCACCATGAACCAGTTCACTACTCATTGTTCAATTACGACATAAACCAGTTTCACCTTCATGAAACATGTTTCATGTACATTAATTTTTTTATTTCAATCCCGATTTGATGAATTCATTCCATTATACCTTACAATCTTCAAAATTCTTCAGCAGATTCAATCGCATCATAATATATCAAGTTCAAATTTTTAATATTATAATATAATTAAATATTTAAATGTTATCATTTATAAAAAAAAATTATTATGTTTCTTTAATTAAGATTTATTAATAATTTTCATATTTAATAGAAAATATTGTATTGATTAAATTTAATTAGAAAAAAAATGGAATTTTTCTATTGGTCGAAATTAGTTTAYACGGTTTYTTAGAAATGCACGGTTTTCATTTGAACGTGCCTCTACATACATACATACATACATACATACATACATACATACATACATAACACATATATCTATAGAGGAGCGTTCAAATAAAAATATGTCCCATTTGTGTAAACCGTGTAAACCAATCTCATCCATCCATTTTCTTGATAAATGACCAAGATTAGTTTACTTTATTTTAGGAAATTAAAAAAAATATTAAAATTTTATTTTATTTCAACAGTCAGGGCAATTGGTAACATACTTCTCGATATTAATGACAATATTTTCATTTTTTAAAGCAATATATTATTTTTAACTTTAAATCATATCCATCAAAAAAACATATAAAAAAATGAATATAACACAACATATTCAATTATTTGGAGTGAATCGTTTTAAATTTCGAATTACATTATATGAACGAAATTGGTTTCAAAATTTAATCAACAGACTAATCCACGTAATATTGATCATATTTCGTAATTTTTATTATACTGGTAGATGGATCCGTTACACTTAGATATCGGAATTTTTTCATCGATTACTGACTTCATAAAAGTTTATAATACAACATGAAATTGTTTAACTTATGCAACCATTTCACTTATCATGCTCAATATTGCCATGAACCAGTTTCACTTTCATGAAAACTATTTCATATACAATAATTTTCTTGTTTCACCACCGATTTGATGGAATCATTCCTTTAGTCCTTACAATCTTGAAGATTCTGGAGCATGTTACAATCTTCAAGATTATGTAGCAGATTAAAATAATTTATCCGTTTCATCATACACTTCGTTCATGACGAGCGAAATACAAAATGGCTCAACTACACCATCAATGCAACGAGTTCACCATAAAAATGTTTCGGTTCACATAATTTATCTGCAACAAGACTCGGTTTCACGTTCATGAAACCTGTTTCATTTTCCTTTTCATAATTTATTTTCAAAATGCACCGGTTTCATTTTCCTTTTCATCAACAAAACGGATCAACTACACCATCAATGCAACGAGTTCACCATAAAAATGTTTCAGTTCACCTAATTTCTTTGCAACATGAACCGGTTACACGTTCATGAAACATGTTTCATTTTGTGGATTTTTTTGTTCATTTACGTTTTGATGATTTCATTCTATAATTCAATTGTTTCATCAAGACACGTTTCCTGATTATAACTCATGACAATATATGAAATCCAATTTTTTAATATGTTAATATAATTAAATATTTAAATGTTACCATTTATACAATTTCTTTTATTACGTTTCCTTAATTAAGATTTATTAATAACTTCCATATTTAATAGAAAATATTGTAAATAACGAAATACCCTTATTGATTAAATTTAATTAGAAAAAAAAAGGAATTTTCCTATTGGTCGAAATTGATTTACACGGTTTCTTAGAAATGCACGGTTTTTATATCTATATAACACACACACACACATATATATATATATATATAATTTGAAATATAACATTTATTTAATGATGTTTGATTTTAGCCCACCAAGTTCCAAATATATATATATATATATATATATATATATATAGTTGGGTTCACGTGAGATCAAGAGTTTTTCGTGAGACCCATAAGACCAATTTATGTTCATTGATCAACTTTATAAGCTAACGATCTAATGGTCTAAAGTTTCAAGGTGACAATTTTGTAATTATTGAGAAGTCTCGTGGCTTTTATGAATGTTCTGATCTGACGATTGTAAATCTAATCCAAGGGTTGAGAATTGGTCTTACGGGTCTCACGAAAAACCATTGGTCTTACATGATCCCAAGTATATATATATATATATATATATATATATTATGGTCCTTGATTTAAAAAGATTAATTTAAAAAATGTTGAAATAAAAGAAAATAAAAAAAGACCCTTATGCACTCGACTTTAACGATGAAATGGATGACCGTTTGGTCGAGGGATCAAATCCAATAGAAAATGCATATCACATGCACCAAATCCATAATAAATGAAACCTAGGGACGAATTTCATAAAAAACAACAATTCACGGAGACCAGATCTGTAATTTACTCTAAATTAAATTACCATCAAATTATCTGCGAGAAAAGTTGATTGTAATTATTAATTTACTTGATGAAGTCAAAGAATTTGGAAAATTTAAAAAAAAAATTGCGATAGATTTCCGACGGTCATATTCGACGGAAAAAGTCAACTCGCCGGAAATAATGTTTTCCGGTGAAGCTTTTTCTGGCCAACAATGCACAAGGGATCATGTTTTCCAGCGGATTTTCAGAGGATTTGTCCGCCGAAGAAAGCCTGTTGTTTAACAGTGAAACTCTCAATTACAAGTTGCATGTTTCAACCTCTCTTATTCGCTCGTCGCTGCTCATCATTGGTATCCCATCCATTTCTCTCTCTTTTTTTGTCAAAAAAATCCACTTTGTTTTGATATCTAGTTACAAACTTTTCATTACCTTCTTTTTGTTATCTTGTTACAAATGTTGGGAACTCCCTTATTCGTTTCAAACTCTTGAAAAATTTACTGATATTATTATGTTCTTCTTCCCATCCGGGGGGCGGCAGACTAGTGTTGTTCATGAGCGGTACGATCCGCTAGATGTGGCCTATCCGGCCTGTTAGAAATATAGGTAGACTCGGGCAGGACAGTTCAAATTAACGGGCGGGCTCGAGTAATGAAGAAGGAAATTTGGACGGGCTGGCTCGACCTAGGAATTATAATCAATTAATTTTTTATATAATTAATATTTTATTAAAAAAGGTGTAGAAGTGGTTTTGGGTTGAACTCCCTCTACTGAGTATCAACCACCTCCCAAATATATAATATGTGCTTTGTGATATAGTACGTCTCAAATCTCGATATTGAAATATTAGGTGGTTAAATATTTTGTTGTTGAAGAATCCAAATTTCAAAAGGTGATAATTCTTGAACATGAAAAGTCCAACTCCATACTTTATGAAAAATAAGTTTTTCTCACATTGTGTACATTAGTATTTTTTATGTTCCTTTTAGTTTGAATTTTTTTTTATGTATTTTGGTTTTGGATAATATTTACATAACTTATCATTTATATAAGTTTTTTTAAATGTAATTTTTTTAGGCTCGCTAGCCCGTTGGCAAGCCTGGCCCGCTTATCGGACGAGTATACGCAAGTTTTCAACCCCGTAAAAACGACTTGAGTTTACTACATTAGACCCGTTGGACAAGAAAAATATGTTTGACGCACCCAAGCCCGTAAATGATCACCTCTAGGGTGGACCTATGATTGGGAGCGGGGATCTGTGCACCCACTTAATCTAAAATTGTAAGAAATTTTTTACGGTACAAAAGATGAACCTACTAAAGATTAAGGGATGCTCTGCTCCATATATTTGAGAAATAACTAGGGCAAAGGTGCACCAAACTTAAAAATTAAGTGATCAAATGATTGATCCATTTTTATGTTATTTGTCACGGGGCGTATGATCGTGTGAAAAAATTATAAATTCAATATAAGATGCCTTGATTCATGTCCATACTAGAACATATATGAACACACCTGAACGTATATGAACACTAGTTGCAGTCTATGACGTGTCAAGCATCACAAGCAGCTGATGGAGGCGAATGGTTATTAGAATTGGATTGCATAACAAATTAAGTTGAAGATGAACTCATTCCATTTGAACATATGAATTGAACTCGTAGTAATAATTAAAGAAAAAGCTACCAACACAATATGAACTATAAAAAACACAAAAACTTCATAATCAACATAATTTCGATTAAAACAAATACAATAACATATTAATCCATCACTAATACAAACGCTTTGATTATTATCTTCACTTTCGAAACTCAAAGTCTGATTGTCATCGTAAACCATTTTAACCTTCCCATTGTTGTCGACTTGTTTTCCAATGGGTTTATCCATATTAGCTTGAACGATATCGAAAACTTTATTATTGGGTCTCCTTTAATAATCACAAATTTCAAGAACATTATATATAGATAAATCAATATTATAGAAAAAAACAAGATCAATAGTAAATCAACAACAATTATGAGATGATATGAACCTAGATAAAAGATGGATTTTCATTGGTTCAGCTTGGTTAACAAAATTAACACAATAATCTTGGTTAACATTTGAACCAAGCTATATATATATATATATATATATATATAGGGGAGCGATCAAATGCAAACCACTCAATTTGTACAAACCGTGCAAACCGCATTCAACCAATCATAATTTTTCATTTTGTTCATTTTTTTGTAATTATGAGAGGTTGATTAATCATTTTTATTGTGGAGGGTATTAATCATAGATATTATCATCTTCATAATTTTAATTTTAGAGAAATACATGAAACAGTTTCATTAATGTTAGAGAAATACATGAAACAGTTTCATTAAGTATTATATGAAACAATTTCACAACCATATATGAAACAACTTCATCAAAAAAAGTATTATATGAAATAATTTCACAAGATTAAACAATTTCATGAAAAAATTTCATAAGATTAAACAATGAAATCGACAGATGAAGGTGGTTTGCACGGTTTACACAAATGAGGACGGTTTTCATATGATCACTCCTCTATATATAAATATATATATATATATATATATATATATATATTATGGTCCTTGATTTAAAAAGATTAATTTAAAAAATGTTGAAAAAAAAAGACCCTTGTGCACTCGACTTTAACGATGAAATGGATGACCGTTTGGTCCAGGGATCAAATCCAACAGAAAATGCATACCACAGGCACGAAATCCATAATAAATGAAACCTAGGGACGATTTTCATAAAAAAACAGCAAACCACGGAGACCAGATTTGTAATTTACTCTAAATTAAATTACCGTCAGATTATCTGCGAGAAAAGTTCATCGTAATTATTAATTTACTTGATCAAGTCAAAGAACTTGGAATATTTTTTTTAAAATGCGATGGATTTCCGACTGTCATATTCGTCGGAAAAAGTCAACTCGTTGGAAATAATGTTTTCCGGTGAAGCTTTTTCTGGCCAGCAATGCATGGGGGATCATGTTTTCCAGCGGATTTCCAGAGGATTTGTCCGCCGAAGAAAGCCTATTGTTTAACAGTGAAACTCTCAATTACAAGTTGCATGTTTCAACCTCTCTTATTCGCTCGTTGCTGCTCATCATTGGTATCCCATCCATTTCTCTCTCTTTTTTTTGGCAAAAATAATGATCACCTCTAGGGTGGACCTATGATTGGGAGCAGGGATTGTGCACCCGCTTAATCTAAAATTGTAATAAATTTTTTTAGGGTACAAAAGATGAACCTACTAAAGATTAAGGGCTGCTCTGCTCCATATATTTGAGAAATGACTAGCGTAAAGGTGCACCAAACTTAAAAAATTAAGTGATCAGATGAAATTTGATCCAGTTTTATGTTATTTGTCACGGGGCTCGTGTGAAAAAGAGAGTTAAAGTGAGAAACGTAAAAAAGAATCTGAATCATTGATCACCTTTAATCTCAATCTCACCCATGAATTGCGCTTGATACATGGATTGATCTGGTGCATCTCATCCTAATGTGCACCAAGGATGGAGTGTCACCTTAAATAATTAAACAAAATACAAAATGGAGGACCAAAAATGTAATATTTGATTTTTCTTAAAGGAGCACGAGGGGTCGTGGACATTTGTAAAACAAACAAACGTCTTTGCCTCTCAACTCGAAGCTTCTGCCCAGGAGGCAACGCCTATTTCTCTCACTCTCTGCTTCTTAGGATCGCCTCTCCGATCAGTTCTCTCGACTCTCATTCTCTCAGGCTCACTCAGTCACTCTCCCATGCAAGTTTTGTCCTAAAATCTAACTCAAATTTAAAATTTTGCCCTACATTTGAGATTAGTCATTTGCCCGAAATCGCTTAGTTATGATGTTATTCAATTATGATTGCATGATTTAATTTATTTGTTTACATGATTCGGTTGTTTGTTTTGAGTTTTTACATTCGGTTGTTAATTTTCTCGATCTTAGTTGTTGTCTCGTTGATGTTAATTTAAATAATCAATCTAGGACTCTTTAAAAAAAATTTAGTTAATTTTAATTTGCAAAACATCCTATTTAGTACTAAAATCCTAGGTGTATAACAAAACAAAATTAGAAACCTTAGAAAACAAGTAAAGGATAAAAAACATCAAATTCTTAGAGTTGAGAAGTTTTACGGAATCAACCAAAAAACCTAAAAATTCTCTCGAAATCAACCATAAAAAACCAAAAAACCTAAACCATCCCTCGAAGGCGGAATTCGGCTAAAAACACATCGATCGAATTTGCAGACATTTGATCCAATTTAAAGATGCATCCGTGCCACTGTTTCCGTCTTTGGATTTTGGGTATACGATCTTGTTATTTTACTTGTACATCTACAAGAAAGAAGGGAATTTGGGTATACAATCTTGTTGCATTCCCCCCCCCCCCCCCTTTAGATCAACTTTATATATTTATGGTCGTGGAGGGCTGTTGTAAATCAACTCCATATGAAGCAATCAACTCCACATGAAGCAATTAACTCGATGCTAAACAATATAAGGTCGAAAACCCATTGCGTAAAAGCCCCGAATTCTCCTTACTTTCTTTCTTTTTATTGTTTCTGTTTTCGAGAACCGAAGGACTGATCAACCAGATTTGATTGTCATCATCAACAATTTTCGAACTTTAAAGCTGAATCGATTCAGGGATAGAACCCATGAATGACTGTATGGCTCCAAGACTTCAATTCTACAAACAAAATTAAGTTTAACTGACAAAATATATAAACCAAGTGAAAGGAATTGAATATATGAGCAACGGATGAACAACACAAGTATGTCCCTTCTATCACTAGAAACCCTACCCTACCCTACCAGAACCTAAAACTATATCCTCTATTTTTTCTTTCCCTTTTCTAGGATCATCATATGTTTATAAGAGCATCTGCACCCTTTGTGGTGCGGTTGGAGGGAAGTAAACAGCAAAATGGTGAATTTGAAGGACAGTTGGAGATGGTCTAAGAATGTTTACTCCCAAACCCTTGATGCAACAATCTGACCAAGTGTCTCAGTCTTTTGTAATTTGTGTCATAACGACCTATTTATTGATCACTCTGATGAAGTGACAACAACCTGAATACGTTTTGATTCACCGTTGCCGATTTGCTCACTCGAGGGTTTTGATTCACTGTCACCAACAACTCCGAAGATATTCGAGCATTCTGATTCACCAGCAATGGCACAACTGTCGGTTCCTATGCTAGACTCTTTCATGGGACACAACTTGGCCACCTTCTTCACCTCTTTGCCTTTGCCCCATATTACGAAGTAGAGTCCGAAGATTATCAATATTGCACCCAACACACTGCAAAATATAATCAAGCACTTCTCAAATCCTTATAATATAACATGAAATCTTTAAATCTATGGAATAAGAAAGAAGAATTAACATACCTTCCCACGTGTAGGCTTTCATTCAAGACTAAAGATCCAGCAATCGCTACAAGAACAAGAGATAGAGGATTGAAAGCCGATACAAACAATGGACCTCTCATTTGCACACACCATGCGATAAGCGTAAACATCAATCCAGATGCCAACATGCCCTAACAAATTTTGTAGTGATGCATTACTATACAAGCAACAAAAACCAGGTACTCATAGAGCCCATCAGAATTAATCGAGTAATAAAAATAAGCGACTAGCGAAATGCAATTTAGTGTCACTATAGAACCTTATTTATATGCTATACTTGTGTTTATTGCAATGAAAGTGTTA
This sequence comes from Cynara cardunculus var. scolymus, assembly GCF_001531365.2. Classification (NCBI taxonomy): domain Eukaryota; kingdom Viridiplantae; phylum Streptophyta; class Magnoliopsida; order Asterales; family Asteraceae; genus Cynara; species Cynara cardunculus. The sequence continues at coordinate 18,985,828 of NC_037540.1, read as the reverse complement.
AAGCACATACCGCATAAGCCACTGTTAGAAGTCTAACGTTCCAACCGAGCTTCCATGCACTCCAATGTCTTTCAGTACATAGCCCAAACACGACTGCTTGAACCGCACCCATGGTCGATGTTAGAGCAGTGACTGAATAAGGGGAAGGGTATTCTTTAACCATATTTGTCTGTTCATGAAACAAAAAAAAAAGAAAAAGTTACATCTTTCTTTACTTCTAATAAAACAAACAGTCATTTGCTGACCAAGTTTATATGAGGAAAATACTAATATTGTTTACATGTATCGATGGTGTGAATATAAGTGGAACCCTTTTAAGTTCTCCTGAAGATATATCTTATTGGGAGAGAGGGTTCCAATATATAGAGTTCTAATGAGAAGTGTCTAGACACGTAGGCCTCCAACACGCCCCTCAAATAGAGTGCATGTAGATGGTGCATGCCCGTAGCAAGAGAGCGTGTTGATTCCTATGTGGTGTTAGACGTGGCATTGATACCATTTGAAGATACGTATCTAGCCCACATATGACTTTACACATGGATACAAATTTAAAGGTTTACTGAACCGCGTCTAACCGAAATAAGACTCTACATATATACAAGATACAAATTGATACAAATTTGATCACCTGAATAATCAACCAGATTGAGTAACTGATGCAACTACCAATAGCCAATAAAGAACCCAAGACCATATTATTGCTTGAATTTTGACCACCTGATCCATGATGTTGACCATGCAAAAGGTCAACATTGGTCTTCCACAAATGAAGGTCAGCTCCCTTGTAAAAAGTCAACAACATGGCACCACCAACCCCCAACATAGTCCCCAAAATCTTTGCTGCACCAGGAGTTGTCTTCCAACCCAACCTTTCCATCCTGAAAATAACACTCACTATAATTTTTCAAGAACTTAATTTATAAGACATAAATCTTGGAATTGGGTTTGGTTATGGATTTAAGATAGGTACTTTTAATAGTTAGTGAGATAATTAAGAGACAATTTACCTCTTGGTCCTAGCTATCAGATTGTCATTGTCCTGTTAGGCCGTCTAACTTCATCCTAACAACTTATTCTATTTAGAGTATCATTAAATATACTCTATTATATATGACGCGTATGTGTCTTAAAAGATTTTTATGTGGTGTAGATCACTATCGGCCATATTTTATAGAAGATGTGAACATTTTACTATCCTATTTCATGATACAAATTAATTGAACAAAATTCGATACCTAAAGCAAACTGCTAGGACAAACGTAATTGCAGGCATTAGATTGGTAGTCGACGCGACGAATGTCGCTGACGTCAAGGATAAAGCTTTTATGTAGAAATTTTGTGCCAACGCGCCGCTGCAAAATCAAACTTTGCATCATAAGACCTCGAGAACAAATCATACTAGGCAACGAATTTTTTTTATTTAAAATAACATCAATTTTGAAACAGAAAATTAATAATATCAAATTCCATTTAACTTAACCTACACATAGACCATTAGCTATTTTGAAAAAGGTGGGTCTTAGGTTTCTCCCACGACCTAAAATATCAATAAACACATTAGTACGTGTTATATATTTCATTTTTTTCATCCTTGAATTGTGTTATATATTTCATTTTTTTCATCCAAAATTCAAGTCCGAATAAGGAGGTGTTTGAGATTGCTTATAAAAACAACTTATTGAGTTATTCTAATGTGACACTAGTAATAAACACTTTTGATTTTGAGCGTTTGGATAAACAACTTATACCGGTGCCAAACCGGTAATAAGAAGTTTTTGAAAAAGTTACAACATTCTAAATTATAATAACTTGATAATAACTTTTATAACAAAATATAAATTGTTTCAAATAAATAAGCAAATCCCAAACACCCCCCTAAAATACAATGTTTCCCTTCATATATAATTTAATAAAATTGGGTAAAGTAGATATATGTATAATAGAGAGAGAACACAATTTATATGAATTATGTAGACCATATTAAACACAAAATATTTGACAAAAAACTTTTGAATTCATATAACTAATCCAGATAAACATAATCAACTATAAAATAAGTATGTAATTTTAAATATTAAAAATATAAAATATAATTGAGATAATCATTGAATTTTAACAAAATATTTAATTATTATCTTCATAAAAATTATATTATTAAACCAAAAATATATTATTTTGTTATTAAATATAAATTAAATAATAATAATAATAAAACTGCATTAAAAAAAATTTCACAAAACTGAGAACTTTTAATTAGTTAATTTGATACTAATATCGATATATATATTTTTTTTACGTATCTTCAAATTAATATTTTATTTAAAATATAAAACATTATTGCTTTCTCAAAGTCAAATATTATATCGACAAAGAAAAAAAATAAAAAAAATATTAAAATCGAGATGTATTATGATGCATTGCATAAATACCTTTCTAGTTTTATTAAATGTACTCGTAACTACTAATTTCCTCGTCACATACATCAATATCAAAGTTACTTTTTTGTATTCTTAATTCATAATTTAACCTCATTCATGTTTATTAATTATCTCTAAACTTAAATAAAATAAAAACATACCCAAATAGGCCACAGCAAAAACCTTGCAAGAGTACCATCCATGTCAATTTCGGCCTTTTCTTCCTGAAAAAAACCACCGTTTAAATAAATATCTATTCCATTTTTGGAGTTTTTTAAATATATATATATATATATATATATATAGATAGATAGATTACGTTTCAAATATAATACATCATATTTGTACAACTAATACAAACCAATTAATTGAGATATTTATAGAAATAATGAGAGTTTATATATTATGATTTAAACATTTATGAAAAATTATTAGAATTCATTAAAAACAATTTAAATCACACGTTTATCAAAAGAAATTGAAACCTTTCAACAATAAGTGCAAGGGGAAGAATGAGTGCAGTGGAGAAGATAAAGCGGTAAGCAATAAGAACGGGAAGACTCATGCCGTCATTAACCGCCAATTTGTAGAACACATTAAGTCCGGCGAGCGTAGCCTGCACCACAACCATCAACAGCACCGGCTTTAACCCATGGATGACGTCGTAGATCTTCCTCACGTTCACCATTCTCTTCTCTTCTATGAATCATGTACAAGTAGGAAGCATGGAGAAAAGGTAGCTGATAAATATTCAACTAATTCTCTCTCATAACTCACATTTGAATGAGGGAATAGAAAATTCACATCTCTCCTGAAATCTCTCAAATCCCAAGTCCCATTCCATCCATAAGACCCGTATGATATATATATATATATATATATATATATATATATATGAAGCAGTATTTGACATCTTATCAAACACCCATTTGTTGCTACAATATTAATTTAGGATAAATGTTAACTTATCTGCTAATTATCTTTAACAATAATTAATTTTGGGTTTTCAATTTTTAACATTTTAATTATCTATATCTCTTCTATATTATAAAACATTTCACAAAAACTGTTAAAAAAACTATTTGTTATACAATAAATATTGTTTATTGATGCATATTACTTAAAATTCAAGATTACAAATAATTTTGCATAAGTACAACTTATTAAAGCTCTATTTCTAAATTCGTATAACTATCTGTTGATAAACATAATCAAATACATGATAAACATCTATACTATATTATAATGCATTTTACAAAAACTCTTAAAAACCATTTTTTATGCACGAAGTACTATTTATTGATGCATATTTACTTAAAATTTAAGATTACTGCATAAATACAACTTATTAAAGCTCCATATTTGAATTCGTGTAACTAACTGCAGATAAATATAATCAAATATTGGATAAATATCTCATTTTAAATATAAAAAATCTAAAATATAATTAGGATAATCATTAAGTTTTAACATAATACTTAGTTATTATCTTTATAAAAAATTTATAATTAAACCTAAATTAAATTTCTTTGTTACTAAACTTAAATTAAATTATAATTAAAAAATTATACCAAAACACAAAAACTTTTAAAAAGATCAATTTGATACTGATATCGATATATATATATATATTTTAAATTTTATGATATTTTCAAATTTATATTTTATTTAAAAATAAAAACATTATCGTTTTTTTAAAACCACATAAAACCATATTATATCAACATAAAAAAAATACCGAAATCAAGATGTGTCTCAATGCATTAAACGAGTACCCTTCTAGCCCATTTTAAATATGTAATTAAGATAATCATTTGAGTTCTAATAAAATGTTTAATTATTATCTTTATAAAAAATTATAGGGCAAAATGCACAAAATAACAATCTACTTTCATAAATTTCTTTATTATAGCATTGTACTTTCAGTTTTCTTATTACAGCAATGTGCTTTCAAACTATTTTTTATTAGAACATTGTACTTTAAATTTTTTACCCATTATAGCATTGGGTAACATCTTGATTTAAATTTACTCATTATACCAGGTTTTCATGTAACCTCATTGTCCACGTAGGCTGTCCACATATACTATAGTGATATGACTTTCTTATTACAACATTGTACTATCAAAATAAATCAAAATTATTTTATTATAGCATCTACTAGTTCTTATTGAACAATGTACTTTTAATTTTAATATTTAGATATTTTACATATTATTTAATAAATATATTAAATGAATTAAAAAATTCTAAATTATTCATTAATTTATTAATATTAATAAAAAAAACTAGTAGAAAACAACTTATCTTACTAATATTTAAAAAAAATATGTGTTTTTTGAAAAAAGAAAAATAAGAATTGTTTCTTTTTTACTAAAAAATATTATTTTTTAAAGAATAACCATCTTTCGGCTAACCTAGCCTCCTCCGTCCTGCAAAATCCGATCCAATTTATCGTAATCGATTAGTATTATATTTGTTTAAAAACTTTTACTTGACGTATAAATATATTAAATTAATTATATATTTTTGAATTATTTATTAATATAACAATATTAAAAAATTGTAAATTACAATTTATTTCGTTAACATTTTAGAGAAAACTTAAAAAAATATGTATTTTTTTTAACAACATAAAATAAGAAGTGTTATCTTTTTTACAAACAAAATATATCTGGAAAATAATTTAGCATATTTATTTAAGAAATATTTTACTCTAGAATATTTAATTTGTATGCAACTTAATAAGAAAAAGTCAAAAAAGTTAAATATTTTTTTAAATCATAGCAATGAAAAATGAAAATCACTAATAATAATTTGAAATAGGTTTTTATTTTTATTTTAATTAAGTCATCAAAATGATGCGTCATCCACATCACCTCATTAAAGCCACATAAGCAAAAAAAATCAATGGATTAACCGGTTTAAAAGGTAACAAGTTACCCATTGCTATAATGGGTAGACTTTTTAAAGTGTGATGCCTTAATAAAACATAATTTGAAAGTATATTGTTATAATAAAGAAAAACAAAAGTAAAATGTTATAATAAGAAAATTTATAAAAGTATGTTGTTATTTCATACATTTAACCCAAAATTATATTATTAAACCAAAAATAAAATTATTTTGTTATTAACTATAAATTAAATTATAATAAAAAGTTGAATTAAAAAAGTTACAAAAAAAAATGAGAACTATTAAATAGTTAATTTGATACTATTATGGATTTATTTTTATAAATTTCTATGTTATCTTCAAATTTATATTCTAATTCAAAAATAAAAATATTACCGTTTTCTCAAAACCACATAAAAACGTATTATATCGATAGAGACAAAGAATAAAAACTTAAATATTAAAATCAAAATTTATCTCGCTGTATTACACGAGTATTCTTTTAATATTATATTATAGAAGACAATTTCAGTTATCTCAATTTTTTTATCTTATTTTAAATATACAAACTTTAATTAAAATCCCTAACCTCTTGCCTATATTCCTCCTCAAATCTCTCAACCAACTCCCTCTTGAATCTACCCACTAACGCCGTACGTCTCGAGCGAGCATTGGGGACGAAGAAGACTCGCTCTCCCCCATTTCTAAGCATTCTCCGTAACTCGATTGCTTCCATCTCTGCTTACACTTACTTGATTTCTCCAGTGACTTGGTCTTCTAATTCATCTTCGCACAACCTACTCTCCATCTTATGTGTATATACATATACCTTTTTTTGAGATATCTTCTTCATACCCGCTTTGAGTTCTTGGATTGTTTGGTAGTTTTGGAATATTTGGAAGTCAAGGTTTGATTTGTTGTATGATATGAAGAATTTGTTATTACTTAGACGCAGAAATGTAATTTCATACGCATTACGATATTGAATAGAAACAGTACGAGAACTTTATATATATATATATATATATATATATATATATAATCAGCATATATATGTATAATTATAGATGAAAACGGCAATGAAGTGAGTAAGGATTCGATGACTAACTTGATTATGTTGATGTGAATCCAACGAAGACCCCCATCGAATTGATTATCTTCCGAGGTATATGTCGGATACGTTAACTGTCGGGTGTAACCGATGATAACTGTCATAACCGCCGGACTGAGCCGTGTCTCGCCCACACCAAGCCAAGGGTGCTCATGTTATCAAGAGACCCCAAGAGCCCAAGGCCCTCTTGATATTTAGGGGCTGTGTTGGCAATTGCTGAATGTTTGGTGTAGAATGATTAAGTGGTCAGGCATAACATTTCGAGGGCTTCTCATAAGTGGAGAATGCAAAAAGATGTAGTAAAACACTCGAAGCACATTACTAACGTTCATCTGCTTTCCTGGAGCCGAAAGCAATTAAGTAAACCAATGTATAACTGTGAAAAAAATGGCAATGTTTTGGAAAGTGTTTTATATACGATCCTTGAATTATCCAAGTATTTTGATATTCTGTTTCAAAATCTAACGATTCATGACATGTTTTTGTAGATATTTTAAATTGTTGTCAACAAAAAAAGAGAAGTAAATTGCAAATATAGTGACTGAATTACAAAGCACATTCCAATGAGGAGTGCAAGTACATGCACATTAGAGAAGCAGCTGATGTGGTGCACATGTAGCGGAATGTTTTAGTATTTTGGGGCTTACATTCATAATCGAGTATTTATTGTTGAAGCATATATATATTATCTTGTAAAGTAAATTTAACAAAAGTCTTAAAGTTTTAAAATACTAAATGACCAAGATACTATTTATATCACTTTTTTATCCCCTCATCTCCTCACATACACTCACCCTCTCACAACAACCGATTTTTTTAAAATTATAATTTTAAATTTACACTTTATACTCTTATAATTAGTTAATTAATTTACTTTACGTCTTTTACTTTTAAATGTTTCATTTTAAACCTTTATTAAATTAATATACATAATCGTATATCAATTAAAACATGTTTAAAAAATACATTTTTATTTTAACAAGTTACACCATTATAATCGTCTCGTTAATACMTTYGAAATGAGTCYAATATTGAATAGTTTTTGACTTAATTATATTATTATATATTATATATACTATGAAAAAAATATTTTTAATATTTACGATTTATTAATCTGAGTTTTTGGACAAGAAAGGGGGTAAGCAGTTGAAATTTCATTCTAAAATCCATCTTTTTTGGTCTTTTCATGGCTTATGATCTGTCAAATTTGTAGTTTTCTTTATTGGTTTTGAGTGTTTATCTTAAAACTCAAGTTTCTTGGTTCTTTGCTCTTGGTGCAAATAGAATACATTTGTGGAGTCGTTTAAATATGTTGGATTTTAAACTGTCATACAATTTTTTTCATCGATAGTCTGTAATTGGAATCATAACTCTTATTTATTCAAATTATATTAATATGTAAAGACCAAGTGTAACATATATCATCGTTAAATCTTATCTTATAAAACCAATGGAACTTCAAAATCGTTAAAATTCATGGCTCCCGCCGCATTGCACGGATACACAACAAAAAAAAATTGGATTTCATCACCTAATCTCTCACTTGATAATTGGTGTTGACAAGCGTACACACAAATTGGTCTAACAGCGAACAAATTGGTGCTGCATCAGTGTGGGATTATTCTTATAGAAACTTCATGTGGTTGAGGTGAGGTGGCTAATTATTTTTGCTTATGGGTTTGAAAATTGCCTTGTAATTAATTACTCGTATCAATGTCAGCTTACTAATGGAATCACTCATTATTGCAGCTTTAGCTTTATAGTCATATCAGTCTACGGCTCCTACACATTCCTCTATTCAGTAATTTCCTTATCTCAACATTTTGTCTCTACTTGGTGCTTATTCAAGGACAACCTCGTCAAAGCAAGCCCTATTTCAGATGATAGAAGACGACGAAACATCCTAATTTGACTCCTTGGTGGCATCTTGTATTATTTATCTGCTCTCATGGATGGATGGATGGTTAGACTCCTTATGGTAACTAACCTTCGTATGTCTTTCATACATCAAATGATGAGCTTTTGAGTGAGCTAAAAGAACTTCGATATGATTCAGTGGATGCAATGTCAAAAACATTACGAAAACATAGAGAGTGAGTGATATGATCATGATAACAATGGCTTTTCTTTTATGGTAATTAATGATCACATAGAGATTGGTTCCTTTACACCAAATTTGAGAACAAAATGATCCTGGGCTATAAATATGGTGTGGGTTGTTAATTAAGTTGAGTCATATGATAATATGTGTAAGTGGAATTGAAGTCTTCTTGATATATCACAAACAATATCCCCTCACATTGGTGTCTTTGAAGGCGGGTTCCGTGTGGACTGGCTGAGTTTTCCGGTAATCAACTCTTTGCCCATATACAATAATATCTAGGATAACATTAAAGAAAAAAAAATATAGACCAAGAACAAATCCGTCACCAAAACCAAATAATGGTAACAGGTTCGTATCCGTTTTCTGGGCTTATTTCAATATAGATGACAAAATCTTGAATAAAACTAAAAAACTAAAATAAATATGTAATGTGTTTGACGCCATTGTAATTTCAAGATCGAATGGATTTTACAGAACTATATACCAACATCGAAGAAAACATAGAGTCCACACATAATCCTCAACAAATTTCTATTAATTAAACTCTAGAATTTCAAGAAAATTATGACCATACCTCATAAATGAAACATGATTGCAAATGGTCGCGCAAAGACAACATCTATCATATATTAGAGTCACAACATACAACATTAAGTATCACTTTTGCTCTATATATCCAACTCAAAATTAGAATCCACTTTTGATAGGAAACAAGTTACTTTAGAGTTCGGACTTTATACCAACATCGAAGTAAAAAAGCTAAGCACAGTAAGCAATACTAGAAGAATACTCGCATAATATAGCGATATATATTTCAATTTTAATGTTTCATTTTATTATTAATCTATGTTTATAGTGGTTTTGAGAAAGCGATAATGTTTTATTTTTGAATAAAATATAAATTTAAATGTATCACAAAAATTTGGAATAAAAAATATCGATATTAGTATCAAATTTACTATTTAAAGTTATGGTTTTTTTGTGTAATTTCTTTAATTCAAAAATTATTTATAATTTTAATTTATATTTAATCACGAAATAATTCATTTATAGTTGATAATAAATTTTTATAAAAATAATAATTAAGTATGTTGTTATAACTAATGATTATTCTAATTATATTTTAGATTTTTTATATTAAAAATAAGATGTATATTCCGTGTTTGATTATGTTTATCTATAGTTAGTTACAAAAATTCAAAAATGAAGCTTTAATAAGTTATACTTACGCATAATTTACTTGTGATCTTGAATTTTAAGTAATATGCATCGATAAACAGTACTTTATGTATAAAAAATTGTTTTTAAAAGTTTTTGTCAAATGCTTTATAATATAGTATAGATAAAACTTGATAACTTTATCAAACAGTATAAATGTTTTCAGAATTAAAATAAGACTCTAAACATTTACTTCAATCCAAAATTGGAAAATATTATTATTGAGTTTCCAGGTTAAAATATGGAATGGGACTTAGAAGTGGGAGGGTGGTTTCTAAGTTTTGTCTCACAGTACTCACTGCAAGAAGAATTTCACAAGAACTAAAGCATATATTACAAAATTTAATTTTTCCAAGCACTAACAATAAAGCATTTATCAAAATATAGTGGCTAAACTTGCAAATTGAAAGTGAGGAAATAGAAAATACAATTTAGTGTTGGTCCCAAACGAATTCTATAAGAGTTTAAAGATGACAATTTGTAGAAGGGGGTTGAATACTGTAGATCCCAAATCAAGTCATATACAATTATAGATCAAGATTCAAGAGCACAGAATGATTTGAGTAGCCAAATGTGTATTGATAAACCAAAATGTCATACAGAGTGTTCTTGATACAGTTCTGTGCGATACGGAATGGATGCACTTTGAATATGAGACTTTTTGATGTTCATATCACCTGGACTTCCATTCAATCATTACTAGCTTGAAAAAGCATATCTATGAATTTTATGAGAGACTACCATATATTTTGTTAAGTTAGTGCAATGTAGAAAGATAAAGCAACAAATGCTTCAAAATAAGCTCAAATTAATAAAGCAGTATAGACTACACAAATTTATCAAACTCAATATGATCAAAGAAATATTTTTTTGGTATGTTGAGAAGTAATTTAGGGTTTTTTTCTTTTTCCCCAATTTGTTGATCAAGTATTTGGTTCGTAAAGACTATAAAGTTATATTTACATTTACTCCTATTCAAGTTTTTAAAATTACAAATTTCCTCCCACGCCATAACGCACCATGGTAAAAAATTTAAATTCTCTCGGGCCATAATGCTCCATGGTGGGACATGGCAGGCCAAGGCGCGCCGAAACGAGCTCCACGTCTTATGGTAAAAATTGTAAATTCTAAAACTGTTGTATGAAGGGTTTGGCAGCACCTAGCTCAAGCACTACATCTCCCAACGTCTTAACCAGTGCGCCATAACTCAACCCAACTGAAGCTTCGGAATCAAATTAGGCCATACGGATTAAGGATTTTTGGGTACGAAATTAGTCTCATCAAAGTTCAAGGATCTTTTCATCCTTAGATTCAATCTCACATTTGCCAAATGGGTGACCTTTAAAGAGAGAAAATAGACCAACTAAAGCTTGAAGAGAGAGAGCATGTTCTTGTGTTCAACTTCACATTTCAAGAACTATGCTAAGGGTAGATGTTTATGTTTAAATGACTTGTGGGAAATATGTAGTTTGTACAGATGAATAAGAAGAGATCAGGTGGTTAGGTGGGGTTGGATCCAGGGCCAGTTTGATTCAGACAGATCACAAGGGTAGTTCCCATCATCATCTTTTATACCTCTTCCAGCATTTCTCTTCACCAGTAACTCACCAATTGCTTCTCTCTCACAAACAGCAGCATAATGCAATGCTGTTTTACCTTCATTGTCCTTCATATTACACACACAAATATCAGTTTAAGCCAAAAACAGACCTACTTCTATCTGCTTTCAATTGTATTTTACCTTTAAATCTACATCAGCATTCATGTCCAATAGAAATTCTGCAACATCAATATGGCCACGATCAACAGCCCAATGCAAAGCTGTTCGACCCTCGCTATCTGCAGTTTTCACAGGATGATGGTGACAATCTGCCGATAAAAAGACTTGCCATATCTCGGATGTTGTAACTAAATTGTATTAATGTAGGTTGAAGCTTACAGTTCTGCTATCCCAATAGAAAAAGGACTATTAATTGAATAATACATAAAATAACCAACCTTTAGTATCAACGGAAACACCACCATGAACACATTTGAGCAAGTTCTCCGTATCGCCCTCCCTCGCAAAGGCATGTATAGCATCCAATTTCCTAGAAAGTAACAATGATATTTTAGCCACCTATAACATATTAACATGACTTGATGTATATGTAAGTAGCATTTGAAATGGATGTATATGGACTCCCAATCATTTACAAACCAATTTCCATGACTTGTATCATTTATGAGACAACACATGTAAAAATGCAGTATATGACACGCAAAAATGCAGTATACTAAAATACTGGTTTGTAAATGATTGGGAGTTATATCTCGATTTTAGTGTTTCGTTTTATTTTTTTGGTCTCTGTTGATATTATAATATGGATTTATATGGTTTTGAGCAAGCAATAATGTTTTTTTAAATATAAATTTGAAAATATCATAAAAATTAAAAAAATATAAAAGTTTTCTCATTTTTTTGTGTAATTTCTATTTAAATTTTTTTTTATAATTTAATTTAGGTTTAATGACGAAGTAATTATGTTAGAACTCAATAATTATCCTAATTATATTTTTAGATATATTTAAAATGAGAATTCTATCCTGTATTTGATATATTTATCTAAGTTAGTTACACGAATTCAAATATGGAGCTTAATAAGTTGTACTTATGCAAAATTTACTTGTAATCTTGAATTTTAAGTAATATGCATTAATAAGCAGTACTTCATGTATAAAAGATGGTTTTAAGAGTTTTTGTCAAATGCTTTATAATATAGTATAGATAGAGAGAGAGAAGTTCCGTCGCAAACCGAGTTTAGGTTGTGAACCGGGGGACAAAGTAGTGCACGACACATGTCCCGGGTGTCCACATTCATCATGAATAATGAAGGTGAATGTTCGTGAACTATTCATGATGAATAATACTACATTTATGATGAATAATAAATTGATACACCATTCATGATAAATAACCCGTGAATGTATGGGACAGGTAGCGCAGTCTCCTTTGTCCCCCGGTTCACAACCTAAAACTAGTTTGCAACTGAATCTGCCCCTATATATAGGGCAAATCAAATAAAAACCGTCTAAAAGTTAGAAACCGTACGGACTAGTTTGTTTGTTTGTGTTGTTTCATACACATGTGAACATGCAGTCTTGTTTCATAGATCAAATGTCAAGGAATATTTTGCATGTGAAAAAAACACAAAAATACGTTTATACATGAAACACACACTCATACTCATACATAAGAACACAACATATGAAACAATATGAATCATAGCTTAAATATCAAACTCATCCGACGATTTTGGTTGATTTCACGAGTTTGGTTTCACATGTGCTGTTGATATATGAAATTGGTTTTTACGGTTTCTAACTCTTAGCAGGATTCTATTTGATTTTGTGATATATATATATATATATATATATATATATATATATAAGATGGTAGTCTATTTATGACAGGAATGACCAAGAATCAATAATAATATCAGACAAAAAAGGTTCAATGATTCTTACAACTCATTTCCAGACTCCTCGTGCATAAAGGTGCTGAATACAGGTCCCATTGGTGGTGCATCATTACTGTAGTTTACACCTCTTCTTTTCTATGGATTATTATATCAAGAACAAAGAAAGAATAAATGAGTTGCATGATTACAAAAGAAAAGGTTTTCTTGGAAGCAAATGAGAGAGAGAAATTGTTTGATCTCACAGAAGTCGAACCATCAGCCCAAGTAGGGTATAGTTCTGTAATAATTTCAATATACTTCTGCATTGCTTCTTCTGGAGACATAGCACCCAGTTTATGCCATGCATTCCTGGTGCATGACAACAATAAAAATAATGGCAAGAGTTAGACATGAAATATATAATGAAGACCAACACTTGGAAACAAGCTTTGCAATCCCGCTTACAGTGGAATTGAATTTAAGAATGGAAAGATTATGTACACTGATTATACAGCATCACCAAATGAAACAAAATTCAAGTTACAAATAATATAATATATGTGCAAGACGAAAGCACCATTTTTGAAGTTGCATGAAGTTAACAATATATAATTCAAGCACATGACTGTTATGCAGATTGTGGAAAAAAAAACAAAACCTTTACTGATGCAAAATTTTGAAGTTGAATGAAGTTAACAAATATAATTCATGTCATTTTAGGAAACATTCTACCTTTCAGTAAATCAACGTTCTATTAGCGCTATGTTACAGACGCAAATTGTGAGATAACAATGTTCCATCAGGGGCTGTTTGTCTGCGGGTTTGAGGAGGGGTCTGGACCATGATTACTAGATTCACCCTCACCCCTAAGAATCATTAATCAATTCTTTTGTATCCTCTATGGATGCATTCATGAACTGAGTTTGTCAAATAAATAAATCTTATGAAAACTTATAAGTGAATATAATAGAACAGATGCACATAGTTCCAAAAAAATACGAGCATGAAGAAAAAAAAAATATATATATATATATATATAGAGAGAGAGAGAGAGAGAGAGATGATGTATAATCTTTTATATGGTTATTTGATGCTTCTATTTATTTAAATTAGGGTGTTTTGCAGCTTGAGTTCATCATTTTCCTTTTTCTCTATCTCTACACAATAGCCGCCCACTCTGTTTCCTATCATTCTGCTTGATCTTTATCTCTCTCTATAACTATGCACTCATCGTCTTTTTCTTACTTTCGTTGATGTACTAAATCAGACTTTTCTGCTATTCTTTTACTTGATAGATTCATACAAATTTTAAAATCATTTGCCATTTGCTGGTTTGCTTATCGTATATATATGTAACTCAAGATCCTTTTTGATTCATATGCAATTGGCTTATATCCTTCAAGTAGATTCATTTTTGCTTTGCAATCAATTGTGTAGGTGATTTATCAAAAGTTCCAATTTTAGCAATTACCATGTTGTGTTAATTATCTAAAAACTGATCTGGAGTGCGTTCTTCTATTTAAATTTTCTAGAGATATGATCCGGTAGTTACATTGACTTTTGGCTTTATTGGGGCAAATGCAAAACTAAAATTAGGAGATAGAAGTAATAATTAGCTGCATCGTACTCGAAGAGCTTATGACAACTTTATGTCGCTGCTTTGATGTTCATGATGATCTTAAAAATGCAAATATTGAGCTCAAAGGAATTAGCAGAACACAAGCCCAAATGAGTCATATGGTGGACAATATCAGTTAGATGATGACTGTGTTAGAAAACAGAGTGACTAAGACAATAGATTATTAGTGTATTACCTATTTGCTAAATAAAGATAATGACCTTAAGTGAGTTATCAATTAGGTGCATAGCCTTCTAATTCTTTTTAGCTCAATGACCTTCATCTGCCCCTGGTTTATGTTAACATAAGAACAACCTGCTCCTGTAAAAAAACACAAACTTCTGGAGAAGGTTGTTGAGCTGAATAGCCCCTAAATAAACCCCCCACCAGTTTCACACTCGCACCCATCAAAATCCCTTCTCTTTTTACATTTAATCGACCAAAAGAGGGTTCACTTAACAACACCCAATATTGTAAGCAACTGAGTATGGATTAGTGTTGGTTTGACATACTTTGCTAATAGCTGATTTACACAATTCAATGTTTACAAATTAGAAGAACAAGTTGCATGTTAATATGTTATATTGATGGAATAGCAGTCACAGTGTCAAATAATTAGTACGCATTTGAGTCCTTAAAACTATTGCATCAGATGGCTGCATCATAACAGGATTAAAGTTTACATTTTGATCCTTAAAGCCAGACAAGGAAATTGAATCAACTTACCACTTAGCTCGAGCAGTCATCTTAATCGCAGAAGGCTGAGGAACACCACAAGGACCCTCGGTTGCAATCTTATATAACCCATAAAGCTGTAACTGCAAATCATTGGAAACCTTCTGCGACGACCGATCGGCGGCGGTTGCCGCCACAAATGCGGTGGCAGCACTAAACGCCTCGTCTAATTCCGTAGTCTCTACACCTTCCCAATCATCATCGCTGCTATCACTACTAGTTGCTGCAACTCTCTTTTCTTCATCAACCAACAGCTCTTTTTCGCTACTACTACCAATGTCTTTCCTATCTGTTCTTTTAACTTCTTCCGCTGATTTCCATCCTGATTCGGATGTTATTCCCTCCTTAGGGTTATCCCGAGTTATCCGTAGATTTTCATCTCCGAAAGAAAACATCGCCGAGAAGAGCTTCGCAAGAAGAAAAGAACAAATGAGACCGAAAAACACTGATTGCGTATACTGTTTCCAGTCAGCCACCGTCATGACGAACGAGAACCGTGAAAAAAGAGTAGTGAAATTGGAGTTGGGATTTTGTTTGCCAACTCAAAGAAACCGTTGGGTTTGAAAACAAAAACCCTAAATGTGTGTAAAGAAGTAGAACACTATGAACGGAAATGCATGGGCGAGTGGAAGAAAACTCAGGGAAGGTGGAAATCGGCGCCGGCGAAGGAGAGGGCCGGAAACAGGCGTAGGGTTGAGTTATTGGGAAGGGAGGTGGAGATCATAAAACATCAACCAAATGACCACGTAACAGCGTTGCGTATTCTCTCCGCGCACGTGACTTAATTCAATGGATTTCCTCAATATATAAACACCTCAGATTTAAAAATTATTCTATTAATTTTTTCTATGATAGAAGCAGGGGTGGAACACAAACTTTCCAAGTGCAGGGACCGGACCTAATATTATATATTTTCAAAAATACCAAAAATACACTATYAACTACGAAAGATAGCACATAACAGCAAAACCGAAAACCAAACCGAGTGAATTGGAAACAAAACCACCAATAGCACATAATAGCACATGTGGGAATTGGAACCAAATCCACCAACACAAGAGATCTGGATTGGATGGAGTTAGAGTTTCCTATAAGAGGAACATATGTCCCCTTCTCAAACTTTCTCTTATAAGCACATTGAGTTAGAG
>NC_037540.1:18966908-18969083 GCF_001531365.2 Cynara cardunculus var. scolymus | reverse complement strand
TTCTCAAACTTTCTCTTATAAGCACATTGAGTTAGAGATTCCTATAACAGGATTGGATGGAAGTCTCACTGAGGTGAACATCACAAAAGCTCCAGATTCAAGTGCATTTTTTGTATATAATGAATTTGTTTCATTAATGGGCCATTCTACACATGTAGAAATGCTAGCTGAATCATTTGTTGATACACGGTTACCTTTAAGTCTGGTTACTGAGGAGAATTTTAGTCCTTTTAGTAATTTATGATGTTGGAGAAAATGCTTATGGCTTTGCAGTGTGGTTCAGAAAGCAATCCACAACCCAAAATCGCACCATGGTTTGGATTTTCTTATTGGATTTTCATCAGAACCCTTACCTATTGGATTTTCTTCTTTCAATGAGGTCCTTAACCCCCCACGTAATAACATGAAATAAGGGATAAAGGAAAAAGGGGGGGGGAAGCAGTGGTAGCTGTGCCCGGTTTGAATGAGAAGCAGCAACCGAAGTTGCCTGGTYTGATAGAGGAAAACAACAGCTGCTTAGTTGCTGGTTAGAGCAAGAGCAAAGGAGGAAAACAGCAAGCAAGTTGCTGTTTGGTCAAGCAGCAGACGGTGAAGAAACAGCAAGATCGGGCAGCAGACGGAGGAGAAACAGCAAGCAGCTGCTGTTGATCGAGCAGCAGACGGATAAGAACAGCAAGCTGCTGTTTGATCCAGCAGGRGACGAAAAAGGAAGAAACAACAGGTKGTTATTTGACCGAACARCAAGAGGAAAGGAAGCTAGCAGCCGCTGTTTGGTCGTGCAACACTCGAAAATCGAAGCAGCAAGGCTGCTGGTTCGCGAGGGGCTGTACTATTTCCTTTTTGCTCAATTTTGGATGTTGTTTCTTTTGAGGGTGTTATAGATACYCTTCTTCCCAATCAACCTTTTACTGAAAACACACACACAACTTGTTTCTTCAAGAAGTTCTACTAATCACTCTTTGCCTCTTTGGGTTTCWATAAGGTTTTTTTTCGATATTGAGAACATTCTTCAACTTCTTTAATCTTTACACTGGTCTAGGAACAAGAACTATTTACTGGCCTAATCTTAGGGTTTTGATTTCAAAACAAAAAGTGCAGCAGAACAGGGGAGAAGACCAATGTCCAATCACCAATGGTTTAATTTTATAACTTATCTCTATACTCTACAGCTGGTAGGAAATTCAGRACATATTAGGTTACAGAAGGACTTACCGTCGTCGAGAGCTCGCCGCCTGCGTCGCTGCAGCGGTGCTGCTGCCTGCGGCCTGCCTGTCGTCGTCCACTCGTCGCCTCGTCACTCATGACTCTCGTCGATGTCCGCCTTCCGGCTTTCGCTGTCATCTGCATCGTTGCTGGATCAAGAGTGGACTAAAGAGTGGAGGGGCCGGTTGATTTTTTGAGTATACTTCAAGCATATGGACCAAGAACAATACCCTATCTAGACAAAAAAGCACAGGGGCCAGGGCCCCTAAAGGCCCCTTAGGCCATCCGCCCCTGGATAGAAGATAACTCTATAAATTATTCGTATGTCTTGATTTTAATATTTTATTTTATTATTTATTTTTATTAATTTATAATACGATTCAATTGGAACATGAAAGCGTGACTAAATTGGTTCAATAAGTGGAACGCATTAGCTGTCCGTTGTCAGGTTGGGAATAAAATATAAATTTAAAAATATCATAAAAATTTTAAAAAATATATCAATATTAATATCTTCTATTTTTTTATGTAATTTCTTTTTTATTATAATTTAATTTAAGTTTAATAATAAAATAATTTATTTTGGTTTAATAATATAATATTTTATAAATATAATAATTAAATATTCTATTAGAACCTAATTATATTTTAGATTTTTTATATTTAAAATAAGATATTTATCATGTATTTGATTATGTTTATCCGTAGTTATTTACATGAATTCATATATGGAGCTTTAATAAGTTGTATTTACGCACAATCTACTTGCAATCTTGAGTTTTAAGTAATACGCATTAATAAACGTACTTTACATATAAAAAGTGGTTTTTAAGAGTTTTTGTGAAATGTTTTATAATATAGTATAAACTATGTGTTTTTAAGAAAACAATAATGATTTTATTTTTGAATAAAATATAAATTTGAAGATATCATACAAAATTTAAAAAAATATCAATGTTAATATCAAATCAA
>NC_037540.1:18965655-18966827 GCF_001531365.2 Cynara cardunculus var. scolymus | reverse complement strand
AATTTGAAAAGATATCATAAAAATTTGAAAAAAATACCGACATTAATATTAAATTAATTATTTAAAATTTCTCGTTTTTTTATAATTTCTATAATATTATAATTTGTTTTTAGTTTAATAATATAACATTTTATAAAGATATTAATTAAGTATTCTGTTAGAACTCAATAATTATCCTAATTATATTTTGGATTTTTTATATTTAAAATGAGATGTTTATCTTGTATTTGATTGTGTTTATCTACAGTTAGTTACACGAATTCATATATGAAGGTTTAATAAGTTGTACTTACGCACAATCTACTTGTAATCTTGAGTTTTAAGTAATATGCATTAATAAACAGTATTATAAGCATAAAAACCGGTTTTTAAGAGTTTTTGTCAAATGTTTTATAATATAGTATAGATTATCATTATACTATATTATAAAGTATTTAATAAAAATTCTTAAAAATCATTTTTTATACATAAAGTACTGTTAATTAATCCATATTATTTAATGTTCAAAACTACAAGTAGATTATACATAAATACAACTTATTAAAGCTTTATTTTTGAATTAATGTATCTAACTGTAGATAAATATAATCAAATATAAGATAACCATCTCATTTTAAAAATTAAAAATTCTAAAACATAATTCAAATAATTATTGACTTCTAACAGAAATAGTTAATTACTATCTTTATAAAGAATTATATTATTAAATAAAAAATAAATTACTTCATTAGTAAATATAAATTAAATTACAATAAAAATTTGAATTAAAAAAATTACAAAAAAATGAGAACTTTTAAATAGTTAATTTGATACTAATATCAGTATATCTTTTTCAAAGTTTGATGATATATTCAAATTTTATATTTTATTCAAAAATAAAAACAGTATTGTTTTCTCAAATTCATGTAAAATCGTATTATATCGATAAGAACAAAGAATAAAACAAAATATTAAAATCGAAATATATTTCGCTAATGTATTTATTAATTAACTATAGGAAAATCTATATCTATACGATATTATAAATCATTTGACAAAAACTCTTAAAAACTATTTTTTATGCACGAAGTACTGTTTGCTGATGCATATTACTTAAAATTTAATATTACAAGTAAATTGTACATAAGTACAACTTATTAAAGCTACATATTTGAATTCGTGTAACTAACTAC
>NC_037540.1:18956165-18965355 GCF_001531365.2 Cynara cardunculus var. scolymus | reverse complement strand
GTTAATTTGATATATATATATATATATATATATATATATATTAAGTTTTATAATATTTTTAAATTTATATTTTATTCAAAAATAAAAACATTATCGCATTCTCAAAGTCACATAAAACCGTATTATATCGACATACAAAAAGAATAAAATGAAACACTGAAAGCGAGATGTGTTCGATATATTGCACGAGTACCATTCTAGATTATAATACGATTTCATCTAGTTTTGAGAAAGCAATAATGTTTTTATTTTTGAATAAAATATAAATTTAAAAATATTATAAAATTTTGAAAAAAAATATATACCGATATCAGTATTAAGTTAACCTTTTAGTAAATTATTGTATTTTGGTGTAATTTTCTTAATTCAATTTTTTAATTATAATTTAATTTAGGTTTAAGTAACAAAGAAATTTAATTTAAGTTTTATAATATAATTTTTTATAAAGATAATAACTAAAGTATTCTGTTAGAATTCAATAATATCTTAATTATATTTTAGATTTTTTATATTTAAAGTGAGATGTTTATCCAATATTTGATTATGTTTATCTGCAGTTAGTTACACGAATTCAAATATGAAGCTTTAATAAATTGTACTTATACACAATTTACTTGTAAGCATATACTTTAAGTAATATGCATTAATAAATAGTATTTCGTGCATAAAAATGGTTTTTAAGAGTTTTTGTCAAATGCTTTATAATATACTAGAATGGTACTCGCACAATACAGCGAGATACATATTTGTTTTAATGTTTCGTTTTATTCTTTGTCTCTGTTGTTATAATACGATTTATGTGGTTTCGATAAAGATAATGGTTTTATTTTTAAATAAAAATAAATTTGAAAAGATATCATAAAAATTTGAAAAAAATACCGACATTAATATTAAATTAATTATTTAAAATTTCTCGTTTTTTTATAATTTCTATAATTCAATTTTTTATTATAATTTAATTTAGATCTGATAGGAAAGTAATGACTTAACAATATAATTTTTATTTTAATTCCGGTTTATCTACTTCTATCCATGTCAGATATATTGGGTCATATGGGATTTCCCCGTTTTCTCCCCAATCGAGATATCCTCGGGACTTAACCCAACACCTTACGGCACGAGCTGACGAATATTGGATTTTCCGTTATTTAAATCGCGTAGCTGGATCCTCCGGAACCACAAGAATCCTTAGGCAGTAAGGGTCGGAGAAGGGCAATCACTCCCAATTCCTACAGTGATGAATATGAGCGCATAATGATTCTATTAAAACTCAATGATTATTCTAATTATATTTTAGATTTTCTATATTTGAAATGAATGTTTATCCTGTATTTGATTATGTTTATCTACAGTTAGTTACACGAATTTAAAAATGAAGCTTTAATAAATTGTACTTACGTAAAATTACTTTTAATTTTGAAGTTTAAGTAATATATATCAATAAAATGTATTTCATGTATAAAAATGATTTTTAAGAGTTTTTATCAAATGCTTTATAATATAACTTGAAGGGTACTCGTGCAATGCATCAGACACATTTTCATTTCAATGTTTCATTTTATTTTTTTATTCATGTCGATATAATACAATTTTATATGATTTTGGGAAATCGATAATGTTTTTATTTTTAAATAACATATAAATTTGAAAATATCATATAAAATTTGCAAAAAACATATCAATATTAATATCTAATTATCTAATTAAAAGTTCTTGTTTGTTTATTTTTTTGATTCAAAATTTTTATTATAATTTAATTTAACGTAAAGAATTAACTTAATTTAGGTTTAATAATATTTTTTTATAATGATAATAATTAAGTATTCTGTTAGAACTCAATAATTATCCTAATTATATTTTAGATTTTTTATATTTTAAAATGAGATGTTTATTATCTATTTGATTATGTTTATCCGCAGTTAGTTACACGAATTCAAACATATAGCTTTAATAAGTTGTACTTATGCACAATTTACTTGTAATCTTGAATTTTAATTAATATGCATTAATAAATAGTACTTTATGCATAAAAAAATGTTTTTAAGAGTTTTTGTCAAATGCTTTATAATATAGTATAGATATAGGTATAAAGATAATAACTAAAGTATTATGTTAGAACTCAATTATATTTTAGATTTTTTGTATTTAAAATGGTATGTTTATCCAATATTTGATTATGTTTATCTGTAGTTAGTTACACGAATTCAAATATGGAGCTTTAATAAGTTGTACTTATGCACAATTTACTTGTAATCATAAATTTTAAGTAATATGCATCAATAAACAGTACTCGTACATGAAAAATGGTTTTTAAATTTTTTTGTCAAATACTTTATAAGATAATATAGATATAAAAGAGTGATACAATAACATGACATGTTGTAGATAAATATATATGATTGTATATGATCTAAAGTACAACGGTTTTAACTTAAAAGCTTCCTTTATTCAAAATGCTCCAATTTAATACTTGCATCTTCGATAACCTACCAAAATCAAATTCAAATGTTAATCAACCAATAGTAAGGGTGTTTGGGATTGTTTATAAAAACAACTTATTGACTTATTTTGGTATGACACCGGTAATAAGCATTCTTGAGTGTTAGGATAAACAGCTTATACCGGTGCCAAACCGGTAATAATTTTTTTTTTAAAAGTTAAACCATTTTAACTTATAAAGACTTTTGTAGAAAAGCATAAGTTGTTTCAAATAAACAATCCTGAACACCCCTAAAGTATTCGAAAATATAAAGCATCTACTCATACTTGGATTGCTTGAAGTTATGGCTCCGGTTTGCCTAAAATCGCAATCATATTCATGTCGTCCAGTAGCTTGGTAATAGACATTCATTGCATAAGCAGCATGGGCTCGAACCGAGTTGGGGTAAAAACATCTCCCACCTTCACGTATGGGCTGACAGTCGAACCCCAAACCGCATACGTAATCAATATTCATCTGCAAAACGTCCTCATTGGCTCCGGTTTTTGGAATACACCAAGTTTTTCCTCCATCCGTTCTCGGCACCGGTGACCTCACCGGTTTTCCTCTCACCGGATTTCGATAGGACGGTGATGCGGACCCCTCCTGCCATAGTCAAGACCATTAAAACAAATTAAATCAAAAGCCCGTAAGTTAAAATAATATATTCGACCTAAAAAGCCAAAAATATACCGTGTGTCTTAAGATGCCAACTTTATAAACGGGTGTCATATTGGGCTGGAAAAGCCCGAAGTTTCTTTCGGAAATCGGGCCAGGCTTTTGATTTTCGTTGAAGAGTGCGAAAATGTAAGTCTCAAAAGTTTTGTTGGGCATAAGTGGTGTACCGATCCCTGACATAACATGTTTGATGAGTTTGGCGTTGAATTCTTGGGCACTCTCCGTATCAACACCGGTTTGGCCGGGATCACCTTTCGACGGCCACCCAGTCTCGGCTATAATGATCTCCAGATCCCCAAAACCCAGTTGCTTCATGGCTGAATACGTAGCATCCAATTGGGCATCCAACATATTGGTGTATTTTCGGTCAGTCATTTCGTCGAGCACCCCGGAGTTGGGTCTAAACATGGCGTAATCCAGTGTGTTACCGGAGTATCCGAAGAATGGGTAGGGGTTAATCATGAATGGTGAACCTGTGGCTCGTAAAAAGCCAAGTAATTGTTTGATTACTAGAGCCACATTCCCTTGTTTAAATGTCCCAGAAGAGGGTGGGCTTGAAGACGAGAGTATGGCTAATGAATGCGGTGTCGAGACCTTGATCCTCCGGTCAAGATCCTCCCCGATTAAAGCTGCGTGGAGGGTCTGCATCGCCGGAACAAGGCTTGACACTACGGAGTTGTCGGTGGTGGAAAGGACTTCGTTCCCGACGACGATACGGACTATGTTGGTGGCTGGAATGTGAGGAACGATATTTGTTTTGACCCACTGTTGAGAGAAGTTGAGATTTGCGAGATTTGGGATTAAATTGTTGGGGACAGCAACAGTAATCGCTATTCCGGTGTGAGCAAATGCTTGTAGGATTTCCTGGTTGGTGTCGTAGAGCTTCACACGGTTGATAATGGTGGAATCAAGAAGGAAGCGCGCCACTTGTGACGGCGGAGGTAAGTTGTCCGCCACCGTGCCATAGTTTACACCGATGCTCCCTTGGACTCCTGATAACCAATAACTTGTTAAACTATAGAGTAAACTACAAATTTGGTCTACGTGCTTTGTCAAAAATAACACTTTTAGTACTTGCAGTTTCTAGATTATAAGATGTCATCATGGTTTGTAAAAACGTCTGGATTTGGTTCATCTTTTTAACGGAAAACTCTATTAAATAAAAGACATTTTTCATTCTTTTATCGATTTTTTGTATTTACTCAATCAAAATCAATATAGCTCCACTTGAAAATAGGTTTCTTTTTTTCAAAAAATCAAACTAACTTGTTTTATTTTATTACCGATATACACATACCTCGAATTGAAAACAACGTAAGAAGTGGTAACAGTATCGTTAGGGCTTTCTCCATCTGGGTTGGGGGTGGGGGTGGGGATGGGGATGGAAAAGATGAATGATTCAAATCCAAAGGGGGATATATAATTAAGAAGAGTGGATGAAAGAGATGCTTTTCTTTTTAGGTTCAATATACAAAGTTATTAGAGTGTGGTTTAGGGCAAAGATCTATTTCAATCTCTTGACTAGGAATAAATATACCTTGCCCACAACACTAAATCTTACACACATGTTTTCTTTTTACCATATGAAAAAAATATGATGATTTATAAAATATACAACAAATCTACCCCATCCATTTGTAGAGCAGGGAGAGAGAGGCCATGAATCACTACTAATTTCGACATCCGAGTTCCAGTCTTGAATCCTCGTTGATCGTTTTATTTACACACAGCTTTTGAAGGTCGATGTACCCAATAATCGTGTCCTCAAACACCACATCTTGCAGTTGAGCTTCTTCGAATGTGGAACCGGATAGTACAGTGTTTTTAAATGAAGCTCCCTGAAGGTTGGCCTTCCCGAAGTTGACTCGATCAAGAACTGCATTCGTAAAATCTGTACCTGCAATGCCAGTTGTTGGTCAAGAGTCAGACAGCACCATGGAAATCTTTGTATTTAACAATCTCAACATTTGAACTTGTATTTCTTTTCGTGTGTAATAACTAATCAGAATGAAGATGCAATCTTTAGGTCGTCTTGACTCGAGTGACGAAAGAAATGGGAAAAGGGAAATGGAAATGAGATGACCTTTTTGAGGAAGATCCAAATAAAGAATCATTTAAACATAATAGCTCAAAATGATCGAGAATAAAAGTATAGGAATAAAGACATCCTCCAAGAAAATCCAATCAAGTATCATCAAGAAAAAGGAATCTGGTGAACAATTCTCTCCATGGCCTATAGTTAATAAACCACAATCTATGCTATCTTATAATGCATTTAGGCAAAACTTTTATTGTTCGTCAAAGAATCCTAGTGTTAGTTTCGACTTTTTACACCAACTGGGGATTTGGTAATAAATCTAAGAAATTAATCCATAGAACAACTACCCTCTGGAAAAATAGTATAGCATCAATTAAGCATCAAGCATAAATCACTAAAATAGAAAGAAAAGAACACAATCTAGCATATTTAGCCATTTATGTACATGTATATATGGTTAATAGTAATTTCTATTTTATTTAAACATAGAATTTGGATTTTCATTTTTAAAGGGGAATTGCATTGATTTTCATTCTCGATTTTACAATAAAATTTTACATCCTGCTGCATCTACGGGGACACAACTAGCATGCATGTAAACATGCCTGACAGGCGATAAGTTCTTATGATTCTATTAGCATGTGAACCAAGCCGGTTAACCATAAGGAAGGAAACACGAAGTGAAAGGTGTTTGTTACCTTTAAAGCTTGCTCCAACAGCATAAGCCTTAGACATGACAACCTCAGTCATATCTGCGCCATCAAATATGGCACCAGACATAAGTGCTGCTGCAAGAGACTTCCCCTTAAGGTTTGTCTTTTCATTAGTGTAGTCACAAAAACGGAGATCAATCGCCTTATCATATACACCATTAGCTTGACCTATTGTGTTTCCAACAAATGCACGTGCACATCGGTCCGGATCTGTGGACAAAGGAGGCAGCCTCTGCAAATCAAGTATGAAAACAGAAATGTGAAGTGTGCTAAAAGTCTAAACCCCTCCCTCAATCCCCAAAATGGAAGGGGAAACATTGGTTTTGCTACAAGTTGGATGCCAATAAATTTCACTTCTATTATTTGGTATGACGGTTTTCCTTTACTTGCTACTATTTATAATATTGTTGCTGCCTTTTATCTGATTTCTCAAATTTTAGCATATTTATCTCTCTCTTTCTAGTTGTATTGTTGTTCCCTCTTATCTAGCTTTTCCTTTTAGCATATCTGTGTTTCTTCCTTTTTAGGGTAGAGACCTCCCTCCTCCCACCCCCAACGAAAGAAAAAACTCCAGGTGGGATATACTAGGCCCACTTCTCTCTGTGGTCTCTAAGATCATAGAAATCGAGTATATCAGTCAATGGGCAGTCTTAAACATGATAAACATAAGCACTGAACCTGATTAGCAGCGATTACGGGTGAGGTGGTAGTCAGAGCCCATACGGCAAGAAAGCCACAAGCTATATTCCTTAGTTCCTTGAACTGAGATGAGTTTTCTTTAGGCGTGGAAATAGAATTATTTGTATTAGCTGCAACCAAAAACAAGCAAAGCGGATAGTAATTTGTCAGCAATCTCAAGAGGATAACGAAACTATGAATTAGTCAAAAAGAAGTTACAAAAACACAAGAAATTGAAAGCATTCACCCAAGTGCCTAATTTCCCAGTGTTTCAAGCGAAGTTATAGAGGTTGTTTTTATAGAATTTTTTTTCATTTATATTGAAAAAGCATAAATTGAAGGTACATGTACTAGAGGTTGTTAGGCATCAAGAAATCCACTCCTTCCGTCCTATGAAAATTGCAACAGTTTTACTTTACAAAAATGTTTTCTGAAAATTGCAACATTTCATTTTTGGAAAATATTGAGTTGGGCTCACAAGATTCCTCTATAAGGAATCTAACAACTTTCTTGAACTGTAAGCGCCAAGTAAAAAGTATTATCATGCAAAAATTTCTCATCAAACTGCATATTTCATTAGCTGATCCAAACTCGAAGAAACAAATTTAAGCATATATGAAGAAACCAAAATCGAAATCAGCACCCTAATTATCCATTGACTCGTTCAACTTCATGTTTCCATTATACAGGCTGTATAAGTTAATTACCCAATGGATTTCCTTAAGTAATTTTAATACTCATCAACACTAATACCGGTAAAAGACGCACAACAGTTTGTATATACATTACAAACCATGTCATATATCACAATACTCCCTTTGTTCCAAACCAAAAGCTACATTCTGATTTCAATATCAAACCTAGATCGTTCAACATGAAATTGATTGCAAATTAACAACCACCATGTCCATCATTCTATTTGATATACACATTGTAAAATTAACGTGGCTGGCGAATTTGATCTATATTAAACAAACGGAATCTCCATACAAACAAAAGTAACTTGTTCGATTTCTGGAGTCAAAGTATGCATCAGTAGAAATTTCCAAATGAATAGCAACAGGAACACAAGAAAGCAACAAAATTGAATCAAATTTTGAATGCGTGACCAGAAAACGACGACATTTGCACCAAATTGAGGCTAAAATAAACAGCATAGTCTTACCGGAGCAGTTGACACGGATCGATGAATGAAGGTGAAAAGGAAGGGGGAGACGGTTACGTTTGACGGTGGAGGAGAGTCCCGGAGAAGAAAGGTTATGCGAGAAAGGAAGGAAAAGAGTCGCCATTTTTGAGCGTTCAAATGTTTTGTTATTGCTGCCTGCTAGTGAGAGCTATTATCCATCCGCCCACGATCTTCTGGATTTCATATCTTTTTCCGACGTGGCATGACAATTCATTTGCTTTCCTACAAAATAAAATCTTCAATTGTTTTTTAGGAGTATTTAGATTGCATATAAAAATAACTTATTGACTTATTTTGGTGTGTCACCGGTAATAAATAATTTTGAGTATTTGGATAAACAACTTATACCGGTGTCAAACTGATAATAAAAAGTTTTTAAAGAAGAAAAACTTTTCTAACTTATAATAAGTTGATAAGTGCTTTTATAAATAAACATAAGTCATTTTAAATAAGCAATCTCAAACATCCCCTTAATCTAACATCAAATATCGAGTAAGCAGTTAAGTGTTATTTTGGTTTATCAAGTACCTCTCATGTAAATTGTATCATAACAATAATTCAGATATCTTTTTATCTATATCTATACTACCTTATAAACCAGATTTATCAAAAGTCTTAAAAATAATTTTTAATGCACAAAGTATTATATATTTATGCACAAAGTCTTAAAAGTTTTAAAAACAACTCATAATGCATTAAGTACTACTACTTTATGCATTCAGTCTTAAAATCTCTTAATCTACAATTAAAATAACATATAATGCAAGTTACCAATGCACATTATTACTTTTTTTTTTCATGTTTCTAAGATACTTTTGACATCTTTCACTAATGTCTTCACCCTCTCATACCTCTATATATTCTTCTCATCCCCAAATGTAAGATTCAAACTGATATTCACCATGACATTAAAAGTTCTCTCATTCAATTACTCTGGAACTCTCGCTCTCGCTCTCGATCTTTTGATTATTTGTTCTTGGTGTAAATCGAACACTTTTGTGGAGTCGTTTACATATGTTAGATTTTAAATATGTTGGATTTTAAACTGTCATACAATTTTTTTTTTTTCATCGATAGACTGTAATTGGAACCATAACTCTTATTCATTCAAATTATAATAATATATAAAGACCAAATGTAACTTATATCATCATCAAATCTTCTCTAATAAAACCAGTGAAACTTCAAAATTATTAAAATTCACAGCTCTCACCGTATTGTACGGATACACAACTAGTTTTCTTCTAAGTTCAATATTTCATTGTTTTTTACTCTTTTTATATCCTAAAATTCGTACTATCCTTTATTAAAAAAATAGAAATTAGTAATCTTGATAATAGATTTTATTCCTTTTTGTCTAGCAGTTGCTTATAATATAATATAATATATAACTAGATTATTATTTTTTTTTTTAATAT
>NC_037540.1:18949816-18953744 GCF_001531365.2 Cynara cardunculus var. scolymus | reverse complement strand
TATTCAAAAATAAAAACATCATCGCTTTCTCAAAATCACATAAAGTCATATTATAACATCGACTGAGATAAAGAATAAAATGAAATATTAAAAACACGATGTATCTCGCTGCATTGCGCGAGTACTCTTCTAGTTAACTAAGATATGTAAAGTTAATCAACTATATTTTTATTTATATTATATATAATACTTATTCAAAATTAATATTTAATGTAGATGCTTTTTAAAATTTATATTTGATTATGTAAATCCAAATTTTTTAATATTATAGGGGATTTGAGAATCCGCATTTTGTGAGAGATGTGAGTTCTCATTTTTTTTAAGAAACGTTATATAATTTAAAACGAATTCCTAAATAAATGCTCCAAAAAAGACAGCTAAATTAAAATCGTTTAAACCGTTTATAACCGGAGTCTTTGAATCAACCAAAAATTAACTAAGGTTCTAACCCGCTTCATACCAGTTTAAGTTACAAAAGATCTACACATAACTGTCTAGACAAAAGACTAAATCTAATCATGTCCTTTGCTCTTATCCAACCTCCAACTACTTGGCCTTGAGATGCATACTACAGTCAGCTTATAAAGCTCACTGAGTTTGTGGTTTGTGTGAATAAAATCATATTTTGACATATATATACACACACATGCATATATATATATATAGAGAGAGAGAGAGAGAGAGAAAGAGAGAGAGGGGACGTTTCAAATGCAACTCATCACATTTGTACAACCAATGTAACTCAATCAATTAATATATTTACGGAAATTATGAGAGTTCATTTATTATAATTTAAATATTTATGGAAGATAACTATGACTTATTAGTTATGATCAATACTTTATGTTAGGAAACAATTAAAACTTTTATGAAATCACATATTAATCAAATTAAATGGATGGTTAAGATTGAGTTGTATTGGTTGTAGAAATGTAAAGGGTTCCATAATAACTCATACAATATATATATATATATATATATATATATAGGGTTTATTTCAAATACAACCTATTGCATTTGTACAACCAATGCAACCCAATAAACTAAAATATTTATGGAAATGATTAGAGTTCATTTATTATGATTTAAATATTTATGGAATATGAATACGGTTCATTAATTATGATTAATACTTTATATTAGGAAATAATCAAAACCTCTATAAAATCACATATTAATCAAATGAAATGGACGGTTGAGATTGGGTTGTATTGGTTGCACAAATGACAAAGGTTGTATAATAACCAACCTCTATATATATATATAGGAGGTTTACTTTGCAAACAACGTTATTTGTATAAACCGTACAAATCTCATTCAATCAATCATAATTTTTTATTTTGTTCATTTTTTTTTGTAGTTATGAGAGGTTGATTAATCATTTTTATTGTGAAGGGTGTTAATCATGAGTATTATCATCTTCATTATTTTAATTTTAGAGAAATACATGAAACAGTTTCATTAAAATTTCATTAAATATTATATGAAACAACTTCATCAAAAAAAATATATTATATGAAACACTTTCACAAGATTAAACAATTTCATGAAAAAATCTCATAAGATTAAACAATTAAATCGACGGATGAGGGTGGTTTGCACGGTTTATACGAATTGGGTGATTTGCATTTGATCGCCCCCCCCCCCTCTCTCTCTCTCTCTTTCTATATATATATATATATATATACATATACATATATATATATGGCATATATGCATGCTTTATAATAAAAGTCACAACTTTTACAAAAATATTTTTGAAAACACTGAAAAGAAGAGATCTCATATAATGTTTAGTCGAGTATGGGTCATTTAGTCACAAACACGACCTCAGTTGATATGACAGTCTTAATTGATCACCCATTTATCTGAATCGTGTTTTATACTGGTCGTGACTTACTTGTCAGATGTCGTGATCCCAGATTATCAAGTCTAATTCAATCAAACTAATCAAAGATCAAGAACAATAATAGGAAATAAATATGTCGGCATGCTTGTATTGATAAACTTTGGAGTACCAGTTCTTGATTACAATGATCTCACTCAATCTATCAAAGTGTACGAATGAATCTATCAAGTTCTAACTAACAAAACAGAAAAATTGCTATTTATAGCAACCCCAAAATAGAAAGACAACTAACCTTCTATAAAAGGAAACTACAATACAAAGCATTATAAAACATTTTTAGCACCGGAATTTGAATACAACATTTTGTTCCAACAATCTCCCCCTTTAATTGGATTCAAGTCCAAAACAACAACAATCTTCAGAAAGCTCTAACAGACCAACACAATGTCAAATTTCAAATTCAGCTTGTATATTTATATTTAGCTATGTGGTATGTGATTGTTGGGAGGTGGTGAGCAAGGTCGAATATGAGTAGGTGATTGAATTATATTTTCTATTATCTTACTTCACTTTTGAAATTGTGTGTGTGCATAATCCTTTTATTTTGTAGGGATCTCATCTACAAGATAGTTGCATTGTGTAAGAAGGGATTGCAAAAGCCAAAGGTTGGTTGTTACTTGTATGTCGATGTTTTAGATTCTTTTGTCTATGATTTACAGCATGCAGCCATATTTCATGTTTTTGGTGTCTTCGAAGCTATGGACACTTGGTAGGAATCTCGCTGGCCTATTTGTCAACAAGCGTATAATCATTTTCCTAGTAGATGTTGGTTGCTTCGCTTTATGCTATTGAAGTTGTATCCTGAAGCTTATCAGAGAAGGGAAAGTCAAGTGATGGGTATGTTATTCAAAAGTAATGTCTTTGCTTCTACGACCCGGTTAACTTATGCATTGGATTAATTATGGTCACTATTAATAGGTATCTGGTTCCCCAAAATAATTATGCCTAGCAGTTTCCAAATATAATTCCAAATCCAACTTTATTACTCCTTTGAACCAAATGATTGTAAAAACAACAGATGCACATGACTGCTGGAACAGGAGCATAACAGTTGCCAACATAAAGAAATCATCCTTATCCCTCCAAACCCAAGAACCAAAAGAATTGACGGCAAGCAAACGGCCAGAAGGCTGCCGAAATGGAATAACGTCGAAAAGATTGTTACAAAATTCTGAATCACTTATTCAGAGTTAAAAGATAGAAATTTCATCAACTCTGAAGACTAAAATCCAGAAGTCTGAAGAAATTATTCAGAGTTTGGTGCTTAGCAGAATGTTTTGCAACTCTAAATGCTTTATTGAGAGTACGATACTTAGTAGAATTAATATAAAACTCAAAAATCTGAATATTTAACTCTTGAAATTCAACAAATATTTTTAAGTAGTTAAATTTAACATACGCAACTTACTAAAAAATTAAACATTTTCTCATCTAAAGGTTTAGTAAATAGGTCTGAAAGTTGGAAGTCTGTTTGTACAAAGTATATTTATATTGTACCTTTTTTAACATGATTTTTTATGGAATGATATCTTATATCAATATGATTTGAGTTGGAGTGTTGAACAGGATTAGTAGTGATAGCAATTGCACTCCCAGACGGATCTACAATAGTTTAAAGGTAATAGTTTGTAGAAAGGAGATGAATACAAACACACAAAATTCACTTTTTACTCCTTTATTGATGAGAAGATCGGTCAAATGACAAAACCAAGCCTGATAATGAACAACATAGCTACTGTCACAATCATAACACCAAAGACAGTAACAAATCTGAGGGCTTATTTGTTTTTTAAAATTTTCCTCTTAATTTCCTCTTATGTCTGAATCGGTCAGACATATAGACTTTCAGATCGTTTGTTTTTTAAATGATTGGATATTTCAGTTAAATTTAATTGAAATGAATTGATTCAGATTTCAGACTTCAGAAGTTTGTCAGTTTACAAAAACAAACAGTCTTATTGATTCAGATTTCAGACTTCAGACGTAAAAACAAACAGTCTGACTGATTCAGATTTCAGA
>NC_037540.1:18943514-18948331 GCF_001531365.2 Cynara cardunculus var. scolymus | reverse complement strand
GGAGACGACCCTACTTATCGCTATCACAAGTGTGTTTTAGAGATAATAGGCTTATTTATATAAATTATATTATTTGCCGGACTCGACACCCGTCAAATTTTTGGCGCCGTTGCCGGGGACTTGGCAAAGTTTAACTGTTTATGCCAAGATCGTTTCGTGCAGGTTCACCATTGCCAATTGATCCGGAAATTGAGAAAACCGCAAAGAAGCTAAGAAAGCAAGCTAAGCTTCGGAAGAAGCAAGGCACGTCTACTTCTTCACAGGTTCTCAATATTTGGAAAGATATTGAGTTGTCATCCGATTCAGAAGAACAAACGGAGGACGAAGAAAAGAAACCTCATTTTGAGCAAGAAGAACCGGTCATCGAGACTGAAGAGGAAATGACGAATCCCGAACGCACTTTAAGGGAATGGGCAGCACCCAACGTCGCTGAGCAACCTCTTTGCATCACTTATCCGCCGGAAGAGGTAAGTGCAGAACTTAAAACTGGTTTAATACACTTACTGCCTCGTTTTCATGGTTTAGCTAACGAAGACCCGTACAAGCATATGACCGAGTTCCACATGGTGTGCTTGGGGATGAAACCACAAGGCACGACGGTGGAGAATCTCAAGCTAAAGGCATTTCCATTCTCCCTAGTTGACGCAGCTAGGGAGTGGCTTTTCTACTTACCGCCAGGATCCATCACCACTTGGGCGCAAATGGCGAGAGCATTCCTCGACAAGTACTTTCCCGCATCCAAAGCCGCCGGGCTTAGAAGAGAGATATGTGCGATCAAGCAGAAGGACATGGAGTCTTTATACGAGTATTGGGAGCGCTTCAAGCGCCTTTGTGTAAGTTGTCCTCAACATGGAATTTCTGATGAATTAATAATTCAATATTTTTATGAAGGTTTGCTACCGATGGAAAGAAAGATGATGGATGCTGTGAGCGGAGGAGCTATAGTGAACAAGATACCAACACAAGCGAGGACTTTGATAGACACCATGGCGAAAAACTCCAAGCAATTTGGAGTACGGAGTGACATTGGTCGAGGCGCTAGTGAGGTACATGTTAAATCTTTAGAGACTAAAATAACTGATTTGACTAACCTTGTGAAACAGCTTGCCATGGGTAATATGCCTCAAGTCAAGGCATGTGGATTTTGCTCATCAGTGGCACATCCCACCAATGCATGCCCGACTTTACATGAAGAAGAATAGCAAGTGAATGCCATTGGGGGTGACAACTTTCAGAATTCAAGCAATCGGGCTCCCGACCCTTTCTCGAGCACATACAACCCCGGTTGGAGGCAGCATCCGAATCTGAACTATGCCCCGAGGCAAGGACAAGGACAAGGTCAACAATTTCAGCAAAGAGGCTCATTCCAGCAATCTCAGCAGTTTCAACCTCAACAATTCCAAGCACCACCGGGTTTTCAGCAACAACATCAACCGAAGGCACCATTTCAGCCGAGTGCCCAACATCAACATCAAGTGTCACCGCAAGCTCCTAGTGGCTCAGGTATGTCATTAGAGGATTTAGTTAAGTCTATGGCTGCTAACATGGTGAAATTTCAACAGGAAACTCAGGCAAGTATTCAAGACCTTCAGGCCACTGTTGGCCAATTAGCAAACAAAGGTAAATTGCCGTCTCAAACGGAGATGAATCCGAAGGCAAATGTGAGTGCTGTCACTTTGAGAAGCGGAAAGGAGCTTCAAGAGGTTGTAAAGAAGAAGAAAGAAAAGGTTCATGAGGAAGAAGAAGAGTTAGAAGTCAAGACATCCACTTCAGGTGCAAAGGATGCCAAAGAAGAGGAAGCAAAGAAGAAGACACCCGAATTGATAGTTCAAGCACCGCCATTCCCGAGCCGATTCGAGAAGACAAAGCGGGAGAGTGAAGAGAAGGAGATCCTTGACACATTTCGGAAATTTCAGGTAAACATCCCTTTATTAGATGCAATTAAGCAAGTTCCTAGATATGCTAAGTTCTTGAAAGAGCTTTGTACGAATAAAAGGAAACTAAAGGGCAATGAAAAGATAAGCATGAGTCAAAATGTGTCCGCTGTTTTGCAAAGACAGTTACCACCCAAGTGTAAAGACCCGGGCATGTTTACCATACCATGTAAGGTAGGCAATGTCTCGGTAGATCAAGCCATGTTGGACTTGGGGGCATCAATTAATGTTATGCCATATGCYRTCTMCTCATCTTTGGATGTAGGGCCCCTTAAGCCAACCGGTGTGGTAACCCAATTAGCGGATAGGTCTATTGGCTACCCTAAAGGGGTATTAGAGGACGTGCTAGTTCAAGTGAATGAATTGGTCTTTCCGGCAGATTTTTATGTTATAGATATGGAGGAGAAAAATGCCTCCAAGGTCGGTATGCTTTTGCTAGGTAGACCATTTTTGAAAACCTCTAAGACGAAGATAGATGTCCATAGTGGTAGTTTGACCATGGAATTCGATGGCGAGATGATTAAAATTAATATATATGATGCCATGCGATTTCCTAGTGATGTTTCATCTTTATGTTTTGTTGATATTATCGAGTCTTTATCTGACACTATGACCAAGGCGTTCCATGCCTCTCGTATTTCACGTAAGTCTTCTACTAAAGGTCAGAAAGTTCTCCTCTATCACTCTAGATTAAAGTTATTTCCCTGTAAGTTAAGGTCCAGATGGATAGGACCTTTTGTTGTTTTAACCGTTTTTGAGCATGGTGCAGTGAAGATACAAAGTCTATCTACGGGGCAGATTTTTAAAGTTAACGGCCATAGGCTAAAGCCGTTCTATGAAGGCTTTGATGGAAGGGAATTAGAAAGGGTAGCTTTGGACACGCCAAGCTACAAGAATTGAACTGAGTATGGTCTAGCCAAAGACATAAAAGAAAGGCGCTGCGTGGGAGGCAACCCACGAATTTCCATTTCTTGCTATTTATTGTTTTCAGTTATTTAGTTTGTTTTTAGATTCTCTAGTTTCACTCTTGGATTTCTATGTTCTCAGGTTCACCCCGAATGTTGGACGCTTGAAAAGACGCGCCCATCTCCACGGATTCTTACATTGGGAGGTCACTCATCAAATCAGGGGAGTTTTCTGTTCCCTTTCCTTCATTGTTTAGAGTGTCCTCTACTTATTGCATACCTTGAGGACAATGTATGAATTAAGTGTGGGGGTGGGGGTTATTTGCATGAATTGGGTATATAAATGGTTTTAGGGGTCAAAATTTTTGCTTTTTGCAAATTTTGTGCTTGAATGAGGATCTTTGTCCGTTTTGACAATGTGTTAGCATGCTTTTATTGAGCTTAAATTGTTGATGACAATGAGTTTGGATGCGTGTATAGCATGATTGAGCTTGATTGATAGCACTTAGAGTTGATTAGTGGCAGCATTTCGGTCAAAGTAGACTATTGCTAATCTCTTGAACTAGTTTTGAACACCGTGAGACTTTGAGCTTATCTAGACTAAATAATCGATATTAGTCTCAAATTCATTTCTTGTGTGATTGTGTCATGCCTAGATATGCATCTCTAGAACTTGATTTTTCTCTCCTTAAGACTACATGATAACTACATGCTAATAAACATGATGAAGGCCATCGTTTGCTCATTTTTATGTTAAACGACTAACCTTAAGCCTACCCCTTTATGATGTGATTATCTCTTTTGGAAACCACTTTGAGCCTTAGCCTATTTCCTTTGTCACCCACATCATAAAACAATCTAAACACAACTCACTCGACTAAGCACCAATGGAGTGATCCCAATATCCCTGTATACTTGAAAGTAGAATTCGTATGTTCGGGAAGAAAAAAAAATGAAAGAAAAGATTGAAAAGAAAAAAAAAGAAAAAAACAGAAAATTCAAAAGAAAAAAGAGAAAAAAAATATACATATGTAAAAAGCAAAATTACGTCGTCAATAAAAAATTAAAAATAGACGACGAAAATGACGATACGGTTGAATATAAGCATTTCATTTCTATTCTCTATCGTCCGAAAGGAATGAGCTTCAAAGATAGATATAAAATTCCTTTATGAAAATAAAAATAAAGTGTGTTTGAGTAGCCGAATTCTCCATTGGTGTTAGGTCTTAGTCACTTTTCCTAAATATTTCCCTACCGTACCCAAAGCCTTGTTTTTCGTTACACCTTTTAAGACCTTTTGATTTATAAGCATATATTCTATCCAAGTAGTAGAGAGTGAGAGGTTTTTCAAGCTTATGGTAGATACATGTTAGTGTAGTGACGATTTGAGCGATACACTTTAACCCAAGGAGTGAATCGAGTGTTACTTTTTTAATCCCATTCGTGAGAGTTCTCGAGATTAGCTTGTGTCTACTTGATTGTATGTGCATCCTCTTTTCAATGCTTTGTTGCAAATCTCAAACTCATTGTATGCTATATGTGTTGACATTCTCGTTAGATTCGATTTTTATATTTACGTGTTAACTTAAGTCATTGCCGGGACGGACAATGATCTAAGTGTGGGGGAATTTGATAAGTCCAAATTTATACAAATATATGCTTAAAAGGGGCCAATTTAATTTAAGTTAATTTAACTTCTTGAGGCTATTTAAGTTAAAAAAAGAAAAAAATTTGATTATTTGTTTTCGGTTCCAAGTCCAAACAGCCCAAAAAATGAAGTCCAAACAGCAGCCCAAAATCAAGCCTTGACAGCAGTTGCTGCCAAACAGTCCTACTGCAGCCCAAAAGAAAAACACGTGAAGAAACATAAGCAAGAGAAGAAACAGGGCTGCTGCCCAGACCAGAAATCGCGTCGAGAGAGAGAGAGAGAGAGAGAGAGACGTGGGCAGCGAGAGAGGGGGAGACGTGGGCAACCAAA
>NC_037540.1:18907582-18942524 GCF_001531365.2 Cynara cardunculus var. scolymus | reverse complement strand
GGAGACGACCCTACTTATCGCTATCACAAGTGTGTTTTAGAGATAATAGGCTTATTTATATAAATTATATTATTTGCCGGACTCGACACCCGTCAGCCACCTAATAAACCACCTTATGGCTCCAACTACAAAACAAGATATGATGACCATCTTTAATACAGTAGCTTAAGTAGGAATTGATCATAACAGAATTAACTTCAATTAAAGTACCTAGCATCAACCAGAAATAGACCTAAATCCACCATTCCAACATTATTACTCCTTTGAACCAAGTGATAAAACCAATCCTGTTGATTTCCAGATGGATAAACAAAACAGAATATGTAATCTGGCCATTGGCCATTACATCTTAAATTATAAAAAACGAAGTCTGACCAAACTGAAATAAGATCAAAAACCAAATTTCCATAAAAAAGAGGGTCTGAGTTTGCTATATACTGACCAATTAAAATCGAGATTGAATAGCATTATGAAATTGGTTTAAGCTAGATATTTCCCAGACCGTTGACTTTCGTGTTTATCAATTAAAAGTAACAAATGTTAGACAAATAGTTCCTCATATTTCCAAGAACTGATCCACGGAAATACCAATCTAACCAGCAGCTCGAGAAAATCAAACCAGAACCAAAAAAAGTAACAAATCAACACAGCTCCAAGAGATAATCCACCCTTACACCTTAAATACCTACAAGAACTTCCATTGTTGATGTTTCATTAAATAACTAAGGAAATGTTTTAGTTAGTTCAAGACGCTACAAAGAAAGGTAATCATCGTCATCGGACGCATGCCGAACACAGTGCATCCAACCGCAGCTATGAAAGAACGACCCGAGGTATTTTAACGCGTCTTAAGAGTTGATGCCGAGTTGGAGGTGTCAAGCAAGTCCTCATCAACATTCGCATTCTTTTCATCACCATCCAGATCAATAACCTCATCCTATTTCCAATTACGAAGATCCCACACACACTTTCATTCCTTTTCAAAAAAATAAAACTACAAAAAGTACTAAATTATTATAATCATTATAGTTTGATTATGAGTATGAAATATATATATATATATATATATAATTACCTCATCGCTTAGTTTGCGAGCGAAGTGGGATTTGTAAGGTTCAAAAGCTTCACCATAGGATACTATTTCGATATTTAAATATATGTTCCTTGGAGGATGAATACCATCTGTATCCTTCTCAATACTTTTTTTTTGTTAAAACTTTTTGTTCGTCTATGTGGTTTGGCAAAGGAAGCTGAACCAATGTTGTATTCACAAGGAAATCAGTTTATATGTTTCACAATATTGTATTCAACCGGATCCAAGAATAGAGATTGGTAATCATACTGCTTACCTTGCCATATATATATATATATATATATATATATATTGTCTTAAGTAACGACATCATCGGTAATTTTATATACCTTTGTAACTGCATTTCCATCAATTTGGTTCACCATGTATATCTATTTGAAGCTGGAAGGATCTACACAGAATAACAATTTTCTGATTATATCATTGTCCTTTCGATCTAAATGTGATGATGAATATAGGACGACCAGATTATCGTGCCTATTGTGTACTTCAGAAATGGTGTCATATTATAATTGGGGTTTGAAGGAATATGCCTCTAGCCTTGGGGTAAAACTAAAACATGAACATGCTGGACATGAGTTATGACATGATTTTTCTAAATCTAATATGGATTTGAGATAGTTATAAAGCTATCTTGAATCCTGCGTCCGTGGTTGTATATTCAACTTACATTTTTTGAGACCCATTTGCTCCTAACTTTTAAAAATTCAGAATAAAACCTACATTCAACACGATATATCATAAATTGTAACACTGAATGGGTTTGTCGTTTGCTTAATTACTAAAAACATTCTAATGATGATTGGCTATGATCTGCACCCTACCATCATTATCAACATTGCCACTGCCAATTTTATCCTACAAACCACGACCACTTATAAATTTCTCAAAAGAAGCTAAGTTCGTATCGGTGTCGCTAAAAGTTCAATACCAATAACAAGGATATCATATATAGTGTTTAATAATTAGCAAAAAGAGATTTTCGCCATTCAACTCTTTGATCCGTTTGTATTCTCCAAATTACAATCTAACACGCCATAAAATAGGATGCCCTTTATTACGCTAAGTAAGATATTTACGAAAGAAAAAGACATGGGTATGTAAAGAATTGCAATTTTTTAGATGTAACTTGTTTTGTCTGCACACGGTACTTGCAGTCTCAATGTTACACTTGGTTGAAAATCGTACTCCTTCCCTTGCAACATATATCAGAACTACACCCACCAATTTGATCACAGAGTTAGCTTTCATCCTTTGCCCAGGTTTGCATATATTTATAGTTGTTGAGAGGAGCATAGTGTGGATCGTGGGAGACTAGGGAGTTGGGAACATGGAGGTTAAAGATGATCGTGTAACATGGAAGTTGCATGGTTTTGAATGGGGGAAGCGATGAGGAAAGAAGAAAAGGTGTAGGCTGGATCATGGGAAGCATATCGTAGGGGAGGAGTTGGTTGGATCCATATGTAACTGCAAAATACACAATTTAAATGGAAGATTTAAATATTAAGTTTGACCCAACGTTGGATATAAAAATGGCAGTTTTTTTGACTTACCATGGTCGATATTATATATAATATTTGATTTAATTTTGATTTTGACTTTGTCATCTTGTGTTTCCTAGTCTTTTGAGACCATCTTATTTGACTTCGACATCGTTCATATAAACTTTGTCATGTCGCATGCGTTGCAATGATTTATTCTAGGTACATCGAGCTACTAACCAACTATGGGGGTACCATAGGCACGTCATTGTGGCACCGATGACATGACACTGACCATGGTAGTGTGATCAGTATACGATGTCTCCTCTTTTATGCTCTTGTGAGAGCTGGCTTTGATGTGATAGATATTTGATTTTAGCTGGCATATGCGTCGGCCTTTAATTTGTTTTTAACAGACTTAAGGGAGATGTTTTAAATAAATATTTACTAGGAAAATTATGTTTGACCCTAACATATATATAATTTTTGATACGAAAACATTTGTGCAAGTAAGATGTATAACTTAATTATAATAAATTGATGTAATTTCTTTTTAAATAGTATCTGAATATTTATGGTATTCGTATGTATTATTAAATATTTTATTTTATTTTGTATTGTATTTAAACATGTTAAAAATTGATTATATGGATTAAAACATGAAACTTTAAATAATAATATGTATGTAATAATAAATTCTAAACTTAATAATTTATCTTTAAAAATATTTACCAGATATTTTATAAATTACTAGAAGGGTACTCGTGCAATGTAATAAGATATATCTCTATTTTAATATTTTGTTATTTTTTTGTCTCTATCGATATTATAAAATGATTTTATATGGTTTTCAGAAACCGATAATGTTCTTATTCTTGAATAAAATATAAATTTAAAGATATCATAAAAAATCTGAATAAAAAATATATTTATATCAGTATCAAGTTAACTATTTAAAAGTTCTCATTTTTTCTGCAATTTCTTTAATTCAAATTTTTTTATTATAATTTAATTTAAGTTTAATAACAAAGTAATTTGTTATTGGTTTAATCATGTTTTTTATAAAGATAATAATTAATTATTATGTTAGACCTCAATGATTATCTTGATTATATTTTAAATTTTTTATACTTAAAATGAGATGTTTATCTACAGTTAATTACACGAATTCCAACATGAATCTTTAATAAGTTGTATTTACACACAATCTACTTGTAGTATTAAACTTTAAGTAATATAGATCAATAAACAATATTTTATACATAAAAATGATTTTTAAGAGTTTTTGTCAAAATACTTTATAATATAGTATAGATAAATTAATATATAATCAAAATTTCTTGTGATATAATAAAAGGGTTGGATTCCAGTAAGAAGCGTAATAAGGGATCTCCACCTTTAAATACACATTAAGATGAGATGCATGGAATCATTCCTTGTATCAAGCGTCATTCATGGGTGAGTTTGAGATTAAAGAAAATCAAGATTACAAATTTCTTCTTACACTTCTCACATTAACTCTCCTTCTCACAATATCCTTTGTCATATGGTAAAAGAGTTGGGTTCCGGTGAGAAAGAAAGTTATAACGAGAAGCATAAAACAACATCTCTATCATTGGATCAATCCGAATTAAGTATCAACACTAATAAAGTGAACTGAGGTGCATTGAATCAATTCTCTTCTAAAACGTAATGCATAAATGTGCATAAGATTAAAAGTTCAAATTTCTTCTTATATTTTTCAATATAACTTCACGTCTCACAAAATATGTGTTAATTTATAGAATATTTAGATACGATTTTTTTAAAGACTAAAATGGTACTTGCACAATGCAGCGAGATGTATCTCGATTTCAATGTTTCAATTTATTTTTTTGGTCTCTATCGATATTATAATACGAATTTATGTGATTTTGAGCAATCAATATTGTTTTTATTAATAAAATATAAATTTGAATATATCATAAAATTTTAAAAAATATAAAAGTTCTCATTTTTTTGTAATTTTTTTAATTCAATTTTTTATTACAATTTAATTTATATTTAGTGACCGAAGTAATTTATTTTTGTTTTAATAATATAATTTTTATAGAGATAATAACTAAGTATTCTGTTAGAATCAATAATTATCCTAATTATATTTTAGATTTTATGTTTAAAACAAGAATTTTATCTTGTATTTGATTATATTTATCTACAGTTAGTTATGCAAATTCATACATGGAGCTTAATAAGTTGTACTTATACACAATTTACTTGTAATGTTAAATTTTAAGTAGTATTCCATATATAAAAAATGATTTTTAAAAAATTTTGTCAAATAATTTATAATATGGTATAGATAATTAATTTGACTTTATAATTAAAGAAGGCCGGCTTGGTGTATTTGTGTCGTGGGTAGGGTTAGTGAAGCGGAGTTTTGCATCACACGTGGTGGGTTATTCCTCTTTCTCTTCTTCCTTTCCCCTTTCTCTTCCATTCTAGGGCTTACCAGATCAATTTCAATTGAATCTTCCCAGATCGGAGAAATTCGTTGAAGATGGAGCAATCTAGTATCCTATCCTATGAAAAGCTCGAAGGAATCGCGAATTGGGTCGGCAACAACGTCGCCTCTGCTTTTTTCGCATCTCTTGAACGTTTCTCCTGCGTCAACCTAAACACCTCCGACTCCGACGATGAGAATGAAGAAGAAGCCAAAGATTGTCCTCTTATGTCAACAAATCTTCAATTCCCCCCT
Organism: Cynara cardunculus var. scolymus; assembly: GCF_001531365.2. Classification (NCBI taxonomy): domain Eukaryota; kingdom Viridiplantae; phylum Streptophyta; class Magnoliopsida; order Asterales; family Asteraceae; genus Cynara; species Cynara cardunculus. The sequence goes on along the minus strand of NC_037540.1, from coordinate 18,937,213 downwards.
TCCGATAGTTCCCAACATACTCCCACCTCCGTCGAGGATCTCCCTGTGTGAATCGATGTCCAATCTGGTGATCTGACCAGAATCCAAGAACAAAAAGTATGTATTTAAGTTTCGGTTATTGAATATGTCGTATGCTTGAGTTGATGTGATCCAGCCTATTGTAATGTTACAGTCTCTTTGATTACGATTTCACTTTTTGTTGAACTTCCTTCGTACTTATCCGGATTATATGATTATATTTATTTGTTTCCAAAATTATTATATCTGCCGGTGTTCATCCGCATGAAGAAATTTCAAGGCTTTACAGTTGTTTGAATGAAGAAATTTCTTCGATCGTGTTGGTAACCCCAATGGTTTAAGCTTTGGAGTAGATATCTAGAAATTGGTAAAGTGTCTATGTTCTTTCAAGGTCTTGAATCTCTTTATTGAAGTATTAATCTTCTTAGAATGCAATTGATGTGAACACCAGGGTCCCCTTTCATGAAGATATCATCATATATAGATATGCAATTGGATTATCATTTTAATTCACGTATCTGTTAGATGTTGATTCTTGTTCTCCCTTTTGACCTGCAAACGATTGATACGTACTAGGGGTTGTTCTCAAAGATTCACCTTAAAGTGTCATTCAGATTGAGATTCAGAATACTTTAGCTTTTGGAGATTGGATTTAGGTCAGGTAATTTGATTGAAATTGAATAATCATCTATTTTGTACCATTTGCAAAGAAAGCATTAAAGCCAAAATTATAATTACAGTTGAAAACCATATAAATGGCACGTATGTACATATTGCATCCACTCCAGACAACGATCCCTTTGCTACACGATGCTGCATCAAATTACAAAATGCCAAACACCATTTTGCAACTTTGTAAGTAAAGTAAAAGACAATATCGCCCTTCAATGCCCACCAATAAAGTCATGAAGATATTTTGCTTTTTACCCCCCATTTTATCAGAAGAATGCTTGGACCAAAAGTAAAGCCACAGGCACATAACTTGCCTTTGCTGCCCATTTCCTCGTTTAGCTTCGACCCCACTTCGTACTCAATCATTCACCACTGCCCAAAAACACTGCCGTACCACTTTTCTAGGCCCCTCCTAAAAAGTCGTCACAACCACCAGCTTCCCATTTCAAATGAAACCCACCTACCGGATTCTCAGCATCTTCAACAGGCCCCATCCCCGATAACTCCATCTCTACCCAGGGGCCAGCAGACAAAATTCTCGAATAAGCAATTCAGAGAATCCCTCAATCAAATATGGAGTCTTGGGTGTTCTTGTTGTACCACATGATCAAACTGATGGTCTTGTTATGCTCATTCATTCCATAAAGACTAATTTTTCTTCAAACAGTTACTGGTAGTCCGTAGTTGAGGAATGATCTGATCCGTCCATCCCAGCCTGCAGTAACAATCACCAGGCCCCATGCATGACAACTATACGAACTCTGGCAAGATCGGAAGAATTTGTATCGAGATTTACACAATGGAGACAATATGCCAGGGGATGAACTAGAAGATGGAAGCTTTTCTTCAGGCCAAGTTGCGGAAACCTTTGGCATCGACTCTGGAAAGTACTCTTGGTCCAGAGAGAAGTAACTAGGGGAAGAAAATGGCAACGGTTTCAACAAACCGTCTTCTAACTCCCTCCCGTCCCCTGTACTTTTATGAACCTTCAGGCCAGACCACGGCAACGCAACTGAGGCACCAGCAGAGAAGCATTCATAGGATCTGACAGTCTTTTGTTGGTAAACAGAAGGTCCTTTCTGATCGTTACAGTTCCAAACATATACATTAGAATCCTCACTTGCCGAAACTATACGTTTCCCATCTGCAGTGAATGCTGCAGATAACGGATTTCCAGCATTCCGTTGACCTGGTGTTCATGAGTTGCAAGAATTTAGAAACAGAAATTGATTTAAAACTAGTTGCAATTTAGAGAGTGAAGATGAGATGGGACGATACCCCTGTATTTGGCAATGATGTTGGTGCCATGGAGAATTCTGACATGGGAATCGCCGCAAGTGACCATAATTTTGGCTGGATCTTGTGGGCAGAACTACAGATAAGATCAAGAAAGTGAACCAAAATTAGGAAAAAGGGTTCTGAAGTAGCATCAAGGATTGAACCTGCAAAACAAAGGACATACCTGAAAGCCGATTATCCTCTTGAAAGGCGACTTCTTTTTACTATTTAACGATACTGAAGCTTCTAGTTGGAAATGATTATCTGAAACGTAAAACGGAAGACACAAATGAGTTGATCGACAGAGGTTTTATTAAATCTATGACCTTTTTGACAAGTTTGAAAACATGACTACTAACAGAAAAATGTCACTTTCTTACAAAAGAATGTCCAGAAAAACCTGTCAAGGTGGTCATGGATTTAAAAGGCACTTGTCTAGAGGTTGTTTGGCAAAATAACCTCTAGAAGCCGAACCATGTGTTATGAAAGGCAATCAACACGAGTTCTCGATATAACTGTAAAGCAAATGCAACAAAGAAGAACAAGAATGTTACCTGACAAACTAAAGAAACTGCAACAACCTGTCATGGATCCAATGACTCCACCCTGAAACAAGGAAACTGCGGTTTTTTCAGTAAACCAAACCAAACAAGTCCAATATATCACACCAGGACCCAATCCGGTCTGGTGTGATATATGCAGATCTGGCTTTTATTGATATATGCAGATCTGGCTTTATGAATCAACATGAAATGGAAGAAAATCAAACCTTTCCATTGGGACTGTAAGCCACAGCAGTGACTATTTCTCGTACGTCTATCCAATCAACAACCTGGCAACCGGAAACGGACCAAGTCCGAACTTTTCCATCAATTGAACCGCTTACGAAATAATCTTCGTCTACAGGCTGGAACTGGACACATGTCACTGCAGTTTGTCGATTGTAAGTATTATGACCAAATGTACATGAATTGAGGAAATTTCAAATGAGAACCACAAATATTTTTGATAAACCAACTATTTCATGTATTATTTATCATAAAACGGTTCTCATTTGAACCTTCCCTGACATGAATAATCCAAATTGATGAACGTACCGTAGTTGCTGTGTGGAAAGACTTTAACGCAATGATCACTCCCAACCCTCCATAACCGGACGGTTTGATCAACCGATGATGATAGCAGAAGCTACAATAAGAAAACAACAAGATTAAATGATTAACCTAACAAATTTCAATCGCATTCAAGGAAATTATTATGATAAATTTACTCACGTTATCCCTAGACCATGAAAGGTCCAGGACTTCCCCTTTGTGTCCATGGAACTCATGAACTGGTTTCTCCAGTATCCGAAACACTTTAGGAGGAAAGATGATACAAGCTGAGTTTTTAGTCTTTCTTAGGCTCTTCAGCATACTAATCTTCTGTTTAGCAACCGTTAACGGTGCCAATTCAGAAAGATTATTCACCGTGAAGTACAGACAAGAGGGGTCGACATCTGGGATGTCGATGTCATTCGATCTTTCGTCTTCCACCACTTGCCAAACGCGCACAACCGCATCCTCTCCAGCACTAGCCAGATATTGGCCATCAAGACTAAATTTCATGGTCAATATCGAACCTTTGTGAGCTTGGATATCTTGCCCAATAAATACGGCTGATAGTTCCTTCAATCTCTTCCCACTGTGGCGAACCTTGACTCTTTGAACCTTGGGCCAGTGACGCGAACCAACTTCCTGTGAACCAAAACCATCAGACCTTCCTTCTTTATGAACAATGCACGCCATGGATCGTAACCTGCACAAGAATTGACCCTTTACTCTGTTCATCGTTTTCGCCATGGTGTCAGCAACCTTAATGTGTCTATCTACGAGTTTCTGAACCGATGGAGACGATACAACTTCTAATCGGGTCAATATGTTGTGTCCATCTACTTCTTCTTCTTTGCAGTTCGTACTACCATTAGAATCTTGAATTCTGGAAACAGCAGAACTTAAAGAATCTTCTTCAAGTGGGATTCTCAACACAGTTCCACTGATCTGCATCATCCTATCGTGAGTTTCCTTCTTCAATAAATCATCATCAATCGTATTTTGTTCCAGGATTTTAGCATCTGAGCTTAAACCCATGAATCTAAGGAAAGAATTCTTTCGTTGGTGAACACTTATAGGAGCATTAGCCCAGATACGATATTGGAAATCATGATTATGAACCCCATGGATACTAGGTTCGTCGGTTTCAGAGATTGGATCAGGAAGTGAGTCGAGTGAGCCAATGATGGTATCTTGAGCATCGAAAAATCGACATTCTTCATCCTCGGATAAACTAACCATGATTGTTTTAAAGATGAACCCATGAACAAGAACGAGAGACCATTTTAAAGGCCTAGGCAATTCGAATCAACACACCTAACAATGAATTAAAAAGGGAAAAATCAAAAACCCCAATAACACAGCAACCCAGATCAGTAAAAGGCAATTATATATATTCCAACAGCTAACATTAATCATAATAATTATTATATTAATAATAATATTTTTTTTTTTAAAAAGGAGGAAATATCTGTCGTGTGGATCCAGATCCAACGCCAACTGAAATCGAAGGATTACATACATGCATTGATAAAGGAAAGGGTTGAAATTAACGTAAAACCGAAAACCCACACAAAATGATGACGAAAGGGATTAGGTAATGTCTCCATGAAGATTAAAATTAAAAACTAAAAATTACCGATGAAGCAAATGTATACCACCATTGTTACCTTGTTCTTGTTCTTGGAAACGGAAATGGAAACAGAAATAGGGTTAGTAGTTAAAATTGAAATGGGGAAGAAGGAAGGAAAGGAAAATGGATGGGTGGATGGAGGAGAAGTAATACTGGTGTATGTTGGTTCCATTACTTTTATGTCTTTTTCGGTTTTGATTAAACGGGGCCAATAAAACCTTTCCCAATTCCATAGATCGCCTACTACGCCCATAGCCTTTTACCATCATCCATCCTTCACTTTTTTATAATAATAATAATGCTATTCATTATTCTTTTCCTTTTATCCCTTTTCTTTTTTCAGTAACATTTCTTTTTTATTATTTCCGGATTTTAAAGCATCATTTTTCTTATAATAAAATATTAAAAATATATATGTTCAACTTTAATAGTTACTTTATTTTAGCAATTTCAGCATTAGCTATATTATTATTATTAAAGTAGTTTAATAATATTTTTCATTGGGTAATATTATATTTTATATCAAAATGTAAGATTCTAGATCCATTTCTTTTTATGTTCTGCAGATGGTGTAAAAATGCATCGTGTTCCATTAAATTGGTGTCTTACTATTCATTATACCAAATGGTATTTGTTGTAAGATTTAATGTCTTTTGTCATAGATATTTGTGTAAGATTTAATGTCCTCGTTGGAGATGGTCCAAGATTTATTATACTTGTTGTTAGATTAACTCCAATTGTAACAATAAAAATATCAAAATTTGCATTGAATTAGTACTCTCTCCGTTAAAAAATAAATATCCGCAATAAAAAGACATAAAGTTTTAGTGATGGATAATTATTGCATTTTTAACTTAACAAAATAACAGTTTTATCCTTAATTAGAGAGAGAATGAGAATGTTCTTCATCGATAACAAACATTTACTTTAGAAAATACTAGAAGGGTACTCACATAATATAGCGAGATATATATCAATTTTAATGTTTCGTTTTATTATTTATCTATATCGATATAATACAAGTTTTGGTGGTTTTGAGAAAACGATAATGTTTTTTTTTTTCAATAAAATATAAATTTAAATATATAATAAAAATTTGGGGAAAAATATATCGATATTAGTATCAAATTCACTATTTAAAGTTCTGTTTTTTGTGTAATTTATTTAATTCTATAGTTTATTTATGATTTAGATTTAGATTTAATAATGAAATAATTTATTTATCCTTTAATAAATATAATTTTTATAAAGATAATAATTAAATATTTTGTTATAACTAATGATTATTCTAATTATATTTTAGATTTTTTATATTCAAAATGAAATGTTTATCCCGTATTTGATCATGTTTATCTATATTTAGTTACACAAATTCAAAAATGAACCTTTAATAAGTTGTATTTACCCACAATTGACTTGTAATCATGAATTTTAGGTAATATGTATCAATAAACAATACTTTATGCATAAAAAATGATTTTTAAGAGTTTTTGTCAAATTCTTTATAATATAGTATAGATATATTTATTTAAGAGAAACTGAAATAATAATAATAGAGACGTATTTTAGGACGAAAAAGATAATATATTATTTTTTTTCATTTCAATCCTATATTAGAAATATCACTAAAAGCAAAATACAATAAAAACGTATCATTAAAAAAAAATACCATAGATGACTTCTTACCCTAAGTGATCCACTATTCATCAATACAAAAAACTTTTTGTTTTATACCATTTTGGTGTTGGAAATAGCTTTAAATGGTATTTTAGATATCTCGTGTCACTAAAAAGATTTAGATTTGGAGGTTCTGTTGTTTTTTTTATTCAAGATTTTCTTTTGCTCTGATTTGAATGTAGGAGTTTCCTTGTTTTTCGTTCAAACATGGGGTTTTGTATCACCAGTTTTTTGTATGAATTTGTGTTCAATTTATTGGATTGAAGAACATTCTTTGTGCTTATGGATCTATCTGTAGTCTTTTAACTTGAATGTTGAAAAGCATGATGTTCATGGTGTTCATGTTCTTGAATGTATTTATATGCATGTTCATGTTGTTTATGAAAAAAATTGTGTTGAAGAAGATGATGACGGGTAGGAAGAGGAAAGGAAAAGACGTAATTGCCCTTATGTGAGGGATGCATATGCATGCCTCCACTTAAGAGTCAAATAGGATATGTATTAGTTAGAAAGATCTAAACGTAACGAAAATTACAAACCATGGGGATAAAGACCCTAATGAACGGGTTGTAAGCAGCCGAACTCTAATTTTCACTAAAAGATAGGGACCAAATGTGTAATTTACTCAAGATTATTATTAATGCACCCAAAAAAAATCAATATTGATATATGATTGTTCATATATCCTTCGTTTAAAATAGTTATAAAGATGTATGCATTATAATTTCATTGGTATCTTGCTAAACTTGTTTTAAGCCTTAATAATAAACCAAAATGGGAGCAATTGAAAATAAGTTAAATATATGTTGTCATTATCGTTAACTAGAATGGTACTCGCACAATACAACGAGATATATCTTGATTTCAATATTTTATTTTATTTTTTTTGGTCTCTGTCGATATTATAATACGAATTTATATGGTTCTAAACAAGCAATAATGTTTTTCTTAATAAAATATAAATTTGAATATATCATAAAAATTAAAAAAATATAAAAGTTCTCATTTTTTGTAATTTTTTAATTCAATTGTTTTATTATAATTTAATTCAGGTTTAATGGCGAAGTAATTTATTTTTGGTTTAATATTATAATTTAAAAAAAAATTACTAAGTATTCTGTTAGAACTCAATAATCATCCTAACTATATTTAATATTTTATATTTAAAATAAGAACTATATCATGTATTTGATTATATTTATCCACGGTTAGTTACACGAATTCAAACACGAAGCTTAATAAATTGTACTTACGCACGATTTATCTGTAGTCTTGAATTTTAAGTAATAAGCAGTACTTCATATATAAAAGATGGATGTTAAGAGTTTTTATAAAATGTTTTATAATATAGTATAGATACAATTCAAATTAAATAGAGCCTAATTTAAAAAACAATACTTACAAATACAAAAAGAAAACAAACAAAAATATGTAAAAAAATATCACTGAGTCGCATATTATCTCATCAAATCAGGAGTACTAAATTGGATTTCGTTGGATGTTATTACTTACTCTGTACAATTGACAACATAAATATTGATACACGTTAAAACTAATACCATAATAACTTTGATATGACATGAAAAGCAAACAAAAAACCCGGGTCCTTTGAACCTCGGTTTGCGTCTTGTAATGGCCTCGTAAACCTTGCTTTCTCATGAAGAGAGAATTTCAAATACCTTAAAACTTCATTGTACGTATTTATAGACGGATGTTTGTCTCTTATACATAATAGAAGTGTATGTAAATCGAAAATTGAATTAATTTAAGAAAATTAAAATGATTTTTTTTATGTATTAACAATTTATAAATTGTGTTGTGTGTTAATAAAAAAGGTAATAATGAGGGTTAATTATTAAAGAAGAAAAAGAAAGTGGGTGTAAAAAGGGTGTGTTCCCTGATTAACCCTAATCTCGTGAAACCCCATTTATTTCCGACCAAATAATTTAGTATGAGACAAGACAATCGTCTTTTTCTCCAAACATGTTTCTTTTAAACTAATCCTTCCCTGCCTTCTCCCTTTTTCTTTTTAACATACATATACATATACATATACATATACATATACATATACATATACATATAGAGAGATGTTGGTTATTATACAACATTTGACATTTGTGCAGCAACCAATACAACTCAATCTCAACCGTCCATTTCATTTGATTAATATGTGATTTCATATATCTCTTTCTTTCTCTCTCTCTCTCTCTCTCTCTCTATATATATATATATATATATATATATCGAGTTGTTTTGTTAAAAATTCAAAATTAATTAGAATCCAAAACTGTTTACAACACGATACATGTCCCCTGTATAGGATTAGTATTTATCTTCAATAACACATCAATGATTAATATGAAAATGTTATTCATCATTAACTATACATTCATGATAAATAATGCATTTATATTCTTGATAAATATGTTATTGTGTACGGTTTCTAAATCCGTAATCAAATTTTAGTTTCTTAACCGAACATAACCCTACATATAATATTAAAAAGAAAAAAAAAAAACTCAATAAAAATATAGTATATTTTATTCAATAATATATGTGCCTTTATATATTTTAATTACAAAATATAGAAAATATTTTTGAGAAGGAGAATTAAATAGATGTGAAAACAATTAGCCGACCCATTTGATAATTAAAGGAATTTTGTGTTGGAAGTAAGTAAAAGAGGATGCATGAACGGATGGATGCTTCAGCTTGATTGACTCCGTAATTTACTAGACTACCCTTTTTAATTCAAAGGTGAAATGCACCCATATTTTAAATAATAATATTTTTAAATAAAAAATTAAGATTTATTTGGTACGTGGACATATATTTATAATTATTAATGGAGTGACAAGTGTAAGTGTGTAATCATTAGTTTATTGAAAATTGCTTAATCACTTTTTAAAATATAGTTTCAGGAATCTTTCAAAAAATTAAGATGTAAAATTACATTGCCAAAAAACGTATGTAATTAATCCAATTTTGTAGAATACGTTACCGTGTTAGGGGCCGTTTACCAAAAACTTACCCGATAAGTGCTTATCGGTACAGTTCAACACTATTACTTATTTATCAGATAAGATTTTCGTCCACCAAAACGGCATCGTATGCAATAATTTACATTATAAGCTTTTACCGTGGTAAGAGTCGTCTTCACTTACCGGGTAAGACTTTTGTCCCTTGTTTTGCTCTTACCGGGTAAAATTTTTGGTCTTTGTCATATTCATCCGATAAAGTATTATGATTTGGTAAGCGCTTACCCGGGTAAGCGTTTAGTAAACGACTCCTTAATAGAACTCAAATTCGGTTAAAGGGCAAGAACTAGTCAACGCTCAATTGTTTTGTTGTAATAGAGAAAAACTTACGAGTCTTAAAAGGTGTACTCGTTTAATTTTGATATTAATTACACTTGTTTATAAATTTTAATAAAATCATGTTTTTTTATATAAAATAAATTATATTATGGTATTTGTTTGTTACCTCGCCGAGCAAAAAATACAAAGTCCATCTATGCCAACATTTTGTCAGTCAGTTATCTTAATAAGTCAGTAATAAACCATTAAATTCGATTTAAAAAATTATATATCAATAAATAAGTAATAAATTACTTGTAAAAACTTTAAGTTTTAGTAGATATATAAATATTAATATAGTACAAAAGAAACTGTAGGAAAATGCAGTAGTTCCCTATTTAGATGACATGCAATTCGTGGATGGGGTTGAGTCGTTATTATCTTAGCCATTAAAAAATAAGTTAAATTTAATGCCACAAACATTGGCTTGTCCAAGGAGATAGGTATCGGGTCAATATAATTTTAACCGGATATATATATATATATATATATATATATATAATTTTGGTTTAATAATATAATTTTCTATAAAGACGGTAATTAAGCATTTTGTTAGAACTCAATGGTTATCTTAATTATATTTTAGATTTTTTATATTTAAAATATGATGTTTATCATGTATTTAATTATGTTTATCTGCAGTTAGTTACTCAAATTCAAACATGAAGCTTTAATAAGTTGTACTTACGCATAACTTACTTGTAATCTTGAATTTTAAGTAGTATGTATAAATAAACAACACTTCATGCATAAAATATGATTTTTAAGAGTTATTATCAAATATGTTATTATATAGTATAGATAAATAGTTAATATTATCACCCTATCAAAAATAACTAATATATAATGGTTATCATTGGACTATCTAATTAGTTACGGTTAGTTCAACTAGTAGTAAATAAGTTTTTAGTTTTTGAACTTTTTCTCATAGGTATTAGGTCATCAAGTTAAGGGATTACTTTTACCAAATTTTTCTGTTTGGATAAATTTGTTTGTTTTACTGAAAATATATTGTTGTTTCTAATTTGTTCAGAATCAATGACCGGGATGACATAATTAACCATTTTACCCTTCAATGAACTAAATATTTTACCCCTCAATGAGCTTTGATTGAACTAGATGCATACCAATAATACCATAAACAACAACTTGGTTCCTTAAATAACTGAAGAACCCTAAACAAACAGGAATTGAAGAACACCAAATTAAGACCGGATACTCTAAAGACCGTACTCTAGAATTGAAGAGTTCCCCTGCTCTCTTTCTTGAGGTCTCTTGTGATTTTGTGTTCTATATAGTTGATCTATACCCATATGCATATTTATCTTCAAATCTTTGCACTCGAAACCTTTCTTGATCTTTGGTTTTTCCTCTCTCTTTGAACTTCATAATTTTCTCGTTCTTTTTGCGTTTATGGTCATAATTTTTGTGGGTTTTGATTGTACAAGCACTAGCTCCATTTGGATACCCTAAAATCGTACCTTGTGATGATACATTGAAATTTTTTTCAAGAAATCGATACCTTTCATGCAAAAAAGAAGAGAAAAACAAAGTAGATGAAAACTGAAGGTCGTTGAGATAGATGAGGGTGCAACATGCGAAGGTTGCTGGTCGGAGATGTCCAATATGCAAAGCTTGCCGGAGTCGGGGGTGTAGCAGCATCGGAAGCAACGATGTGTGGCTAGAGTTTGAAGGAGGCCTCTATTTGGAAGGAGGCATGCTTTTTTTAAAGAAGGCGTGATTTTTTGAACAAAGGTAAGGATGTCATTTTTTGTGGCTTAATGGGGACACCACATAGTTTTTATGCTTATCCAGTGGCGGAGCCAGTAGGGGGGTTGGCTGTGGCTGGTGCTGAACCCTCCCAGTTGTTCCCTCTTTGAGTTGTCGAGGTGGTTTCACACCTTTCTTTGTAGCCAAAGCGCCTTGGTCCGAATCCCTAATCCCATTTCATTCAACTTTAATATTTTTCCTTAATATATATAATATTAGATATTTATGTTGATATTATTTATGATATACTAATAAATTAGTGAAAGTAATGACTCACTTAATGATAAAAATATGTTTTTACTTTAGTTAACACTATAATATATAATATTCATCTCTCTTATAACATTTTACAAACAGAAAAATCATAGTAATCATCATTTTTCTGTGTTTTTTTTTTATCTACACACTCATCACAACTCAAATTTCCTCTTAAAATCTTATTAAACTTAAAGAAAACTATCATTAATCGTATATCTCACGTTAACCTTTTGTTTGAATAACTTTAATCGTCAAGATAAAATTGAGATTTTCAAGCCCCCTCTATATTAGGATACTGGCTACGCCCTTGTGCTTATCAAATAAGCCAAAGAATTTATCATTAAGTCACAAGTAAACATCTATATATGACTACGGCGATAAGCCAACACAACCGTTCAACATATACAAGCTAACTCGAACATTCACGATTAGAAAAAAGGAATAGTTCTACACAAATAATACTTGAATTAACAGTTTCAATTAAAAATTAATTGATCACGTACCATATGATTTAAACATTTTTAAAACGGTATTTTTGATCTTTTTGCAATCATCTCCTTCCTATCATTTCATTATTTGATCTAACCAAATCAAGACAAAAATCAATTCAAAACCAAATCAACATAAAATAAAACAATTTTTTTAATTTTTTAATTTTCTTAGTTTGATTTTAAATGTATATTTTGTGTCACTTGATTTGATTTGATTCCATATGCAAATATTGGTTAAAATAAATAAAATAAAAAGTAGCGTTGATTTTATCTCATGGCAAGTCCTAAACCGACACGTAAGCCTGTAAGTCCATTACATCGATAGGATGATTAGAATTAAACTTGGAATAAATCCAAATTGGTTTGAAGCTATTTTGTTTTAAGGGACGTTTATTAAACAATAATCAACTAAGTAGTTAACGAATCATTTATCTTATTGGATAAACATGTCAATGACCATGATTTTTTTTATAAGTGTGAGTGATGATTGTTAGGATCGTTTATCAAACGCTAATCTTGAATCACTTATCTTATTGCGTGACCATGATAAAAATCGAGAATCTTACCAGGTATGAAGCATGACAAAGATCAAGAATTCTACCTGGTAAATGAGTTACCCATGCATGTCAGTGTTTATCGGGAAAAAGATGCTTACTAACAAATTTAATATACCATTTTTATGATCGATAATTTTACCTGGTAAGGTAAGATGATAAGGACTTTTACCTGCTAATTGTTGGTAGAAGGCCCGTTGGATGAGTTTTAATAGTTCGATAAAAATTTCGTATGCATTTAGTTGTTTTAGTATGGTTCAATACATATCTTGTATTTCAACCTGCTTATTAATATATCTCTATTTCGTCTATCTCGATTTTATTTTATTAATCTTTGTTGTTTTGGGAGAATGAAAGTCTTCGGTTGGTAATTAGTTTTATGAAATATTTTTTCGAATTAGTAGATATCAATGCTTATCTTGTATTTGAACATGTTTATCAGTTAGTTTTATAAACTTCAAATATGTTAATAAGTTGTAATTGTTGTATAATGTCGTAAAAATATTTTATAAATATACTCAAATGTGAATATATTTGTAATTGAAGTTTTGAAAACCATCATGGGTATCAAAGCAAATGCATTGTAATACAATGTAGAATGTTATATGTATTCCCATTTTCTACTTCAGGTACAAACAATATAAAGATGCACCACATTGACGATTTAAGGCATATATATGCAGTTTGGTTCATGGTTTTGAAAAGAAAAAAACTTAAACGACATATGCGGTTTTGTTTAAGTTTTGACTTAAAACCACACTGCACTACGAACGCTACAAGAAACATAACAAAGAAGATAACCGAAAAAGAATGTAAATTACCCTTTAAGAAAGTCATAATGTAATATAACGATCTTTTAAAACCAAATTATTTAATGTATTACTGAATTTAATGTCATACTTGCTAATAATCCACGATTTTCAACCGATAATGTTGAAGAAAATGCATACCCTTTTGATTTGATATGATCCCTTTATTGCAAAATTGATGTTTTCCGTTGAGGTATGATGTATGTTATGTTTTATTTCTAAAATTGGTTTCTTAAATAAGTACTTAAACAAAAGAAGATCTCGACTGTCGTATCTTGACTTGATAGCATTATAAATATTCTTTTTGAAATAAATTACCAGGGAGTGCAAAAACGAAAGAAACCGTGTTCTTAAAGGGCCAACCAAGAACGAAATTTACACTTCAATTTCGTTACATCTATTTTCCAATTGTCATTTTCTTTATTGCATATATCCAAACACAGACACAAGGCACCTTTATACTCCAACATCTTTTCGTACATTGTTGTGGAGGTTAATATATAACAAGCCAAACATGCTTAAAACTCAATAGTTAAAAAAATATAAGACTAGAAAGAAACCGTATTCTGATATGAAAACGTGCTAATCTTATATAAGTCCAAGGGGTTATTCTTCTATTGTCTTTCTTTTTTCATTAAGACTTGTTTGAGTTAAACAGTATGTATGGATTTTGTTGTCTGTATAGATACGTGAAATTGTTGTCCAATTGTAGCATTGAATAAAGTGTTTTAACGTCATAAATGAATATATTATCTTTCAATTCACATTAAACATAGATTAAAATAAATGTTTGATAAATATGTTGAACAACTGACTTTAAAACATAACAAAATACAGACTAAAGAGTTGTTAAATAAAAGATCATACTGTTTTCTTTTAAAAAATGACATCATAATAATATTAGTACACGTTTATTATCAACTTTACGTATTATTAAATTGTTCTTTTGTCATTTTATTATCAATTGTTTCATTTATTTTCAAATGCTAAACCTTAATTAAAAATTTCATAGTCGTTTTTAAATATATAAAACTTATACACCTTTTACATATTTAATAAGTTTTGAATAATTGATCCTCTAAAAAATTCGGCTCTACTTGTAACCCGTTATTGTTACTGTTACTGTTACTGTTAGACTAAAAACCCTTTGATAAAAATGTCATATTCTTTATTTTATTACAATTTTTAACACTAATATTTTTGCATTATAGTATGGATCAACGAATTTAAGGCCACAAAGGGCATAAAAACAAAAATGTAACTACTTTCATAGTTGGGTTATTTTGTTTTGTTGCTGGTTCGTTTGGTCTTTTGTTAGTCGCTGTGTTTCGCTTGTTCCTTTCTGTTTTCGATTCTTGTAACAACAGTCGTTGTTGTACCATCTGCTTTTGTCGTCTTCATTTTTTTAGCGCAAACGTTAGAGAGAAAAGAACTCAAAAATTTATATTTCAACATAATTGCTAGATAAAAACACTTAAAAAAATGTGTATTTTAAAATAAGTTATAAGATATGAAGATGGTTGAAAAAATAATGATTTAAGGAGGGAATAAAAACAGTTATATATAAGAAGGTAGAATCATAATGATTTGGTGGGGTCCATTGGGATCCTTGGCTTCGATCACGACTATAAGGTTTGGTGTTGCAGCGACTAGCTTGGACCACCCTACCACCTTACATTTTTATTTCTATTTCCCTTTTAGAGTGGTCCTAAACCTCAATTTAAACGTAAACGTTTTTCTTTTTTCTTTTCTTGTATAATCGTGCCATGTTGGTACAGAAAAGAAAATATTGATTTATTGTAAATTAAAAATGAAAATGTAATACAGATTTCTATTAATAATAAAAATATGAAATTTATGTTTACACAGAATAAAGTTTAGAATAAACTCCAAAAAAAAACATCATCAGTTTGTGAGAAAGCGTAAAGGTGTAAATCATACAACACGTCCAAGAGAGAATATGACTTGGTGAAAGAGGGAACATGACTTGGTGAAAGCAACCAAAGGTCGCAGGAAAGTCCCCTGCATTATGGTGGTCAATGCAACATATGTCGTATCATATATGATTATGTGTTTGAAATAGAACTTCTTGCAAATTGACTGTATTTTTCTTTTTATCTCTTTATACACACACACACTTGGGATCATGTCAGACTCGACTGTTTTCATGAGACCCTTGAGACCAGACTGTTTTCATGAGACATATGAGACCATTTTTTTATACTTGAAATTTCAAAGCAAAACACTGTGAAGGTTCCTTCACAGTATTTTTGCTGTAAAGGTTCAGATTTTTTTACCTTCACAGTATTTTGCTGTGAAGTTTTAAGTATAAAAATGTGGTCTGACGGGTCTCATAAAAACAAGCTAGTCTTACGTGAACCCAACCATACACACACACACACACACACACACACACACACACATATATATATATATATATATATATATCTTGGTTAGTATTTGAATCAGCCCCTATATATATATATTGTAGGAATATATATAAGAGAAGATGCAAAAAGAACGTAAGAAACATGAAAACATGCTGAGGCCTGTGTTAAACACAGTATCCTTAAAACAAATTTGTCCCACTAATAGACGTTTATTTCCCAGGATACAACAGCAACAACGTTTTTTCGAGACCGCCAACCGCACTAAGCCCATAAATTACCTTGACAGAGCATGAAGTTAACATAGAAGGAAGAAACAGATACTCAATTATTTTTCGGTGTGTTTTATGTTTGGAGGAGTGACGTATTTATATAGCAAAATTCGTAACCGATAAAATAATAACTAATACGGTATTGATTTACTTCTTAATTATCTAATCAAAACCAAAATAGAATTGATTCAAGTTTTAATTATCTAATCAAAACCGAAATCGTATTGATTTAGGTTTTAATTATCTAATCAAAACATAACATCAATCTACAATAATCTACATAAATTGAGATTATATAAGTTCCAAAATTTATGTTTCAAAATGGGAAAAACCCATTTTCTCCAATAATCCCCCACATGAATGAAAATTGATTTGACTTCCGTGCTGCCAAGATAAAATCAAGTAGTTGAATCATGCATTGGATAGGTGGGCTTAGCCTTTGAACCTTCCCTTGAGAAATACATATTTATTTTACTAGTGGACTAGACTCGATGTCCTTGAACTGTTCCGCTATTTGTGTAAACAATCAATATATTTCTCACATGATTCTCCTTGACCTAGTTATGTTCTCATAGTTATGTTCGATATGGTCATGAACATTTCCCTGGTCCTGTAAGAGCTTGTAGGAATTGAGCTCCATGCAATTCCCTTTGAAGCGACCCCACTTCTCTCTCACATAGGTGATTATAATAAATCATTAAAAGCTAATTCTTGATGATTATGATGCCTTTCATCAACGACTATAAGCTTAACCTACATTACTGTCTATTTTAGGAATGGGTTGGAGTTACCCCTATAGTGATTCAATTTAGTTATATGCAATTAGGTTGTCCCTTTGAACCTAGATCTTAGGATCTCCTGTCAAATAGGTTGGGTTTTCCTTCACAATGACTTCTTCATCCACGAACATTAGTCCCATTCCTTTTGATGATTTTGCAACTAATTCCCTATTTAAACCTTTCGTTAGCGGATCCACAATGTTATCCTTTGACTTCATATAGTCGATAGAGATAACCCCAGTAGAGAGTAGTTGTCTAATGGTATTATGTCTTCTACGTATGTGTCGAGACTTACCATTATACATAGCACTTTGTGCTTGTCCAATTGTTGATTGACTATCACAATGAATAGAGATTATCGAAACTGGTTTATGCCATCTTGGAACATCCTCCAAAAATTGTCGTAACCACTTAGCTTTTTCTCCACACTTATCAAGTGCTATAAACTCAAATTCCATGGTGGACCTTGCTATAACTGTTTGTTTGGAGGATTTCCATGATATAGATCTACCACCGAGTGTAAACACAAAGCCACTGGTTGATTTGGAATCTTTTATATCAGATATCGAATTTGCATCAATATATCCTTCAATTACCACAGGATATCTCTTATAGTGTAATCCATTGGTGTGAATGTACCTCAAGTATCGTAAAACTCTAATAATACCTTTCCAATGTTCATCACTCGGATCACTCGTATATCTACTTTGTCTGCTTATTGCAAAAGCTAAGTCAGGTCTTGTGCAACTCATTAGATACATTAGACTGCTAATAATTCTTGAGTATTCTACTTGTGCAACGCCTTCACCTCTATTTTTACTCATATGGTGACTTGTATCAATTGGTGTTCCAGCTATAGTAGAATCATTAGATTTAAATTTATCGAGAATTTTGTCCATATAATGGGTTTGACTTAATACAAGTCCATTTGGAGTCCTCGTGATCTTAACTCCAAGGATTGGCCAAACCCATATTCTTCATGTCAAATCTTGCTTTTAGCATGTTCTTTGTCGATTGAACCATTTTCCCCCTGCTACCAACGATAAGCATATCATCAACATAGAGGCACAAGATAACATAACCATCTATTGTGTTTTTAACATAAACACATTTATCACACTCGTTTATTTTATATCCATGTTCCAACGTACATGGCCAAACTTTTGATGCCATTGTTTAGGGGCTTGTTTTAATCCATACAATGACTTCACGAGTTTGCAAACCTTAAGACTCTTGTTAGGATGCAACATACACCTCATGTTGTTGCATGTAAATTTCTTCTTCTAAATCTCCATTTAGAAAGGCTGTTTTATCATCTATTTGATGTACTTCCAAATTTTTAGTAGAAGCAGTGGCAAGCACGAATCTGATAGATGTTATACATGTTACGGGAGCATACATATCACAATAATCAAGACCACCTTTTTGTTTGTATTCTTTGATTACTAACCTGGCCTTGTATTTGTCAATGGAGCCATTTGCCTTCATTTTCTTCTTGAAAATCCATTTATAGCCTAGTGGTTTGCAGCCTGGACGTAGATCTACTAGCTCCCATGTATGATTTCGCAAGATGGAGTCCATTGCATTTTTAATTGTCTCTTTCCATTGAGGCCCTTCAAACAAATTGACTGCCTCTCGGTAAGTTTCATGTTCTTTTTCAACCATATAGTATAGAAATCATCACCAATTGATTTCTCTACTCTTTCCCTTTTACTCCGTTGGGGTTCAATTTCTTCATCCACTTCTGTCTGATGTGAAGTTGCATCATTATGACTCATTTTTCCTTTATTCAGACAAGGAAACACATTTTCAATAATGATGCATTTCTGGATTCTGCGCCATTGTGAATGTCAGGTACTTTAAACTCATGCAGAAGAAAACGATAGGCACTATTATTTTGTGCATAGCCAATAAATATACAATCAACAGTTTTGGGCCCTATCTTTATAACCTTGGGTGAAGGTACGCAACCTTAGAGAGACACCCCCACACTCGAAGGTATTTATAAGAGGGTTTTATACCCGTCCAATTCTTGTATAGTGTTTTATCCGTTTTATTTAAAAGGTAACTTGTGGATAAAACAACTTCCCCCCACATGGACTAGGGCAATCCCGAACTTATCAACATGACATTCATCATTTCCTTTAAAATATGATTTTTTCTTTCCACGATGCCATTTTGTTATGGTGAATAAGATGCGGTAAACTCATGTCTAATGCCATAAGTTACATAAAACTCTTCAAATGGTGATACATACTCACCTCCGTGATCACTTCTTAGTACTTTAATCCTTTTGCTTAGTTGGTTCTCAGCCTCACTTTTATACACTTTAAACTTGTCTATTGCTTCATATTTTCTTTTAAGTAAGTAGACATAACAAAGTTTAGTGTTATCGTCAATGAAAGTGATAAAGTAGTTGTTTCCACCTCTAGATGGAGTATATCACACACATCCGTTAGAACTAAACCAAGGGGTTCGGTAGTCCTTTCAATGGAATTGAATGATGTTCGAGTTAATTTTGATTCAACACATGTATTACATTGTACTTAAAGTCGATATGAAAATTAGGTATGTGTTCAAGTTTGATTAAACGATGAAGAGCATCAAAGTTTACATGTCCAAGTCTAGCATGCCAAATATTTGAAGACTCAAGCAAATAAACGGAAGAGTTATTCATTTCATTAATCTTAGGCTTAATAGCCATTACAGTCAAATTAAATATTCCACTATTCACATACCCTTTTCCCACAAACATACCCATTTTAGTAAGCACAAACTTATTCGACTCAAACACCAAGCGAAAACCATGCTTGTTTAGCAACCAACCTAAATCTAGATTCTTACGAATTTCAGGTACATACAACACATCATTCAAGGTGAGTTCTTTTCCGGATGTCATCTTCAAAACAATCTTTCCACTTCCCTTGACCTCCGAAGTAGCTGAATTTCCCATGAAGAGCTTATCGTTGTTGTCAACAACTTGGAAGCTCCTAAATCACTCTCGATTTGAACATATATAACGGACAACACCCGTATCGATCCACCATTCCCTCGGATTTGAGTCCACGAGGTTGACTTCAGAAATGACTGCTGCAAGGTCGATGTCAGACACATGTTAAGTGATCTTCTTCACAATATTAACCTCCTTAGCTTTATCGCGCTTTGGAAGTTTGCATTTAGCGGAACATTGACCGGTCGGTCACAATTATATAGCAGTTCCCTTGAAACTTATTTTTAAAAGTTCCACCCTATGCTCCCATGTGTGCACCTTTCTGTTTCTTTTGGTTCTTGACTTTCACAAACTTGAGCCTGAACGAAGATTGACCATGTTCCACCAAATTGGCTTTGTCAGAAGTTGAAACATAGTCTTTCTTTTGTGCTTTCTTATTGTCTTCTTCAATGCGAAGTCGAATAATGAGCTCCTCTATAGTCATTTCCTTTCATTTGTGCTTTAAATAAGTTTTGAAATCTACCCATCTGAGGGGTAGTTTCTTAATTATTGCCACAACTTGAAAGGTCTCACTAGTGACCATACCTTCGGCTTGGATGTCATGCATGATTAGTTGGAGTTCTTGGACTTGGTTAATAACGGTCTTAGTATCGATCAGTTTATAATCAAGAAACTGGGCGACTACAGATTTCTTGGTGCCGACATTTTCAGTTTTATATTTTTTCTCTAGTGAGTCTTATAACTCTTTAGTCATTTTCTTCACACAATACACATTGTAGAGTGAGTTAACAAGTCCATTAAGAACATAATTCCTGCATAAAAAAACCCGAGTGTTTCCAAGCCTCGATTGCGCTCATGGTCTGGACATCTTCTTGTCCTTCAACAATCTTAGGAGCCTCTTCAGTCAAGAATCGTGCAAGATTCAAAGTAGTCAAATAGAAGAGCATCTTTAGTTGCCACCTCTTAAAGTGAAACCCCCAAAACTTTCTGGTTTCTGTGCATGATTAATCGACGAGTTAATCGAAGGGTTTCCTTATGCAACCGGAGGAGTCTGGAGAGAGTTTCTTTGTACAACAGATGTGGATTGCAAAGGTTGGGAAGTCCCAATCTTCTCGGTAGTCATTCTACGAATAAACATCAAAGCGAGTGTTTAAAATAACCAAGATACACCCACACAGTATAAAACTGCACCAAAATAGTTTTGTAAAAACAGTACAAAACTGCATAAATTTAATATTTTTGTTAAAGCTGCAGAACTTTTCGATTATAAACTGCAGGGAAAAAATATGCAGAAATATTCCTGTTAAACAGGAGTAAAACGGCAAAAAAATGTTGTTAAAAACTGCAGAAATATTTAGATAAAACTGCAGTAAACTCAGTTAAAGAAGTGCATAAAAAAAGTTAAAACTGCAGAGAAGATGCTAAAAACGGTAGTAATTTTTTTTTCTTAAACCGCAGGAAAGGTGTTTCAAACGTTAAGAAGAAAGAAAGACTGTTAAAGAACAATATATTCCAGACCGAAGAAGAAAATTTGAAAGTAAACAGTACGATTAGAGTTGTTTATGTTCGTTTTCGTGACGAATTTGTTTAAGCTTGTAGGAATATATAAGATACGAAAAGAACATAAGAAATAGGAAAACACACTGAGGTCTATGTTAAACACAGTGCCCTTAAAACAAATTCATCCCACTATCGGACGTTTGTTTCCCAGGATACAACAACAACAACAGTTCTTCGAAATCGTGGAACCGAACTAAGCCCGGAAATTACCTTGACAGAGCAAGAAGTTTACACAGAAGAAAGAAGTAGATATTCAATTGTTTTTCGGCGTGTTTTATGTTTGGAGGAGTGACATATTTATATAGCAAATTTTGTAACCGACAAAATAATAATTAATACGGTATTGATTTACTTATAATTATTTAATAAAAACTATAATCAAATTGATTCAGGTTTTAATTATCTAATCAAAACCGAAAATATCTACCATTAATACATCAGTTACAAAAAAGAAAGAAATAAAATTTTAGCAAAATGTGATTGAACTTTTTTTGGTCGACTGACGGTGCATTCGTGTTCACAGGACACACACTCGCACACAAGTTCAACTAACCGAAGCTAGTTTCGGTTCACATTTGCACCCACGTTGCGTGCACAAAAGAGAGCCTTGGTGCTATAAGTCTTACAATCCCATGAATTTTTTCTACTTATAAACCCGATTTCTTTTTACTCATCCACCTATGTGGGATGGCTCAAATAGCCATTTACCCACTTTATACTCCTTTCAAGTACCTTACTTTGTTGATTGGTTTCTCATTCATACGAAGTCCATTTTTGACACTCAATGTATCGAAACAAAGTTTTAACAGAGGAGAACATCAATTTACAATAATCTACATAAAATGAAATTATATAAGTTCCAAATTTTATGTTCCAAAATGAGAAAAACTCATTTTTTCCAACATACATACATACATACATACATACATACATACATACATACATACATACACACACACACACACACACATATATATATATATATATATACACACACGAATGATCGTGTAAGAAGCAATAAGAAAAGACCTGAACCCTTGATCACCTTTAATCTCAAACCCACCCATGAATTCTGCTTGATACGGGGATTGATCCAATGCATCTCATCCTAATGTGCATCCAAGGATAGAGATTTCTTATTACGCTTCTCAATTAAACTCTCTTTCTCACTGGAACACACACACACACACACACACACACACACATATATATATATATAGCGAAAGATCGTGTGAGAATGAGAGTTAAGGTTAGAAACGTAAGAAGAGATCTGGACCCTTGATCACCTTTAATCTCTGACCCACCCATTAATTACACTTGATATGAGGATTGATACGGTGTAACTTGGTGCATCTCATCCTAATGTGCATCCAAGGGTGGAGCTACGCTTCACCTGAACTTTTCTTCTCACTAAAACCCAACCATATACACACACACACACACACACACACACACATATATATATAGGCATATATATAATAGGTGAAAGATCATGAGAGAATGGAAGTTACATGTGAATCACACAGGTTCATAAGTGATTCAGTTAAAATAGTTCACATGTGAATGACACGAGTTCACATATGAACATATAGTTCATATGTGAATTACACGACTTAATTCTTGACCAATAAAAGGAGTAAGTCTTGACCTGTCAAATACACTCATAAGATAGGTTCACTCTGTCACTAGCATTTCCTGGGTGCACCGATTACACCCATCCGACACCCATTTTGGGGTTGTACCACCCCTAAATCTGACATATCGATGACCCACACCCAATTATCGACACCATAATGTGTCACATGAAAACTGACTCCACAATGGAATAATGTCACTGGCATTCCTTGGGTTGCACGGCTCACATCCGTCCGGCACCCAATTCAGATTGTGCCATTTGAGAATCGACTCCAAAAATAGCATGCTAAAAGTATTTAAAAACCCATAAATAATAGCATGCATTTTCATATATCATCACATACATGTAAACATACACCCGTAAAAACGTACAGGAAATATGACATTATTCACCACATACGTAACTCTAAATAAATATCATGTCAAAATAATTTTATTTACATATGTATACATACCAGAAAATCTCATGCAGACCCACCTGAAAACGTGCGTGTCCAAGCAATAAACGCTGCTTAATGACCTACAGAACATGCACTAAAATCTTCCATCAATAGCCTAATTTTCCAAAAAGTCAACTATGGTCAAACCCCAAGCACTCGGTTCACCGACGTCACAGAACTTCTATTTACTCCCTCCATAATTTTATAAGATCCATCTCCTATTTTAAAACGTTCCAAATAATTATTTGGCTCCAAAACGACATTTTAATCATACTAATTAAATCATCTAAATAATTAGATGATTTATATTCATCCTTCCCTTAGGAATAATCAATTAATAAATATTAATCTCTAATTAATCAATATATTAAATTTAATAGAACCCAATATAATATATTAATTGAATTAGAAATTAATTTAAATTAATTATTTTCCTAATAATTGAATTAGAAACTAATTTAAATTAACTAATTTTCTGATAATTCAATTACAACACCTTTCGTTATTTTAATAAATCCTCCCAAATGATTTATTAGCGCCATTCTAGGAATTAATAATTAATTAATATAAATTTTCTAATTAACTAATATATTAAATTAATTGAAAGTTAAATTTAATATAGTAGTTAAATTTTAATAATAATTTAACTAACTAAATTCCTAAACCTTTAATTAATTAATGTTTGAATTAATTAATTAAACATTAAAGCCCAAATAAAAGAAAATCTATGGGGCTTAAATTAATATAGTCAGGTCACTGGTGGCCGGTGGGTAATCCGGCCCAAGAGAAAACTAATATAGCCCAAGACACATTAGGCCCAAGCCACTGGGTAATCCGGCCCAACTCAGCTCATCCAGGTCGGTCCTGACCGAACCATCCGCACCATGGCCAACGCGTCTGAACCGCGGCCGCCCTGCTTCTGGACCGCCGACCACCCGGCCATGCATGTCGCTGCCTAACGCCGACAGCGACGTTTTTAGCCCGTTTGGGCTTGTGCTTCCTCTTTTTACACGATTCTTTCTGCGTTAATTCACTACAATATAATTCCTCACCTCATTGCTAAAAAATCATCAAAAACGATGCACCGTAGAGCCTAAGATGTGTGGTCAAACGTTTCGGTTTTTACCGAAACTTACCATATTGCTATTTCCGACCATAACAACGGACTCCGGGTCATTTTTACGACCCAAAACTGTCAGAAACACATAGAAAATATAACACACCTAATTTAAACTTTTACTTGCAAAAACGAATGGGAGAACCAACTGTAGTTCGTCGTGACAACACTATAACATCACAT
The DNA here is from genome assembly GCF_001531365.2 of Cynara cardunculus var. scolymus. NCBI lineage: Eukaryota > Viridiplantae > Streptophyta > Magnoliopsida > Asterales > Asteraceae > Cynara > Cynara cardunculus. Next base: position 18,912,280 of record NC_037540.1, on the reverse strand, counting down.
GGTTCGTCGACCGTTTTCTCCAAAACCTCTCGACCGTTTCCAGCCGCACCAAAACCGATTTTGCTCGAAATTCAGAGAGGATCACAACTATACCAATTTTGTGTATTTTCTCTCCAAAATGAGTGTCATCGCAAACCGTGGCCGAAAGGGGCGTAACCCCCTCCCCCACGTTCCCAATCCCATGCACAACTTTGGGGACTTGGCAGATTTGATCCCTGAAGTTTACACTCTCCACCCTTATTCTTTTCTTCTTCTTTCGTTTTTAACCCTCCACTTTCATTTGAATTATTATCTCCACTCTACCTTTATTCCCCATTTATTTAGTCATTTCTTTGAGTGTTACAAATCTCCCTTCCCTTTTAAAAATTTCGGTCCCCAAATTTCATACCACTTGAAAAAAGTTGAGGGTATTTCACTCTCATCTCTTGGGTTTCCAAGTTATTTCTGAATCTTTACGAAATCTCCACTTGAGTATCACCAAAGGTACACTTTTGCTCGTTAACTGTAATTGAGCTTATCGTTGAGCTCAAACTCACCTAAATTCACCACTGTTGACTCGTCAGCCAAACACTTTGTTAAATTTGACACATGAAATGTGTCGTGTATACCTTTTAGCTCTTCTGGTAGTTGTTGATCCAAACTCTCTCATTGATTTGATAATGACTCTTTATACTTAGTGAAAATTTACTTAGGTATGATTCTAGTCATTTTCTGCGATCCTCACTGAGTTCATCCAGTGATCACTGAAATAGGTTTTGTTAATCCCAGTATGATCAAGTAACAATGAATTAAACAATCAAGAACCACAATATAGAGATCAAATCATCATCTATATTGATAATTCTCTCAATACATGTTTCTCTATCTAACTTCTCTCTCTAGAATGTAACAAATGAATAGCACGTTCAAGTCTTAGTACAAACTATCATTACAAGCTATTTATTGAATTGACTAAACATACAAGTCAAACTACAAAGTAAAAAACAATCAATACTCCATGTTAACTAAGATTGATCATGTTGACTATAAACTTTGACCTCTTCAGTCTTTAAGCTCGGTGATCTCGAATACAATAATATTTGACCTAATAATCTCTCCCTTTGTATTTGAGATCACATTCTTAAAAAACAAATCTCGTTATGTTTACTTCAAATCTCTTTATATTCACTTCAAAAGATCTTTGACATAAACGATCTTCCCCAATGAAGACAATCAGACTTTATCAATCTTCGAATAAGACGAGTCTGAAAAAATAACAATCTCCCCCTTTTTTTTGTTTTGACAAATATATATTCTTCAGATCAAAATCTTCATTTTGAAACAATCTTCAAAATCTTCAGTTGCTTTAGAACAATTTTAAATCCTCAACAGTTAACTAATCTTCAATAGATCCTTTTTAGTTAACGAATAAGTTTTAGACATTTAGGCTTAAGCTTTGACACTATGTGTAAAAAGCTCATTATCATTATATCATGAATCCGATTTTGTCAACAAATTTCTTCGAACAACTCTGATTCAATTATCCAAAGAATCTTTCACAGGTAAGTCAACACAAGTCAATAAGTCAACACCAAATTCTTCAAATCGGTATCAATCTTTAAATCTTATGACTTTTCAACCTTAAATTCAAGAAATTTAGATTCAAACCTTCTCTTCGACATAATCACTTGAAATTTAACTTCCTTTACATATATGATATCTTGTTAGACCCCCCTGAATATCAATACATGCTACAAATATCTTTGATGATCTTTTTTCTTCTTCTTTGATATGTTAATGAATATATGAGACGTGAAAATAACTAATTCAAGAAAATTTAACACATGGCAATTCAATGATTAATTTGAAATCAGAATAGAAACAAATGCAAGTAAGTTTCTTGGATTGAAATACCATGGTTGTTGAAAAATAAAATTCACTTGCTTACAAAATATGGTACCCCTCCCCCCTCAAAAGTAGCATAACCATTTGATTCATTAGTCATGTGGTATTGACTATTCTGAATAAGAATGCACATGACTTTTCTGCAAAACAAATTAGAAAGATTTTGGCACCCAAGCTTTATTGGGTCCTCAGAGGTTAGCTTTAAAAGCATTAATTGGGGAATCGGGATACTGTATATATCATACCATCTATTCATGTACCTCTGATTTATAAAATCATTTGTTCCGCACATTGAATAGCAAATCTTCTTCTGGCTCAAACTGATCAGTTGACTTATAGACCTAACAAAATAAGGCAAATCAGTCTTGTGCACAAATGATCTTGTATCTACTTGTGACATCCGACAAAGTTTCAGCTCTCAGGTTAGCACCCGATAAGCACTTATTAGTATTATTTTAGTGAAAATCCTTCGTTAGAATCTATTTAGATTGAATTAGGCAAGAGTCTGTTAAAAATTCCGGCAGTAGCGTAGAAATCCCAAAAACTACTTAGAAAGCCCGGTTTCGGCCTGTAACTGACTGAAACACCTTATATAATGCCAAACTACATAAATTAATATCTAATATATAAAATATGGAGTTTATATTTCTACAAATAAAATTTATTTTATTTAAATATTTAAGCTAATTTAGAGTGCGTTTTAGGAGAAAACGTCTTACGCGATAAAACGGTTTTCGTATCTGATAACTTGTGGGCCTTTTTTAATAAATAAAAATAAAAATAAAAATAAAATGGGGGCCCATAWAGGGGCCGGCCACCCCCATCACACACACATACATAACATTAATTTTTTTTTCATTTTCAAAATCATTATTCATTTCTCTAGAAAGAAACCATCCATATTTCTCTCTTTCTCTCTCTAAGCTTAAATCACATTCATTCTTTTCTTCAAGAACACAGCAGATTCCAGCCCCTTTTTCATCCAATAAAATCGAAATTGTGAAGTATCAAGTGTTCATCATCATACAATTAGAGGTATAATTATATCTTTGCATTTTTGAGTCATTTGGAGCACTTTTAGTGCCTTTTCTTGATGTTTTTCCACACTTACTTACATTTCAAGTAGAATGATACATTCTTGATGTTCTTGAAGTGAGATTGAACACCTAAAGATATGAAAAATATCCATAAGTGGTGAAAATCTAGGAACTTCCATCAAAGAACACAAGAAATTGTGAAAAATCATCCAAAAATGGGTGTTTTTGCATCAAAAATCCGAATCTGAATTTGGGGGTCTTTGCATGCATAATTATTCTCAAATTTTGGGTGTTTTCCTCTGTCATTTATGTTATATGATGGTGAGAATAATCCTTTGCAAAAGAAACCACCATTTTTGTGTATTTGAATGCTCAAAAGTTTGGTTTTGATAAGAAAATGTATTCTGGTTGCTGTCAGAATTTTAAGTCTGACTTTGGACGACCATAACTTGGTCTAAACAAGTCCAAAATCTTTAATTTTTCTTTTGAGAATCATATTCATTGAGTTAGCTTTTTTTGTTCCAACTGGATTCATAAGAAAACATTGAGGTTTCACCGCTGAGGTAGTTCGTAAGAATGCTCTATCCATGTGGTTCGCTACCACCTCTGAGGTAGTTCGTGGGGCGTTGAAAGTTGTTTAGGTTTAGTAGTGGCTCAACAATTTATATCATGTGTATGACGTTGCTTTTTAAGATATTGCTCATAAACTTATAACTGGGATTTGCTGCATTTGAAATCATTTTGTGCATATAAAACCTGTGAACTCACCAACTCTTTGTAGTTGACACTCGATTTTAATATGCTTTTCAGGAAATAAGAAGGTAGTGGAAAAGTAGATAGTCTTACGTTCTTGCTTGCATCCACTTTGGGCAACATAAACTGGATTTTTGTTTAAGGAACTCCTTTTGAAACGAACTTATTTTGTTAAAAACTTTGTTTCTGTTGAAATGTAATTTTAAACTTTGGATTTTTTTTTGTGTTATGGTTATGAATGTATGGTTGGTGTTAAATATATCCTAGTGCGATGAACTCCTAACTGTCGCGCCTCGTGTTTCCGCTTTAGCGGGGTGTGACACTACTACATGAGATTTACGTGGCTTGTTTCCAGTAAATTCATTTGTAGTTGATTTCTTTCTCCAAACCATCTTAACCTTCTTAAATTGATTACCTGAATTAGCAATAGAATCATTGTGAAACATATTAGAATTATGAGTATGATATCTTAAAAAAGTATTTGATTTGGAGTATCTATTAGAATAACTCTTTGATTTGACACTTGAAGAATAGTTCTTATTACAAAACTACTCGGAGAGAAAGGATCAATGTTATAAATTGAATTTGAAGCAGTTTTATAAGAGAGAACAAAATTAGTATCAATTGAATCATTTAAGGTGAAATAACAATAATATTAGGACTAATTTGTTCAGAATATTCAACTTAAACGAAATTCTCTTTCATTATCTGCTTAGTTTTGAAAACCACATCTTCAAGTTCTGTGACTCTGTCAGTTAAAACATTCCTTTCTCCAACACTCAAATCAAATTTCTTTTGTAATTCAGTTCTCAAACTCTTCTTGGTCATAAGATCTTGTTGGATCGATTAACTCTATTTCTTGATATTAATTACTTACTTGGATGATCTGTTTAACAGAGATAACGCAGCGGAAAAGATATGTATCAACCAGAGTAGAAATCAATAAGAACACATCAATGAGGATTGATGAACACAAGAGAGAACTTCAAATGATTTTCAATTGATGAAAATGTTTACAATTACA
>NC_037540.1:18867738-18907482 GCF_001531365.2 Cynara cardunculus var. scolymus | reverse complement strand
ACATGCTCAGTGTATTGATCGCTGGAACTGAAAGTACAGAAACATAAAATACATCGAAAGGAAAAAGGGATTATTATCAAATCACTGAGAGAGAGGATCAACAGTGAAGTACAGGGTTGTTTGCAATTGCAATTGCACTAGTGCTATTACAATAGATAGGGATCTTTAAGAGCTGAAGATCATAATCGCTGAGCTAGTTTTTCATCCAAAGGATTTGGGTACAACAGCTTCCAGCGGCAACATATTCAGCCTCAACAGTTGATGTGGACACTGAATTTTACTTATTACATGTCCAACTAACCAACTTTCCACCTAGAAGCTGACAACCTCAAGTGGTGCTTTTCCTATCACTCTTGCTACCTGCAAAATCACTATCTGCATAACCGATAAGATCGAAACCCGAGTCTTTGGGATACCAAAGGCCCATATTAGGAGTACCCTTATGATATCTGAAAATATGTTTTACAGCAATCAGATGAGATTCCTTAGGTTCAGACGGATATCTTGCACAAAGACAAGTAGAATACATGATATCAGGTTGTCTAGCTATCAGATACAGCAAGGATTTGTCTATAAAAAATAACATTTACAGGCTTTCCATTTGAATCCTTATGCAGCGAGAGAGGAGGAGCCATTGGAGTCTTCATAGATAAACTGTTGGTTAAGTCAAATTTATTCAACATATCCCTGACATACTTACTCTTACTGATAAAGATGCCTTTATCATATTGTTTGATCTCAAGACCTAGAAAGTAAGTTAGTTCTCCATCATGTTCATCTGATATTCTTTCTTCATGCGTTCAGCGAACCGAAAACACAAAGAAGGATTAGTAGAACCAAATATAATATCATCGACATAAATTTGGACTAGACTGATATGACCCTTGACTTTCCTAAGAAATAGTGTTTGCTCAATCTTTCCATGGACAAATTTCTCAGAGATGAGAAATGAAGAAAAGGTGTCATACCAGGCACGAGGGGCCTGTTTTAACCCATAAAGAGCTTTATCCAATCGATATGCATGATTAGGATATTTTAGGTCAAGAAACCATGGAGGTTGTTCAATATAAACTTCCTCCTGAAGTTTTCCATTTAGAAAAGCGTTTTTTACATCCATTTGGTTTAAAGTCTCTATGGGCAGCATAGGCTAGGTTAAGTCGAATAGCTTCGAGTCTACCCACTGATGCGAAGGTTTCATAATAGTCAATTTCTTCTTCTTTTCTGTATCACTGGGAAACAAGACGAGCCTTGTTACGATTTACAATTCCTTGTACATCCAACTTATTATGATAAACCTATTTGGTGTCTATTAAAGTTTTATCAGATGGACGTGGGACAAGATACCAGACATTGTTCCTATCAAACGTAATGAGTTCTTCTTGCATAGTAGTGACCGAGCTTGGGTTAGTGATAGCCTCATTGATTTTCTTGGGCTCAACTAGAGAATAAAAGTTGACAAAGAGATAGATATTATCTAGACTGTGACAAGTCTGAATACTTACACTTGGATCACCAAGAATTTGAAGGATGGGATGGTCTTTCATCCATCACTAAGATGGTAGATGATAAATATCACTTTCTGAGACTGGAGGCTCAAATATAGAAAATGAGGCTTCATCAAGAGAATCTTCAGCTAATAATTGAATTGCCAAAGGAGCCTCAGTGATCGATTCATTTGCTGATAGAGGTTCAGTGATTGAAAGAGATCCAACGACTTAAGGGTCAGTATTTGAAGTAGAAGGGGGTAAGTGACTAACGGGAATGGAAGCAATCCCTGAAGATGATTCAACTTCGTTATTAGTCACATCTGGAACGATAAATGGATCATTGTCAGCTTAAGGGAGGTCAAAATTCAGTTGATTGCTAAAGAAAGATTTAGGTTATCCATAGTGAGATATCATTCAGCTGTTTAACTCTTCATCGTCTTCAGAGATGAGTTTAGAGTTAGCTGATTGAGATTCATCAAAGGTGACATGGATAGATTCTTCTACAGTTTTGTCGTCTTTTGATGAATACTCTGAAGACTCCAGACACTGAAGAATATCCAAGAAAGATTCCTTCATCAGCTTTAGGATCGAACTTTCCAAGAGGATCTATGTTGTTTAAAATATAACATGTACAACCAAATATATGTAGAAACTGAGAGAAAGCTTTATGCTATAAAAGAGTTCGTAAGCTGTCTTCTTGAATCTCTTGACGATCAGCAATTGGTTCTGGGTAAAACAATCAGTGTTGACAACTTCAGCCCAGGATTGTGTAAGGAGATGAGCTTCGCTAAGTATTGATCGGGCGGCTTCGATAATCATTCGATTTCTCCTTTCAACGACCCTGTTTTATTGTGGAGCACTCACAACTGAGAAGTTGTGTGAGATTCCATTGTTCACAAGAAAGTCATCAATGGTACTGTTTATTGAATTCAGTGCCATGATCATTCCTGATAAATTGCACTTTGATGTTGTTCAGTACTTTAATGCACTTGATCAACGAGATAGTTTTTTCAGGTGCATCACTCTTAGATCTAAGAAAGAAAACCAAGTGTACCTGGAAAACTCATAAACGATAATGAGTGTATATTTATTTCTAGTCATGGATTGAACATTGACAAGGCCAAATAAATCCTTGTGCGCTGAAGAGCAAGATATTCTATCTAATTATTTTTATAGATAGTTTTCTTAAATGAAAAACTCGTACCATCATGGAAGAAGATTCGGCCAAAATGTGGACTTCCACGGGAATAAGAAAATGGATTTACTTGCATTTGGTCGGAGTTCTTGCAGAGTGGAACCGTGCAGTACCAGACACGAGATAGATCTTCCAAAGAATAAGTCCTTTTTTGAATAAGGCAATTCATTTGGTACCCTGCAGATCCTTTTGATGAATCTTTTTCACGACTCGATAGATAATTTGATAAACCAATGATTTTTTTTTCCGTGTTTTAGAATACGGTTAACCAACATGTAACTAACTAATCGATTATGATCAAGTGGTCACTGAAGAGACTTTCTTTGATTTAAATGTAGTCTTTGTCTGTTTTCCTTTTTCACATGCTGAGCAAAGAGATTCTTTTGCAAAAGAGTGTTGAGGAAGGCCAGTGACAAGATCCTTTAGAGACAGCTCATTCAGTGTCTTGAAGTTGAGATGAGAAAGTCGTTTGTGCCATAACGAGTGGATATCTGAAGAGGCTTTAGAGAGAAAACAACTATTCTCAGTAAAAAGGGAATCCATGTTGATGACATACACGTTTTCTAAATGAGAGCCTGTAAGATCAAGGTCGTCATCTTTGTCAAAGACAAAACATGAATTCTTCAAAAATCTCACTTGATTGTGCTTCAGTCCTTCAACATATGCAACACGTCTGAAGGTGGTTACACTGTTGGTTAATATACCAAAGTCCTTGGTATATCCTTTTCTCTTTCTTCCAAAGGTCATGAAAGGGCCTCTTTCATCTTTATAGTCATACAGCAGGGATTTGTCTCCGGTCAAGTGTCTTGAACATCCACTGTCAAGATACAAGATGCCTTTGACTTTCTGCAAAAGAAAACATATTGAGATTAATTTGGTATCCATTTCTCAATGGGTCCAGCAGAGTTAGAGGCAACATCCATTGACATTTAAGAAGAGTCAGCAGGAGTGTTCCTTGATCCTGAAGAAGAGGCTTCCATGGTTTTCTTCACCTTAGCCATTCTCACAACTTTAGTGGTTTATTTCACTTTGGATGATTTTTCAACCTTAGCTACTTTCTTTACCTTAGTTGGCGGACCAGATTTGGTAGCTGAATAACACTTACTGGCGATATGAGAAGTTTCACCACAGTGATGACACTTCCTAAAGCTGAGAGAAGCCGTAGGGCCTAAAGAGTTAGAAAGAAGAGAAGAGGAACAAGTTCCAAAAATACCTTTTTTATTTGTTCGAGGAGGAACAACTGAGGGCTTAGATATCTTAGGTGAAAGATTTACTTTCATCTTTGGCTTAGATTTGTGAGAGGGTTTAGAGACCTTGGTCCCTAAAGAAGAAGGTTAACAAGCTGAAGGAATAGAACGGGTTTTATTTGACTTGCGCTGCTTCTTAGGAAGAGGAATGCTAACCAAGATATTCTATGATCAAAGGCTTTGTGGTCGTCACGAACTAGATTCGTGGATTTACCTTTGTCTTTGCATCCTGAACTCAGATGATTTTTTGCAAGAGGAGTCTCAGTAGAAGAGTACTAAGAGGAAGAAGTGTCAGTAATATAAGAGACAAAAGTACTAAACTTAAGCATGGACTTGTCAGTGATACACTCTTCCTGATCATAGGAAAATCCTAGACCACTATTTATCTTGGCAGGATCTGAGCGTTGATGATCTCAGTGGCCTTGATAGAGGCTTTGAACCGTCCTTCAATAGTAACCTTCTCAGCTTTGAGTTCAGCAATTGCTTTCTCACGCTTTGCGATAGCCTATTCGTGTTCGATGCTAATGGTATGGTTTACAATGACCAGATCCTTAAGATTTTTTTCAATCTTGGTCAGTTCTTTGATCTATGAATGAAATCTCTCTAATTGTTCTTGATGATCAAAATTAAGCTTTTCGACTTTGGATTTGCTATTCAGGGCATTGTAAAGGTCAACCGTCAGCGTATCTAGTGCAGATAGGCTATTAGAGGAAGAAGAAGAATGCTTATTCAGGTTACATACATGAGTAGAGGTTGATGGCGAGGGATCACTGGAGGATGATGTCTTAGATGGTTCATCTTTGACATGTTTAGCCATAAGACAGAGATAGGATGTGTCTTCCTCGTCTAAAGATGATTTATCATAAGAATCAGCCCAGTCATGCTCTTTAGCGACAAGACCTTTGCTTTTACGCTGAAGATTCTTCATCTTCTTGTACTTCTCCTTCAGTTTCAGGTATTTTTTTTCTTTTGAGGCCTGAAGGAGGACGAGAGGTTGGAAGATGGCATCGCAGATTTCTTCGACCTATATTCACTAGCAACTAGCTGAAGCTTTGTCAATGGGATTTGACTTTGGCTTTTCAGCTATGTTCAGGGAAGGAGATTTGTGGTAGTCGCTTTTCTGGCAAACCTCCTAAAAGGGTTAGCAAGAAATGCCAGCGACTCATCAAACTCTGAAAGATCAGCGCGTGTCAAGTCCTCAAAGTTAGAAGGATTTAACTCAATGATAGAAATAGAAGAGGAGGGAGTAGAATAAATAGAAGGGTCAGCTGAAGGGTTATCAGAGATCAAAGCTAGAGGAGAGCTTTTCATTTCTCTAGAGTCTTTTAGAAGATTTTTTTCAGCGGACAGGATTGCTCATGATTAAACAATATCCCATAAAGAGAACTGAGAGAGAGGGAGGACATGTCCTTAGACATGTTGAGACACATGGTATAATTATCCCGTTATTCTGGCAAACACTCAAGGAACTTTGTCAATGTCTCTGAGTTGGAATATTATTTTTCAACTGTCTGCAAATCAATAAGAAGACAATTAAAGCGTTGATGTACTTCAGATAAAGATTCAGATTTTCCATAAAGAAAACTTTCATATTGTTTTACAAAGTTAATCTTCCTTATTTTTGTACTTTAGAAGTACCTTCATATTGAACACAAAGAGTGTCCCATATGGTTTTCGAGGTTTTAAGCTTCATCACGGAGTGATAGACCTTGGCAGAAAGAGCCATGGCTATTATAGATCTCGCACGAGTATCTAAATCCATCTCTTTCTTGTCTTTGTCACTCCACTGATGAGGGAGCTTCGGAATCTGTCGTTCAAGAATCGCAGCAGTCATAGCAGTAGCAGGAACTGTTGGAGAGATCATGAATGGAATATAAGGTCCATTCTCAATGTAGTATGCAATCTCATGATCCACACCTTCCAAGAAGAGAGACATTCAGTTCTTCTAGAGACTGAAGTTGTCTCTGATAAACCGGGGAGGTTTGGTAAGAAATCCATCATCGTGAAAGTTTGTGCTCGTGTTTTGCAAAGTTGTTTTAAAAGGTAAATAATATATATAGAAGAAGAGATAATAAAACACCAATAAAACAATAATACAACACAAAAGCAAAGACTGCTCTAATACCATTTGTTGGTCCCAGCCGGAGCTACAAGAGTTTATAGGTAATAGTTTGTATGGGGGTGAGTACAAACACATCAGCTTTCACTTTTAAAATACTTATATTGATGAAGAAGATCAATATAGATTTTTATAGATTGTTTACGGAAGAGATAAGATACATAACTTATCTAAACAATCAAAGATAATACACAGATTACAGATAGTAATAAAGAAAAGACTTGCAAAAAGAAATAGGTTAAGAAGTATTGTATTCTTCACTTGTTATAGTGGAAGTCTTTCTCTTAGATAGAGAGTATAGAGGGAGGAGTATCTTCTTAAGTAAGATCTTCAAGGAAAACATGCTTAGATGTGTTAGAGAGGACAACTGAGAAGCAAGAACTACTCATCTATTTATACCCATTGCATTAAATGCAATTCAGAAGGTACAAAGCACGTGGCAAACTTTAAGAGGTAAGCTTGTCCTTTGTTGCAGTATAAAGTCTTTTGGCAATATATGAACAGTCATTTTTCATAAAGTAGGTAAGCACGCTTGGAGACAATAAAGTGATTCCATACAGTACTTTAATTTGAAAGGTATGGGTTTGTCCTTTGTATGCATATGGACAAGACAAAAACTATCTTGTTCAACAAGATTCATTTGATCGCTGACACTAGAATGATGCTGAATGTCTCATCAGTGTTTGCTAAATCTTGCGTAGATTTTACACTTGTGTAGACGAGCTTGTAATTACAGAAAACCGCTTCAAATCATGAACTTCGTGGTCTTATCTTCAGCTTCTATCTTCGATATCGCTGAAGAATCTGTGGTGTGAGTTTTGTCTTCCTTAAGGATAATGGTCTCTGAACGGATTACAATACATGTTCATCAATCATTGAACAGACTCGGTGATGATCGTTGAAGCTGAATACAGAGATAGTACACTTCGATATATATAAGAGATAATCATTAAATCACTGAGAGAGAGGATCAATAAGTGCCATGATTGATAATTTGCATGCATAATGGGACAATGTATTCACCTACTCAACAATGTTTGAATTTATAATATTGTAGTGTACCCCAGGAAAATGGGCCCTTCACCATCTCTCCGGGCCAACCTCGTCCATCAATGGAGATCCGATAGGTACACTATGTCGTAGACTTTCCATTAGTGGGTCAAACTCCACCATCGTATGCGCTTTATCTGTTTTCTAGATTTAAAAAAAAAATCTCGGGATGGTGACAACAAAGAGCATCAAGGGCCCTTAGGAACACGATAGTAATTGCTTGGTTTGTAGAAGTATCCCTATCGGACATAAACACCAAGCCTTCTAATTCTCTAATACATTGCTTCAACATGGCCAAAAACCAAGTTCACACCTCCCCAGTCTCATACCTACCCACGCCCAAAGCAATGGGCACAATGTTGTTATTTGCGTCCATGGCAACCCGCTAAGAAAATTGTATCCAAGAAACGGTTCTTCAAATAAGCATTGTCTATTATAAGGCATGACACAAGTTTGCCAAAAACAACCAAATCTGCAAGATCAGACGATTTACATATGTAAAGGTTATAGTTTATAATATGTAAAGATAGAACATAGTTAAATATACCGGAAACCAAGGGAAACAATACACATCTCAAAATGTTTGCTCTCATTTGTCTTTATTTTGGTAATAGTACCTGGATTTTGGAACTCCATGTTATAGAAAAATGCAGGGATTCGGGTAAACGAATCTTCTACCCCTCATAATGTTTAGTCCATGAAATTTTGCACCTAAAGCTTATAGGTACGAAATACTAATTTTCAAATATTTATACCATGCACAATGTCATGTTCCCGAATTGCCCTGCTAGTATCTAGAAATTTTCCTTTTAGTATATGACCAATATTTTTTTGTTTACTTGACGGTGACTGGGATACATGTAGGTCTTCGTATAAGTGTGTACATCTACCAACTTTCGTACATGAAATATCTTGTTTTATTTCGAAGGTTTCCATTATTCGCCAACCACAATTCTCTCACACACATACAGCCTCATATATGTTTTTTCAAGATCTGTTGACTTTAAAATTGAAATCCTTTTCAAGAGACTTCATTCTGAGGTCTATTGACATTTTTTCTTTGGTTGTGAATAATTGATCCAAACTTGTTTTTCCACTATGCTAATAAGATATGGGTTGGTTGAGTGTAATACAGGGCTCTGGGTTGGAAGGGGAGGAGACATATCAAAAGATCATTTATCCAACCAAATGATTTAACAGAACAAGTTCCTGCTTCTTTTTCTATGTTTTCTTCGTGTTCATTTTCATCTGTTTCTAAGAAATCAATATAAAATAGACCCAATGTGAAAACATGAGACTCATCATCATCTTCAGCAACTTCTTATTCTACTTTTTGTGTCTTTGGGACATACTTGGAGTTATAGTCACTAACACCATATGTATACTCTGGAAAAAAAAACTCGGGGTTATAAAAGCACTAGTATTGAGACTCGGACTCGGGATGAGGAACATACATTCCTTAAGTCTGATATTGATCTTGGGTTTCAGAGTAATCATACATTCCTGGATTAAAACTATCATCGATATCATTTTCAATGTTGGTACCACCGACATCACCTCCATCGCACATCAAAAGATCGACGTATGCATAAAATGTAAGCGGGTTATTTGATTTAGCATCGAATTCCATGGAACGCTCAGAGATAGTGGGTAATTTTTTAGTGTATTAACAATGAGAAATGATACAATATATAGTTACAAGGATATAAGAAAGGAATTATTCTAGAAATATACAACTCAATATAACAGCAATATAATAGGAAACTAAATAAAATCAAATCTTCCTATAATTTAGAGATTTGAAACATTCCCTCTCAAGTTGGATCAGAGAAGTCTTTCATGGAAAGCTTGCTAATTAAATTTCCAAATTGTCTCTTAGGTAGCCCTTTTGTGAGGGCATCTGTTATCTAATGCGTTGTCGGCACAAATGATATACAAATCAATCCACTTTCAATCTTTTCTTTGATGAAATGCCTGTCAATTTCAGCATGCTTGATTTTATCATATTGAACTGGGTTGTGAGCAATTAAGATGGTTGGCTTGTTATCACAATACACTTTTATAGGCTGCATTATAGGAATTTTCTATTCTTCAAATAATCATCTCAACTATATTGCCTCACAACTCCCATGAGCTAGAGACCTAAGCTCTGTCTCTACACTACTATGTGCCATAACATTTTGTTTTTTACTCCTCCATGTAACTAGTTTTCCTCCAACAATTGTACAGTAGCCAGAAATAGACCGCCCATAAGTCGTACTATCACCCCACCCTAAATTTGTAAATAATTCTATATGAAGGTTATTACTTTTCCTGAAAATAAGACCTTTTCTAGGACTTCCTTTCAGATATTTTAATATCCTATAGATTGTACCAAATTGTTCTCGTCCAAATGAGTGCATATATCGGCTAACTAGACTTAGTACAAATGCCATATCTGGACATATATGTGATAAATAGATCAGCTTTCCTACAAGCATTTGAAACTTCTCCTTATCAATCACTTCTTCAGGTTTAGCAAGATAATGTTTAAGATTAGGATATATGAGAGTGCCGACAGGTTTGCAACCTAGGAGACCAATTTCACTTAGAAGATCAAGAATATACTTTGTTGGTTAACAAAGATTCCCTTCTTTGACCTGGAAAACTCCATCCCATGAAGTATTTTAGAGGTCCTAAATCCTTAATCTCAAAATATCGGGCTACCTTCTTTTCAAATAGGTCAATCTCTTCTTAATCATCATCGATTAAGATTATATCGTCCACATAGACGATCAAAATAGAGATCTTATCTTTTTCCGTTCACTTATAAAACATTTTATGATCAACTTGGCTTTGATACCATAACTTTTTCAATGTTTTTTTTTCAAATTGTTCGAACCAGGCTCTCGGAGACTGTTTAAGTCCATAGAAGGATTTTTTGAGTCTGCATACGATGTAAATTGCCATTGAAGAATGCATTCTTGATATCTAACTAGTGTACAGGCCAATCATAATGTGCTGCTAGAGCTATTAGCACTCGAATGGAACTGAATTTTGCAACCGGAGCGAAAGTTTCTTTATAGTCAATATCATGTGTTTGGGTGAAACCTTTAGCAACTAATCTCGCCTTGTATTTCTCAATACTCCCATCTGCCTTGCATTTCATAGTAAACACCCGTTTGCACTCAATTGTTCTTTAATTCTGTAGTAGATCAATAACATCTCGCATTCCATTTTCTTTAGAGCATTCATTTCTTCCATCACTACTGATTTCCAATTAGGATCATCAAGTGCCTCTTGTATGTTTCTTGGAACAAACTGGTTAGATAACTTAGTAATAAAAGCACTATGTTTCTGAGAGAGTTTACCATATGAAAGATACTTGGATATAGGATGAGAAGTATAAGAATGCTTTGTTTTTTTATAGATATTGGAATATTCAAGTCACTAGCTTTAATATCAAGCACGACAAGAGAAATTGAATATGAGGTACGAACAAGTTGGGTTCTATGAGTACCTTGAGTAGTTTCAGGTTCTATTCCCGGAGTAGATGATTAAGCAAGTGCTAAATGGCACAGTGATTTTCTTGCCCTTTTCCTTGAATACATAAGGAGATTTTTATCTTGTTTTGCTGAAATACTAGGTAGTATGTCTCCCCCTCTTGAGAACTCGTTAATGTTTTGCATAATAGGTTCAGGGTCACTTATGCTTCTTCTTTATTTAAAGGTTTGTTTTCAAACCTATGGCCAGTAATAGTAGCAGGTGTGGTAATTTGATCATAAGATAATTTTAGGTAAAGGAATACTAGTAATATCCAAAAAAAACTCTTCTTCCAAGTTCTCCCCCTAAAGAGGATTTTTTTGAAAGTAAGGCTGGTTTTCGAGAAACGTAACATCCATAAAGACTATTGTCTTTTTTGTCTTTGGGTTAAAACATTTATATGCATAACCAATAAAAAATACAGTTTTCTTCCCTTGGATCAAGTTTAGATATCCTCTTACTACTTATGTGCACATAAGTAGTACACCTAAATATTTTCAGGGAGATACTTGAAGGAATGTGGAGTTGTTCATGGGTGGTACGATTCGTTAGACCCGACCTGCTCGGCCCGTTACAAAAGCAGGATTGGACAATCATTCTCGAAAAAATGTATGGGCTCAGGCTGGACCATTAAAATAAATGGATGGGCTTGATCAATGAAAAAAAAGAGTTCGAACAAGCCCTCCCGACCCGTTATATTCTTATAGTTGATTAAAATTTACATTTTTTATTAAAGAGTTTAGAAGTGGCTTTAAGTTGGATTCCCTCTACTAAGTACCAACCGTCACCCATATATATATATATATATATATATATATATTGTATGATATGTTCCATTTTACGTCTCGAATCTCGATCTTGAAATATTAGGTGGATAAATATTTTTGCTATTTTTTCATACATTATCTACATTGATATCTTTTACGTCGAATGTTTTTATGTATAAAAATGTTTTTTCAAACAATCCACAAGAGTAATGTAGTTTAGAACACAAGTAGTCATTCTATTAATAAGTAGGAAGCAATTAGAACTGCTTCTCCCCACAGATATTTAGGGGCGTCCATTGAAAACATAATAGCTCGAGAAACCTCAAGAAGATGTTTATTTTTCCTCTTAGCGATACCATTTTGTTAAGGTGTATCAACACAAGTAGTTTGATGGTGAATCCCTTTTTCACTAAAAAAATCTCTCAAGAACTCCTTTAAAGTATTCAAAACCATTATCTGTGTGGAGAATTTTAATTTTCGTTTTAAAGAGGTTTCATAAAGTAAAACATCCTAAACAGTTTTTCAACGTCGGATTTTTCTAACATTAGGTAAACCCCAAGAAAGACGAGTAGGGTCGTCAATAGACATTACAAAATACCTTTTACTTGATGGTGTATTAATCCTCGAAGGTCCCCAAATGTCATTGTGGATTTCATAAAAAGGTTTTGAAGCTTGATATCCTTTAAGGCGATAAATAGTTCTTTGACTCTGACAAAATGCAGTTTTCACATACTAATTTAGAATTATCCAAACCCTTGAATAAAGTAGGAAATAACTTACTAAGATACAGAAAACTAGGGTGCCCTGGCCTATAATGCCAAAGCATAATTTGATCCTTAGTATGTGTAGAAAGAATACTATTCAAAACTTGAGCTCCTTAATTCTTGGAATCTTGATCATCAAAAAAGTAGAGTTCCTCAATTTGTTTAGCATTGCCAATCATCTTCCCCGGGTTCATTTCTTGAAAGGTATAATGAGAGAAAAAAAAAGTAACCTGGAAATTAGAATCTTTATATAATTGCTAATGGACAATAAATTATAAGTTTAGGAACATATAGGACGTCCGTAAGAGAAATACTATTTGACAATTTTATCAAACCTTAGCCGGCTATACAACAATCGGATCCGCCTACTATACGGATTTACCATGACCAGAACAAGAGGAATATGAATTATATAGGCTACAAATACTGGTCAAATGATTAGAAGCTCTTGATCTATGATCCAAGTAGGGGAGTGAGTGAGTGAGTGAGTGAGTGACAAAAGAAAGCTTTGAAGTTACTACCTGCTTGGGCAACAAAAGCATTAGGAGTACTAGATGAACCTGAGTTGGTCTTCAACAGCTTTAGGAGTTACCAATTTGCTCTTTGTTGAAGGATGTTGAATTTGTCACCTATACTGTAGGTGCTTTACTAAATTGTCCTTCATGTGATCCTTTTCAATTTTTTGGTTTTCCATTGAGTTTCCAACACGTCTCTCGTGTATGACGTGGTTTGTTACAATAGTCACACCACACATGAGCTTTATCGCAAGAAAAGGAGGTTTTCTTGTTAGTATCTCGTTTATCTGTAACTCCAACAAGTAGTGTAGAATTTTTAACATTGTTGCTTGAAGTTTTTCTATTGAACATCACAAGACGGAAACTTTCTTCATGTTGTACTTCAGAAAAAACTTCTTTCATTGAGGGAAGAGGATGTCTACCAATAATCCTGCCTCTAACCTCATCAAACTCCACATTAAGACCAATAAGATTTATAAATGCGATTATCCTCCACCATTTTCTTATAATAATTACTATCGTCGGTACACTTCCATTCATAATCATTGAAAAGATCTAAATTTTGCCAAAGTCTTTTCAAGGAATTAAAATACTTGGTGACAGAGTCCTCACCTGGGCAAACTTTCCAATTTTAAATTTAATTTATATACCTAAGATTGATTTCCAAAACTGAGTACATCTGGTTGACGTTGTCCCAAAGTTCCTTGGTTGTATGATAGCACATGTAATTGGAGATTATGTCATCCTCTATTGAATTCATTAACCACGTCATGACCATAGAGTTCTCAGCATGACAGGAAGCATAGCTGGAATCACCAAGAGCAGGTTTCTTCTCTTCTCCAGCCAGGTCACCCATTTTTCCCTTACCACGAATGTAGCTCACAGATTGAGACCAGCGCAGATGTTCCCTCCATTCAACTTAGTGGTAGTGATTTGAATGGAGTGAGATTCCAAGGTAGGGCTACGAGTAGTAGCAGAAGACACAACTTTTTTTGTAGTAGACAAACTCATGTTTGAAGTTTTCGACATGGTTCTACACTACTGTAGTATTTGGGCTGGTGAAGAGAAGGATTGAGGAAGATGAGGATGGTCAAACACGACTGCAGGAACTAGAGTTCCTACTCCGATATCATCTAAGAAATAATGGATATTTCTTGAGTGTATTAACAATGAGGAAGGATATAATATATAGGAGTACAAAGAAATAAGAAAGGAAACGATTCTAGAAATATATAGCTCAATATAACAGCTATACAATAGGAAACTAAACAAAATCAAAATTTTCTATAATTAAGAGATTTGCAACAGAAACCACGAACATCGTCATTGTCGCGTAACTCATAAATTGAACTATCATACTTGTACGCTAACCTAGTTATACCAATAGAACTCTTGAAACCAAATTTTCTCTAACCATAATTGACCAAGTTTGGATGTGTAACGTTTGGGCACAACAACACAGCATGGTACATCATTTTGCCAGAAGAAAAATACTCCACTCATTGTAACTTTCACCCTTTCACCACCGACTCGAAGATGTAACTTCATTTTTTTGGGACCGAAACTCATTTTGAGAGAAATTGAAGAAAGAAAGAAAGAAATTTGATGATGAAAATTAAGCTAAAATCTTTGACTCCTTCATCTTTTGTAGATCAAATTATACAATCATCCAAACAAAAATCAATCAATATACTGAAAAATGTTGCAATTATTGTACAAATTGGAATCAAAATCAAGTTTTTGTTAAAAAAAATAGTGCACATCTACAAGTAAAATCTATCTAAAAAACGTGGAAAATTAAATTTTTTTTCCAAAACTATGGAGGTCAAAATAGTCAATGTTACGGAGGTCAAACATGGTCAAAGCTGACAAATTAGGG
This sequence comes from Cynara cardunculus var. scolymus, assembly GCF_001531365.2. Classification (NCBI taxonomy): domain Eukaryota; kingdom Viridiplantae; phylum Streptophyta; class Magnoliopsida; order Asterales; family Asteraceae; genus Cynara; species Cynara cardunculus. Next base: position 18,892,937 of record NC_037540.1, on the reverse strand, counting down.
GTTTGCCTTGTGCTGACATTGCGGAGATGCCACTTGTAGTGGTCGCCTGAAAATGTAACTCTTTTGTGTTTCTTGATGGGTCCGCAAGTCACTGATGTGGCACTTGCGGACTTGGGTAGAAAGTGAAAAAAAATTATTGTCATTTGGCTAACTCCGCAAGTCACGGATGTACTACTTGTGAAGGTAGTGACATTTCGATCAGTTAGGAAGGTAAATGGCTAAGAGATGAATTGAAAGGTAGAAAATGGCTACTTCAATTAGTTTCTCATTCTAAAACATATGACGAAACACTCTTTCTTTTACCTAAAACTTTTATGGTTTTTTCTTCATAAATATTATAATTCATGAACGGAAAAATAAAATCAAATTAATTTAATTGAGTTCGATTTCTACCTTGAAAAATAATTTTAAAAATTTTCATTTTATGGCATAAAACAAAATGTTCATGGAGGAGGAGGGAAAGAACCAGAGTGTTTAGAAGAAAACGGTTGCACTTTCCGACATGTGCAGTGGTATCGTTTTGATTATTCCCGGAGATTCAACAGTCGGATCTTCGTGAATTTTGGGTTGAGGCTTTATAGCATTTGTATATACATTATCAATGGTGGAGATCGGATTTGGAGATTTGAAACGTGTCATTTTACTGTTCTACATTGAGTTGTTGGGCTGCACTTTTCCAGCATGTGCAGTGGTGTTGTTTTGATTATTCCCTGAGATTCAACGGTTGGACCATTGTGAATTTTGGGTTGAGGCTTTATAAAATCTGTATATACATTATCAATGATGGAGATCGGATTTGGAGATCTGGAACTTGTTCTTTTATTGTTCAACATTGAGCTGTTTTCTGTTTAGGATTTTGTTGGTCTCATTTTGGTGATTTGGTGTGTTTTTGGATCGGCCATCTCTAGGTTTTCTATGGTTTTAGTTTTCTTCTTGTTTTATTGTTCATCAAGTTAGGGGTTTTTTTAGCAAACCATAGTTAAGGGTATGGGTTTCCTTGGCCTTCCTTGTCCAACACGAGTGGTCCTAGTTGAGTTTCAGCACCTTGGCTTGCCGAGGTCTTCGTTGCTCTTCTAGGGTTTCCTTGTGGAAGACTTCAGCGCCTAGGCTTCATATCCAAGGCTTTGGTTATGTGTTGTGAGCATGGCTACGAATTAAGTTGTGGAGGGTGAAGGTATGGTGGGAATGGACAAAGGTACGGCAAGCGGGGATGATAGGTCATCTACGGCTTCTAATGATGATCACGTGCATGAGACTAGGGTTTTGGATGCTAAAACCATGTAAACGCATGAGGATAGGGTATCGATTTTTAGTCGACTGCCTTCCAATAGGGGGAACATGGGCCCAGACCTAAAATTTGGTCAAGTAGAGATTTTGAACCGAAATATGGATTTTGTGGCAGCAATGGAAAACGCAACGTCAAACAATTTGGATTTTTTTCTTCTTTCGGATAAAAAGCAATCATGTGTCCCAACCCCAGTTGAGCTTGCAAAAGCAGTAAGCAAATCTTTCCAGACAACTTTGTATGGATACTTTTTGGGGCCTCAACTCCATTTTTCGATTGTTCAAAGGTATGTCAAATCTATATAAAGAAAATTTGGATTTCATGATGCAATGATGAATGCAAATGGGGTTTTTTTCTTCCGCTTTAATGATGAAGGTGGTTGTAATCAAGTGATGGAAGAGGGACCTCTTATGATTAGGGGTGTGTGTTGTTTGTATTCCCTTGGGACCCTACAAAAGGTCTCCATAAACCGGAACACACTTTGTGTCTGTTGTGGATTAAATTGCACAATATTCCCTTAGTCCTTTTAATAGGGAATGAGTAAGCCGTATAGCAAGTGCATTGGGTGTCCCGAAGCAAATTGATGTTTGCACCATGACTAAATGTGATAAGATGTGGGGTAGACCGAGATTTGCGAAGGTCTTGGTGGAGGTGTGGGCTATAGGGGAACTAAAGAGGGAATTGGAGGTGGTTGTTACAAATCTGAAAGGAGGAAAGGATGAGGTGGTTGCAGTTCGAGTTGAATATTTATGGGAGCTTTTCCAATGTTCACATTGTTGTGTGTTTGGTCATAAATCAGGCAACTATGTTAAGGCGAGAGTTGCTCATAAACAAAACATAAGAAACCTAAGGAGGATAAGGATGGTTTCATAAGGGTTGAAAAGAAACAATTGAGGCAAAAAGGAGGGAAGAAGTCTAATGAGATGGGGGAGACGTCTAATGAGAATATGAAAACAGTAAATTTAAATGGGGAAAGGTGATTGAACTCTCTGAGGATGGTGGGGTGCAACATTCCCATTCGCGTAACTTACCAGAACGTGTTGAAAAGAAGGCTACTACAGACGCACCTGGAGTTGGAGGTGATGGGAAGGAGAAGAAGGGGGAATCTCGGGTTGAGAGGGATATGGATAAGGGCGAAAAGGAATGGCCAAAGATGATGGATGGGGCGTCCACTTCAGGCATGAAGCATCCTATTGATGCCCCAATTATAGCCTCCGTCATGAAATCCTTTCGATTATATTCAGTTACCCGACGTGGACCAGTGTCCTGAACTCCAAGCTCAAATCGTTTTGGTCCACTCTTGGGTAGAGGCACGGATGAGGAAGATGAAGAGGATGATGTGGAATGTCTAGATCAGCCGTAAGAGAGAAGTCGGAAGGATGTATAGATCCCGACATTGGAAAAAGGTTTTCATCTTCAAAAGTTTAATTATGTTAACTTGCATGTTGGATCATATGGGGATTAAATTCCCCAATGAAATATAGGAAAGTTAAGGAGTTTATTCATATGCAAGGCCTTTCTTTTTGCGCATTGGTGGAAACTCATTTACAAAGGGGGTCCTTAGATGATGTTTATAAGAAGGTGTTCGGTAGATGGAATTGGATGTCTAATGCTTGTTGCTCTAATAGGGGAATTCATATTGTTATTGCATGGTACATAAGGGTGTTAGATGTTATGGATGTTCAGTTTCATAATCAATTTATCCATTGTCTTGTACAAATCTGAGAGGAAAGTGATCCAATTCATGTTTATGTTATATATAGGGAAAATAATGGTATCATTTGGCGGGAACTATGGTCAGGTCTTGCTGATCCCAGATCTCTCAATATAACACGAAGATTTATGTTATAGAACCTAAATCTATCGTATGAATGAAGAATAGTGAAGAACAGCTTATAAAATATTCAAGAGAATATGAAGCTTCAAACGATTTCACTATAATAACTTTAATGAGAATGAATGAATAATTTACAAGACATGTGAAAGCTATTTATACTAGCAATCTAGTCTAAGAGGTAACAATCTAGTGAAAAGATATCTATGAGATATTCTAGGAAAAGATATCTATTTAGAATTTAGGAGTTATCTCTAACTACCTTGTGTAACCGAATTCCAGTTGTCGATGAGTCATCTCTAACTATCTTCTAGGTAGTATGTCTAACTAGGAGTCCTTACGTTTCTGCTTTACTTGGATATCTCTGATTGAACTCTTGATGAATCTGCTAAGTGCTATTAACCAGAGGGGTGATGGAGATGCTTAGTTCATCGCACCTATGGACCATTCATCAAATCTCTGGTTCACATTAAGCACTTGGGTCTTTTCCAGCTCTTCTTCCATCAATCCTCTGGACTTCCATACTTGTACATTTTTTATTACTTTTACAATAAGAATTTTGGGGTCTAACAGGTCTACAAAAATTTAAGGTATTATGGGGGATAAGGCTTGGGTCATAATGGGAGACTTTAATTCCATGCTTTTCCTTCATGATGGTTTTGGGGCTTCTTCAAGGTGAGACAAGGATATGAAGAAATTTTACCTGTGTGTGGAGGATATTGAGGTGTTTGACATTAGGTATATGAGTGTTCAATATACTTGGTGTCAAAAGCCGAAAGAGGGCAGGTATTAACTGAAAGTTAGAGCGGATCCTTGCAAACACAACTTTTATTGATCGATTCCAAGATGCCTATGTCTGCTTCCATCCTCAGGGTCTTTCATATCATTCTCCTGGAATTCTTGGCTTTAAAGGTGGTGTGAGGAAGCAGGTGAAGGGGTTCAAATTTGATAATTTCTTGCTTGATAATCCTCGGTTTTTGCTGGTTGTTAGTGACATTTGGGCTCACCCGGTTCAGGGATCTTTTATGTTAAAAGTGACAACCAGGTTAAAGGACCTTAAAACTCCTCTCAGAAGGCTTCGATATTCTTGTGGAGACATTTCTTAGCTTGTTGCTTCCTTAAAAGTGGAACTTGAGGCTGTTCAAAATGCTTGTGATGTTGATCCTTCTAATCAATACCTATTGGAGGATTTGGCTCATATGTTGATGGCATATCAGCAAGCGAGGATGGTTGAGGAGGCTTTGCTTAAACAAAGGGTTAAAGTCAAGTGATTAAATGAGGGATATGGAAATACTAAAAAATTTCACCATACGGTCAAAGAAAGAAAGAATACCAACCATGTTGACTCAGTGTGTGATATGGATGGGGTTTTTGCTTATCGGGATGATGTAGCAAAGGTTTTTGTTGATTATTTCCAGTCAATCATTGGGGTATCATATTCGATTGTGGACCCTTGTATGCCAGCAGAATTCTTCACAAAAAAGCTCTCCATTAATGAAGCTCTTCATATGATTCGACCCATTTCAAATGAAGAGATTTGAAGTGTTATATTCCAAATTGGCAATGACAAATCTCTTGGATCTGATGGTTACTCTTCAAAGTTCTTTAAAGTGGCCTGGAACATTGTTCGTAGTGATGTGCAAATTTCCATACACCACTTTTTCTATAGAGAGCATTTGCCAAAGAAATTAAACCATACTTTGTTGTGTTTGATTCCAAAAATTTCAAATGCTTCAAGGGTTATGGATTTTTGGCCTATTTGCTACTTGGTCTTATATAAGTGTATTAGTAAAATCATATTTGATCGTATGAAGGAATATCTGGACTTTCTCATTATCCCAACTCAATCAGCATTTATTCTGAGACGACGAATTTATGATAATATACTTATGGCACATGAGTTAGTTGCAGGATATCAACGAGGAGAAGGCCCACCAAGGTGTGCTTTCAAAATAGATACATGGAAAGTGTATGACACGGTTAGTTGGATGTATGCTGAAAATATGATGTGAAGGTTTGGTTTTCACCTAGTTTTGGTCAAATGGATAGGAGAGATGCTTTCTACTTCCTCTTTTTTGGTGGCTTTGAATGGTGGGATTGAAGTTTTTTTAAAGGAGGAAGGGGTATTCGTCAAGGGGATCCTATTTCTCTACATCTTATTCACAATAGTTACGAAAGGATTCTCTATGATACTAAATCATTGTATAAGGGAGGAAACTTCTTTTGGTTTTCATAAAGGGTGCCGTGATTTATAGATTACTCACTTGTGTTTTGCAGATGACCTGTTTGTCTTTACTAGGGAAGATGTGGAATCGGTGGAAGTGTTAATGAAAGCTATTCAGATCTCCAACACTAGGTCGGGTCTTTCTCCTAGCATTTAAAAAAGTGAAGTCTTCTTTGGGAATGTTCTGGAGGATACTTGGAATGCTATTCTTACTTGCCTTCCATTTTGTGTGGGTGTATTTCCTATACGATATCTAGGACTCCCACTCTCCCTAGTTCATTTAAAGTTGTTGATTTTTGGTGTGCTTGTGGCGAAAGTTAAGCAAAGGGTGCATAATTGGAAATCAAAATTCATGTTGTATGGCAGTCGACGCCAGCTTATTATGTTTGTCTTACAATCCATGCAGTTGTATTGGATGTCGGTTTTTGTACTTCATTCGATGGTAATTCATGAACTTGAATCGATCTTCCGGGACTTCCTATAGGCTTAGGGTAATTCATGAACTTGAATCGATCTTCCGGTGTAGGATTGCATGGGAGAATATGTGTAAACCGCTGGCTATTGGGGGAATTGGGTTGAAGAAGTTTTCTTCATGGAATAGAACGTTGATGACAAAGCATATTTGGGATATTATACGACGTCGAGAATCATTGTGGGTGCGATAGGTCTACATGTATTGTTTACACTTTGATTTATTTTGGACGGTGAGGAAAAAGCATGTTTGGTCGTGGGTTTTGTGCAAACTTCTTGATTTGAGGACCCAGGTGCGAAATAAGTTTATAATTCAAATAGGGGATGGTATGGCTACAAATGCATGGGAGGATAAATGGTTACTAATTGGTCCTTTATCTTCTCGAATTTCATATCGGTGTGTGCATGCAAGTGGGTTCTCAATCTTGTCTACGGTTAGAGATGTGTGATAAGTGTGCAAAAGCATATACTTTAGCACCTAATTATAACTTTATTTCACTTCATTCTTTCCCAATCCTATATTGAGTCTTTTAGTCTTATTTTATGGTTTCACATTCATTGGAGCTAGGATGTAGGAATGGTACTGTTTTATGTATTTGGTGAACGAAAAGTTGATATAAGCATTGTTGTAGCAGGTGTGTACATTGCTACAGCACTGTACACTGGATATTGGCACAGTTGGCTCAATCTCATTGAATATTTTGAAAAGTCAAGTTTTGGAGGAGGGCATCTTCTAGTACTGATAACAGGCAACTTTGATAGAAGAAGCCACTATAAAGATACCTTAACCTTTTGTACTTAAACATCTTTTGTACTATGGCATATTTTGTATTTAACCATGGGTTATTAACCTTTAGTACTTTTGATTCCCCTTTGCTAGTATATATATAGGGGTAATTGTTTATTTAGTGTGTGCACTTTGAACAATATCACTTTGTCATTAGGAACAAAGTTTCATCTAAGCTTTGGGTCCTTGTTACTTTTTAATATCATTTTACAAGTACTTTTAAGTGTTCTTCGTCACTGTCAGTTGCTACAACAACCTTCCAGCTTTCTCTTTACTTTTCATGCAGAATTTACTTTTACGTCATTTACATTCAGTCATTTCCACTTATGTTATTTATTTTTAAGCGCTTACATTCAGTCATGCTAGGCTAAATACCTTAGTATGGGTATAAGTGAAGGTTGTGAGATTACGCCAAGTGTTAATCGATGATTGCTTTGCTAATAGCAATTTATTTCGCTATTTACAAGTGATATCAATATTTCATCTGGCAATCTTTGACAAATTAACACATGTTAATTTATTCAGATGAGTTGGACTTAAAACTAAGACAACGCAAATATTTTTACTAAGTGTGTTATAGAGGCTAAAAAGAGTCTCAATAATCTTATGGGTTGCAAAATTATATGGAAAGAAAGGCAAGATCTGTACTAGTTTAGGATTGATGTATCACCAAGTGTACTTCCAACATATGGTCTAATATGCACTTCCTTATAAGGTCGTTCAATCCAGTAGTGCTGTAAAAAACTATTTTTGTAGCAATATTCACTGCACTTAGTTGCTGAAATCCAACCCTATTAGGATTGAATTTTAGATGTTAATTGTATTCATCTTGAAAGGCTTTATTTGTATTTCTAGAAAGATTGACTTTGTAAGTCATGAGTTTGACTTTGGCTTTTCTATTTCTAGTTTGGCCTATAAATAGATCTTGTAAGGGAGTTTTAGTTGTAAGGAGCTCATTTGTAATATTACGTGTAATTGTGTTTTGAGAGGAATAATATACACATTGACTATTTGACTTTTTCTCTCTAAACCCATATCATGAAGATCGTCATTTAAATTGTTCTTAAAGATGATTCTTGAAGATAAGGGACTATCAATTGGTATAAGAGCTTGATGCAGTGAGATTGTATTGAAGATATCATCAAAAGTTGAATTTTTTTTTGGAAAATCGCAATCGTTCTTCATGTTCTTGAAGTGTTCATCATGTTTTTCAAAAATCTCTACTCAAATCTTTCATTTTTTGGTGTTTGTATGTTAAAATGATGATCGTTGTGTGCATTTTTGGATTGTGAATCTTTGTTATTCACAAGATTTCATGTTTTGATCATCCATTTTAAATATTTGATGAAATTTGTGATTTCTGAAAAACTTTGTGTTCTTGAATAAAATTCATAAAAATCTGGATTTTGATCCATTTTGGTGAAAAATGTTTAAAATTTTGTGTTTGTGATGAGTTTTAACCGGATTCAGCTTTACCAAGATCAAGACTTGCCATTTTTCAAGTCACTTTAATCGGAGTTACATCATACACGTTCACCCCTTGACCTTTTTCATAGCAATTCTCAGATACAAGGTTAACCGTACTTAGTCTTTCTCGAATCACCTTCTGTCCGGATTTAGCCATTCCCGGATACCTCCTTAGCTGAGCTCAAGAGTCCTCGTATTCTAGTGCATCCGGAGAACATCATAATCGGTCATAAGCATAGTCGGATACAGCCCTTATCCGGACACCCTTTCATCCGTATTCAAGTACCTCGGTCACAGGCACAGCCGGATTCAAAGCTTCCCTGGTCATAGCCTTAGCTGAGTTCAAGTCTTGGTCACATACAGCCTTACCCGGATTTGGCATCCTCGGACACAAGACCATCTGGAGATCAAGGCTTCCTCGCATATCAAGTCATCCGGATTCCATCTTTCTCGGTTAAGACTTAGTCATTTTGAAGCTTATCTCGGTCACCACTTTGACCAAACTCATCCTTGTCCGGATTTCAAGACTTAGCCGTATTCAGGCTTCCTCGCTTACCACCTTGTCCGACTTCATGCATCCAAAGTCTTAGCCAATTTCACCTCTTTTGACCGGATTCAAACTACATTTCTCAACCCCTTGTCCTAGCTTGAGTTCATTGATCATTTTTTTTTTTCATAATTTTGAGAATTTTGGATTCAATCCTGTTCATTTTTTTTTCAGATAATATTCTTTTTACCGATCTGTCATTATCTTGAGCAGTTTTTAACTTTTTTGAATTGTGATTGTTTACTGTTGACTGTTTTTGTCTAAATTTTTTCAAACTGAACAATTTTGATTTTCTGAAAATTTTGTGAAGACTGATTTTTGATCTGAGTGATATTTTTGTGATATTTGTGGAAAATGATTCTTTAATCGATTTCAAATACTGCATAGATTCTTTTGATCAATATTGAATTTTTAAATGACATCATTTTTTGAGAACGAAAATAAGGATTTGAAAGAAAATGTTTGTGAATTGGAGAAAAGTCTGCAGAATTATAAAGACAAATATGTGAATATGTTTTATGAAAATCACGCTAACGAGGAATTTATTAATAATTTAAGAAAGGAAAATAAAGAAACTAGAGAATGTATTGAAGACAATTTCATGTATAGGATTAAAAATCTTGCGAAAACTTTGGATTCTGCAAGAATAGAGTCAGATGAAGAAGTGAAAAATTGGAGCAAAGTAAATAAAGATCTGTTTAATAAACTCCAAAAAGTTGAAAATGAACTGAATGCTGAAAGGAATTCTCAGGGAAATAATAATAAAGAGATTAACGAACTAACTGAGAAACTACATTAAGTTGAGAAGAGAGTTGTTGATGAAAGGAAATTACTGGAACAAAAGAAAGATAAGGTATTAGAAGCTGAAAAGGTTTTGATTACTGAAAGAAAAGTTTTGGAAAAAGAGAAGGAGAAGATGATAGAAGCTGAAAAGAAATTTGATAATGAACGAAAATCTTCTGAAAGCAAGATTAACTCTTTGGAGCTGAATGCCAAAATGCTTTTAAAGCAAATATCTGATTTTGAACAGATTATCATCTTGGAACGAGACAAGTTTGATAAAGAAAAGAAAGAGCTGGAGGAAGAATGTCAAAGAAAGTATTTACAAAATTTTGACAACATTGCTCAAAAACATAAAGCACTGGAGGAAGAGAAGAGAGTGTTTGCTCTTAAAAAGAAAAACACTACCAAGAAAAATGTTGCAATTGCCAAAGAACTTACAAAAAAGAAGAAATGGCTTGACATTGTTTCTAAAAATGAAAAGGGAAGTTCAGATGAAGAGAGAAAGAAGTTTGAGAAAGAAAGGAAAGTGTTTGAAAAGCTGAAGAAGGAATTAGAAGGTAAGTTTTTGGATACTTAAAAGAAATTGTCTGATCTAGAGACATAACTTGTTACTGAATTGAACATGAGAACTGAATTGAACTTAAAAAGAAATATGATTTAGTTGCCGAAGAGAGAGACCAGTTACTCAAGAAAGTAAAAGACTTTTTCAAGTGCTAAAAGCTCAACTGGTTCTCAGTGTCAGTGTAAACCTAGTTTTTATGACTGTTCTAGCGTTAAATCTAACAGTTATTCAAGCAACCCTAAATCAACTATTTCTAAGAACAAGTCTCGTTCTTCAAATCAGTATTATCAAGGGTATGTCATTGGATCAGCCAATTATTTTCAAAAGCTAAACATGTTTGGGTCAATAAAGTTGATTCTGTTTTGTCTCATAAATCTGTTGTGACTAACCCTATTCTTCCTTGCATTGTGAGATCCACTAATGATTTGATCAATCTTAGCAAGAGAAGAATCATGTGTTCAACATACAGAACTAATGACTTTGTCAACAAGAAAAGGTTCAACATATGGTATAGAGACAACAGTTATCAGAACAGCTGGAATAGATTCAACAGGTATGATAATGATTGGTATGGATCTTATTGTTTATCTGATCAACCTGTTAAGAGTGCTAAAAAGAATACATCTAATAGGAATAGATGGTTTGGCAGTTGCAATATTCCCCAGCTTGATACTAACAAAGTAGGACCCAAGTTTGACTGGGTACCAAAATCTACTTGATTTGTATTGTAGGTGTGTCATATGTTGTGCTGATAAGAATATCATTACTATGATACACTGATGTAGGGGGAGTTTGTATTCTGTCTAAATATGGTTTCTGAACAAAACAGTTCAGAACCCATGCTGAAATGTATATAGCTTCTGAACAACTCAGTTTAGGACCCGAGCCAAAATATTTTCATTTTTGGTTTTTGAGCTGAAATGAAAATTACTTAAATCTATTTTCTAGGGGGAGTTACTGAATTCTGAAACGAGTATCATTACTGATCAGGTATTTCTTCAAGATTTTACTTGCGTAATTTCTCTTCGTACATAATTCTAATACTTGTTTCAGCTATTCTTCAAACTGTTATTATCATGTCTCTTAAATGAAAATCAATTTCGGTGATAATACACTCGTTTGTATTCAAAGTTGTTTTTATGATTTTTTTTACTTTGATTGATACAGAATTCATTATTCTTTGACTATCTGATCTGTAAACTTGTACTTACAGATCTTCATTCATTTCTCCCACATATTCTGAATATATGAATTGAACATCACTCCTTGTTGATTGTGCTTAAACGTTACATTTTTTTTTTTTTGATCAATTTTATCTGATAATTTTTAAGCATCATTGCAATAATATTTTGATCAACTGTTTGTGATCAATTGAGCTTACACTATTACATTTAGGAGGCACTGAGTGCTTTATAGAAATACCTCTATGGAATGTCAGAACCGACAGACCTACCCATGAGGACATCCATATCTGAGTGAGCTTAAACATTAAATGGGTTTGTGTGCAGAGCTTAAAAGGGTAGTTGTTGTGAGTCAAAAGAATTGATGAGAGTTGTGTCAGGATTAAAAGATCAAAAGAATCATGTTCTAACCTCTATAATCTGGGCAAACCACAAAATCTATTAGTTCTCGATTCTTTGGAGACTAATATTGAAAAAGGCAAAGCCCAGCCTAATTTCTTGTCACAACCCCACCAGCTACTCATTTATCTCTTAAAAGATAAGTGTTTCAATAACACTTGGGGCACGCATCTCACAATCTATTAGTTTCTCATTTGGAAAAAATTGATTTTGAAAAAAGAAGGATATATGCCCCCCCCCCCCCCTTCAAGTCTTTTTTTATCACGAATTGAATCTGATAAATTTGTGTAGTCCACAAGGTTTATCTTGTTAAGCCTAAATCGAAGCATTAGTTGCTTTATCTTTCTACACACAACAAATTATGGAATATATTTGTTATTTTGTCGTAACTTTCATAGATATGCTTGTTATTAATCTATTGATGATTGAATGGAAGTCCTGGTGAGATGAACCTTAAAAAGTCTCATATATGAAGTACATTAGTTGTACTAAATATATTTGTTATATTCACAGGTCAATCTTTTTATAAGATTGTTAACAAATTCATACCTTGAATTTGGTTATTTTCTCATCTTCATAATCTGAAAAGATTATACAAATGGATTTGAAAAGATCTGCTTACAATTTGAATTGACGGCATATGTAGAAGATTCATTCATTCTGATGTATGATGCAAATGCTTCTCATTTCATCATAAGGGAAAGTATTATATAATGAATGAAATAATCAATTCTGAAGATCGGGAATTTGTAAAAGACTCAAGGAGTGTGAATGAAGATGTCTGCTGATTATTTTGTGCTACATTGTTTGAAGGGAAATTGAATGTGAAGATCTCATCTTAACAAGAGTTTACTGAAAGAGATTTCAAGTGAGGAGAATTTTATTCTGAAGAAATTCTTTGAAGAACATATCTTGAAGACTACTTCTGAAGACTATTACTGTTACTGTTCTTCATTGTGAAAAGAGAAGGTTGTTTTTGTTCTACATTCGAGAGGAAGAATGTTGAAAGATTTTCTCAAGAGAAGATTATTTGAAGAACATAAAGGGAGAATGTTAGAAGATTAACTTGAAGATTTTAAGAAGTCTTAAAGTGCTTAAAGCGTTCAAAGAGTACAAATTCTTTCAAAACTGAATCCAAAGGGGGAGAATGTTAGGATTGAATTTTAGATGTTAATTGTATTCATCTTGAAAGACTTTATTTGTATTTCTAGAAAGATTGACTTTGTAAGTCATGAGTTTGATTTTGACTTTTCTATTTCTAGTTTGACCTATAAATAGGTCTTGTAAGGAAGTTTTACTTGTAATGAGCTCATTTGAAATATTACGTGTAATTGTGTTTTGAGAGGAATAATATACACATTGATTATTTGACTTTTTCTCTCTAAACCCATATCATGAAGATTGTCATTTACATTGTTCTTAAAGATGATTCTTGAAGATTGATTGAAGAAAAGGGACTATCAAACCCGATCTTGCATCCATATTATATTTTACTTATTATTACATTTCAGTATTTTGTTATCAACTGTCGCAATGATATTTTCTCTCTACAGCTTTATTGCTTCCAAAAACCCCTTTTTCTGAAATCTCACTTTAAAGTTAACTTTTGTAACTTTGTTTTCAATTTAAATCTATGTGGAACGATACTTGGTATTACTTATCATTATTATTTGTTTTGGATGATACTTGTAAGTCATGTATACTTGTATGATTTACTTGTTAATATAGCCTTTTCAGGGTATAGATATTCATACACCAATGTGCTTTCTGGAATTAATGGGACTTGGTTGTAGTAATGGATCCAGCATGTACCAGAGTTGTTAAATTTCCAAGTCCCTTTCTCTTAAATTGGTTGGGAATGAATAACAACTTGGTAGAATTTTCAGTTTGAAGAGGCAAGGAGATCGTGGGAAGGTCCTATTCCACTTCGTATGGTTCTATGGTTTTATACCGAAACATTATCTTTGCTTGCGGATGGCATGTCATTGATGGCTCCCAATTCAGGATCGGATTGGTACTTGGAAACATGATTCGCCAGATATGCTTTGTCTATTCTGCCAAAAATGTAAGGATTCTCACAATCATTTGTTTTTTTAATGTGAGTTCTCTTTAGAAATCTGGCGTTCTATTAAAAGGGAAATGGAGTTATGTGGATTTGCATAATCTTGGAATGACATACTGACGGGGTGGTCTACTGGAAGGGGGCTGTTTTCGGCACTAAACCAGAAGCTCTTGTTTGCTAGGAGAGAGATAGAAGAATTTTTCAACAATCAAAGGAGAACGGCTAGTCAAGTGGTTAAAGAAATCAGAGATGTGGTGCTACTCAGACTTTTTTGGAAAACTTGGCAAAAAGTTTCGGCCATTATGGATGATGGGGCTTAATTTGTGTATTTGAAGTTGTTTCTTTGGTTTCTGGTTCAGCCTTGTGTGTTTTGGTCATTTGTTGTTTCTGTTTTCATTTGGGTGGGTTTTTGCTTGTTGGATTTTGCGTTGGGTCATTTCCTTTGGCATGGTTTTTGTCCGGGTTAGTTGTCACCCGTAACCTTTTGTACTTTTTTTTTTCTTTCTGTTTTATAATATTCTGTGGAGTTTCCTCTAAAAAAAGGTTCATATGTTTAAGGATTTCTTTTATCTAATGATCCAATTAATGATGATATGACTCAATTAAATATATATTAACATGTATTCAATAATTTATAATGAATAACTAGTTTCTCAAGTTATGATTTGTAAAAATAATTTTTTAATTGATCTAACAATTAGAAACTAAAATTATGTTATATATAGAGATGATAATAAGTTTGGGATATCAGTTTCTTGTTCTCATCTTTGTCAGGAAATAAGCTTTCGTCTCCATCCTTATTTCCATCCCTATTTGAGAATTGAGAATTTTTCCCTGTTTAAAAAATTAATTTTATATAATAAATTTATATAAATATATTATGTATAAAAATTTCTATTTTACGTTTAAACAAGATGTTTTGCTAAATTTGAATCAACAAAAACTTTAAAGAAGTTGTATTTGTTTGAGTGTAACACCAAATAAACATAGTTCAAGCACAAAGATACAAATTAGAATAGTCGATAATTGAAATTCTATACTTTTACGTTGTTATATTACCAAAAGTTTCTACATGAACCATCAAACCAATATTGTAATCCTTTTACAAGTTTTAAATCGTCAAAGATTGATTAGATCTACATATAGAATATGCATGTTAAAAAAATTAATTAAAATGGTTATTTTCCAGACTTTAAATTCATCTCTTGATCATTTCTCTCTCAATATTTCAAAAATGTCACTAAGTCTGCGAGTGTCACCTCCGCAATTTACGGGTGGATCAAAGTGTAAAAAAGAAGTTTCTCAACCTGGTCTGCAAGTGCAGAGATCAAATCTATAAACTAGTCTGAACACTTCTACAAGTGGCGGAGGTGCCACTTGCACACCTTTATTTAATTTACAGATTTGGTCTCTGTATTTGCAGACCTAGTTCAAAAACTGTTTTTTACATTTTAACCCTTATACAAATTGAAGAGGTGTCACTTGCAAACATTGTGACATTTTTGAAATTTTGTGAGAGAAATAATTAAAAGATGGATCAAAAGTCTGAAAATTGTTATTTAAAGTCTACTATTAAATAATTTGGGTCGGGTTGTGGGGTATCACCATCCCTAGTAAATTCGGACATTTTTCGGTCAAACCAAAATTGGATATAAGGTTTGTTGTATCCCTAGTTGTAATTACACATCTCCAACAAATTAGTCATTTTAGGGAAATTAACCATGGAATTCTGAATTAGTTTGATTTATTTGCCATTTAGTGTTCACAACTGGCGGATTTAAAAGTTGTTCGATAGTAACCTGGTCGGAAAGCGCCACGTGTTATGGCTAATTTATTATGGGATTCCAATGGTGAGCACAGGCACCGCTGGGGAAGCTACTGTTACCCGTGGAGTTGAGACTGCTTATCGGGAATCCGCCGTTGGAAGCCTGAATTCAATATTCAAGTGGGCTCTTCTTCTTCGATTCAAGCAAGTCGACCATAAGGTGTAAATAGTCATATATCCAACTCAATTCACTTTTGATTTACTTTACATCATTTATTTTTTCATTTACTTTATTTTATACTTTTGTCATATTAACATACATAATCTCTCTATTAACTAGAATATATTAAAAATATTTTTTTTTACAAATTATATCGTTATAATTCTCTCATTAATACCTTCAAAATAAAATCAATATTGAATATTTTTAGATGTAATCATATTATTAAATATCATAAACACATACGGATTTTTTTAATACTTAAGATTTATACCCCTATAGTTATTTATTTAATTTGTAACTAAAAGTGTATCAAGTGTAGTATTGAAAATGATTCGTATGTATTTATGATATTTAGTGATATGATTAAATCCAAAAATATTCAATATTTAGCTCATTTTAAAAGTATTGATAAGACAATTACAATTATATAATTTGTAAAAGGAGAAACAATTTTTTGATGTATGTTAATTAAATAAAATTTAATGTTTGTTAATATGCAAACAACTTGCACATAGTCTTGTTGAATAAAGTCTTTATTTTCGTCTATGGTGGTGTCTTTCCCTTTTACCACCCTTTCAAAAAAGTCTATTTTCTTTTGAAAAAGTTTTACCGTATCTTCAACATTTTCTATTTTTTTTTCTTAAAACTCTGATTTCTTGTTTATCAAGGTCTTTGGCAACATTTATATAATTTGGTTCTATTTTTATTAAATCTTTCTTTTCAAGACATTTTATGCACGCTTCTACATGGCTATTTAAGCATTTTGCTCTTAGTCTTTTATGCGGAAAAAGATTGCAAATAACACAGGGAATATTATCAGTTCCCGTATATTTTTGTCAATTATGATCACAAGTAACTTTTTCTAAATTAATAAGGTCTAAATCACTGTTACAGTCTGGATTTAGAGTCTTTTCTATAATAGTATAAATAGCTGCAAAGGTATCATGCAATAAACCGACTCTAATATTTTTGTCTTCGTCATAAAAAATGTATTCTTTAGCAGAAATTTGGTTTGACAAATACAACTGGTCTTCCAAATTAAAAAGTTCTTCATCGTTTAAAACCATTTTTAGTTCTTTAGAAAAAATAATTTTACAAGTCTTATTGAAAATTAATTGAAGGTGTATGAAGGTAAGTTCTTTTTTAAACAAACGTCTGAGATCAATTTTAGAAAAAAAACGTCTAAAACTTTTGACATGAGGATAAACCAATTTTTTATTTTCCAGTTTTTAAAAATTTTTATATTTTTTATAAGAAACAGAGAAACACAAAAATTAATAAAATTAACAGACAAAGAGAAAATACTGATTAAACACACTAACAGAAAAAACAACATAAGAAAAAAGATTTTTTGTTTTTAAGGGACAACAAACACAATAATAATTAACCAACAAACAAACAAAAAAATAATTATGCAACAAATAACTTAAACTTATCCAATTAGATGGAATAAAAATAATAATAATAAATGTATAAAATGAAATATGAGAAAAAACGATGTAGATTATATTATATAATTAATTATAAGGATATAAAATGTAATTGAAAATAGAAGAGTTAAATGCATGAAATAGCAACCTACTTTCACAAAATTTCTTATTATAGCATTCTACTTTTGTTTTTTTTTATTACAGCAATGTACTTTCAAATTATTTTTTATTAAGGCATTGTACTTTAAAAAATCTACCCATAATAGCAATGGGTAACCTGTTACCTTTTAAACCGGTTAACCCTTTGACTTTTTTGCTTGTGTGGCTTTAATGAGGTGATGTGAATGACACATCATTTTGATGATTTAACTAAAATTAAAATAAAAACATATTTCAAATTATTATTAGTGATTTTCATTTTTCATTGCTATTATCTAAAAAAAACATTTTTTTTTACTTTTTCTTATTAAGTTGCATTTAAATTAAATATTCTTAGAGTAAAATATTTATTAAATAAATATGCAACATTGTTTTCGAGATATATTTTATTTGTAAAAAAGACAATTTTTCCTATTTTATGTTGTTCAAATAAATACATATCTTTTAAAGTTCTCTTTAAAATATTAACGAAATAAATTGTTTTCTACAGTTTTTTAATATTGTTATATTAATAAATACTTCAAAAAAATTTAATTAATTTAATATATTTATACGTCAAGTAAAAAGTTTTTAAACAAATATAATATATTCGTCAAGTAAAGATAATATTTTTTGGTAAAAAAAGAACAATTCTTATTTTCCTTTTTTCAAAAAAACACATATTTTTTTTAAAAATATTAGCGAGATAAGTTGTGTTCTACTAGTTTTATTGATATTGGTATATTAATGAATAATTTATAATTTTTTTAATTCATTTAATACATTTATTAAAAAAATGTAAAATATCTAAATATTAAAATTAAAAATACAGTGTTTAATAAGAACTAGTAGATGCTATAATAAAATAATTTTGAAAGTACAATGATGTAATAAGAAAGTCACATCACTATAGTACATGTGGACAGCCTACGTGGACAATGAGGTGGCATGGAAACCTAGTATAATGGGTAAATTTAAATCAAAAGGTTACCCAATGCTATAATGGGTAAAATTTTCAAAGTACAATGTCCTAATAAAAAATAATTTGAAAGTACATTATTGTAATAAGAAAAACTGAAAGTACAATGCTATAATAAAGAAATTTATGAAAGTAGATTGCTATTTTATGCATTTTGTCCAAAATAGAAAAGAGTTTATGCATTTATATAAATTCCATTTTCTTAGATTAAAAAAGGTGGTTCATTTGCGTAAACTTTAACGGCTGTTATTTTGAGAATTCACTTTAAAACGATCACATAAAGGGAATTTGTTATTTCAGTCAATTTCTAGCCACTAGCGATGGAAAAGAGTTTGTTGGTCAACCGCCTTCAACAACCGGAACTATGGCTGATTTTGTCGCAATCGTTGTTGCCATGTCATCTTCCATTGTCGTTTCCTTCGGCACCTTCATCAACGTCTTCGACTTTATCTTCTCCGAACGATGAATGGGCCTTGGTTAGCTGAAAACCTACTACGAGATAGTCTGTCTGCCGCCATGGATGCTCGGACAATGCCTCCGGGGCCCATCAAGTACAACCAATCAACTCCCGTGGACGTGCCAATTCGGCAGAAGAAACGGAATAGTAATCTATATGTGGAATTTTGATGAAGTTGTTGGTGACTTGCTGGATGATTTGGAGATGGTTCCATCACATGATATCGTGGCGATATGTAGGTGATGTATTCCGTTTTCAAGGGGCCTGGCTGTACGAGGCTTGCGTGTTTCAGCAAACAGGTTTTCTAAACTCGATTTATGATCCTTATTTGGATATTGTAATGTAATTTGTTCGTTGTTTACCTAAATTCCTGAAAATTTTGTTGCGTTTTAATGGCAATTTACACATTTTAACGTGATGATGATACTTCAATCACTTATTCATTACAAATTCGTTAAGCAAACAAATTGCGTCATGAGCATGCTAGGAATAGAATATCAACGCCTTCCCCCTTTCTTCTTTCATGGTAGTTTTGTTGGCAACCATCTTCACCGTTACTCTCTGCCCATTTGAGTGAGGTTTCGGTACACCTATAAATTACAACTAAACTCCATATACTACGAAATTAGTTAAAAGATATGTGTGAACTTTGAGTAGAGGTCATTTTTGTTGGGGTGTTACTGAATTGATCAATCTATAAATATACATTTTGATTTGGGGGGGTTTCTGATCATGGAGAGAAGGGAATTGGTATCATGGTTTTTCTTGTTTCAAATTTGTAATTCAGAGTAAAAGTACTAATAGAAGCAAATTATCACTTTCAGTTCTGTTTCATCCTTCATGTCATCATCATCATGTGGTTCATGTCTAACTCCTATCTGCTCTTCCATTGGTAAGAATCTCCACAATAATGTCTTTGTTATATTTTTCGGTCGAAATACGGAAAAAGTCCCTTGTACTACACTTTCTGTTCAAGTGAAATTCAAGTCCACACTCTGGCCAAACAATAGATAATAGTCTATATTACTCTTAAAGATCAGTTATCCACCATGCTTAACTATGACATCATCTATTTCACCCCGATAACCTTTGATATTTTGTACAACCTTTGAACATTAGTCGTTTCACTATCATTCTATTATTCATAATACATCTTCAAGATGAATAGATTATGATTTAATGAATTCCAATATGGTGGGGTCATCTGATCCTATAAGAAAATGAGTGGTTCTTCTTTCTAAAACGGATGAAGTGTTATATGGTGATGATTTCAATTATCTTTACGTAGTTGGAATGAATTATTTTGGCTGAAGATGATTCATGTGAAAATTAGACTAAACAAAAAATCTTGCACTTTTTTATGGATACTTATCTAAGGTAGGGTCAATGAATGTTACATCATCTTTTCATGTCCACTACCTGCCACATTTTAACTTGTGGTCGTCATGAAACACCTAATTGCAGTAGTGGCTTGTTGTTTCTTTAGTTCTTTTTCCACATTTCCTTCACTTTCATAGGTGGTAGGACCAAAAAGAGTTTTAGCCAAAATAGGGGAGGTGCATGGTGGGTCGTTACAGAATGAAATATGATCTTCATGACTCTTTTGTTGAAATTTCCTTTTCTTTTGTTTGTAGTACATATAGTTCCTGGTTGTTGCTACTAAAATGCACAAGCAAGGTCTCCAATGAAACAAGAAACATATACATGTTTGGACAGAGCCATAACCATCTTTTACTACTATAACTCTGTTGCTCTCTACGTCCTATTCTAAATATAAAACAAAAATGCTAAAGATTGTTGAGATTCTTCAACATAAATCCTAGTTTTATGAGCTCTTTGTGGACACAAAATTCATGCAGATCGGAGGTCTGATCCTAGCTAAGGCAAGGATCGATGATGGTAGAATCCATAATCCATCACCACATATCAAACCTGAAGCAACAGCAGGAACCATCAGGTTTGCTTTTCGCTTATTGAGCTTGTGCCATATGAACACAATCAAACTTCCCACACACATATCAATAGCGATATAACCACCAACCAGAAAAGGCACAGCCATAGCCATTGGTAAGGGAAGCAATTTCGCTAATTTCTTTGGACAAATGTCTCTTAGAAAATTTGCCATCAAGGCAAACGCAAAAAATAGGTAACAAAGCTGTAAGCAATGATTAGGCAATGCAGAGAAGCCTTCGACACCTAAAATGGCCATGTTTCGATATACAACAGCGTAAGGAGCTTTATATTCTCCATTTGGATTTCCAATGTCAAATGCTTTGTAGAATAAGAAGAAGGTCAGCGGAGCCACTAGACATCCAATGGCGGTCCCAATGGCTTGGCTAACGATCATGGACCGTGGTGAAGTCAAGGTCAAATGACCCGTTTTGAAATCATGCATCAGATCAGATGAAATTGAGGCAATGGACTTTATCAAACCACATCCTACAAGCCCAGCAACGACCCCGTTGTGCTTCCCAGACATAGCAGATAGCACAAAGAGCGCAACTTTTCCATAATTATATGCCATGTTCATGTCTGTTAGACCAGCCCCATATGCATTACAGAATCCCAGAGATGGTGCAATAATGTAGGCCACGAGAACAAAATACCATTTGAGCTCTCGAAACATAAGTGGGATGGCTATGGTAGAAAGAATGGACAAGATCAGGTAACCACTAGCCGCTAGCGAGAAGGGAATGCTCTCTCTCAAGAATACCTCATTATGTTCAGAATCATCTAGGGGTTGATTGGTGTCATCTGGATCTGTATTTAACAGTGCCACAAGAATGTCACTCGATACAGGTAAGAACCATAATCAGGGATGTTTTTTTTAAATTCATGACTTCCGTACACAATAATGCTTATAAACTTGTCAAAAAATCATGGATTTAAAAACCACTTCTTAGGAGGTGATGAAGCCAAATAACCCCTAAGAAATCTAGCAAGATTTTGAAATGAGATGCTAGTTTGTGTTTTAATCATGCTACTAATCCAAAATATTTGTCTTCTTTCTGTTCTTATCTGCACTTCTGGAATTATTACTTACTAGTTTTGGGTTTCTTCCGAGAGGTTAGATATATGGTTCTTGCTGTAAAAATTGTGATCTTGAGAAAATTATACAGGCCGTCTCCTAGGATAAGAGCAATGGATATGAAAACCTGCAAAGATTTCAAATCATAATATGAATCTTATCCATGTTGAAGATTAGTTTATCGTACTGTCAAACCTTGTAGCCGTTTAAACTTTTCATGCTGCTTTCAGGTAAATTTGCTGGAAACCAAGCACCTTTACGGTCGCCAATGAGTGGCCACATAACACCATATGAAAGCACAGCTCCTGCAAGCAACGACAAGTTCACAAGATATGAACATATCATTCCGGCTCCAATGTAAGTCATACTGAAATCAAAATAAAACCTGCAATCAATAGCAAATTTATCAACATAGATCTTCATACAATGTTTCCTTAAACTAACCAAAATAATATAAATATAAACACCCACGAGTTCTTGAAAGCTTTCAGCCCAAATGTTGGGAAAAAAGTGAATCCACATGTGCCCGAACCAGAATAGAACCATTGAAAACAAGCCCACATGAAACTCGCAGAGAAGAATTTCATGAAACCCATGACTTGCTTTCTGCAACAACAATTTAATGAAATTAATGCATGAATCGCTAAGTGGTTATATATGTTTGATGTGTATGAACCAAAATCGATGCATATATACTTAGCCATCTTGTCACCCTTTGGAGTATGAAAGCCATTGATGAGAACTGCTGTAGCTGTTCCACTAGGATATCTCAACTTGTAGTCGATGATCATAATCTACAGCATTTACAACATGGTTAGCTATGCAAGTATTCTAAGATAGTACAAGTCAATTAATCATAAAGTACAAACCTTTCTTAGAGGAACCAATGCGAAGAGCCCAACAAAACTAGTAGCAAACAGAAAACCAACCATCCAACCAATTTCAGGTTCTTTATGACTCCCTGGAGAATTCCCATCTATATCAACACCTGCTTCCTCATAGGTCTTCTTATTTAATCCCAATAAATAAGACCCAAATCCACCTACATCATTTATCCTTAATCCAAATCAATAATCATAAGATGAAGTCAATATTAGTGAAGTAAAGAAATTGTGTATACCTCCAACAGCAATGCTGTAACATGCAACAGCACAAGTCTGGATGATGGTATTTTCTTGTTTGGTGAACGGAGTTGTAACGAATCCAGCTTTGTGAACGAGGTTGGTCCATGTTTTAATGAATACGAAAGCTAAAAGAGCGGCGGAGACGTTGAGATTGGGCACAAGGCCAGTGGTGAGATTAAGCTTCATTACTATAACACTATAAACCACACCAATCACTAAACTTGCCACAAGTCCTCGTAATGTAATGTGTGCAGTCCATGGTGGTAGCCTCTTCACCACGTTAACATTTTCATTTTCATTCTCATTCTCATTCTCATTCTCATCCTCATCCTCATCCTCATCCTCATCCTCATCCTCATCCTCATTCGTCTGCTCCATTATCTCCTTCGAATTCTCCATCTTCCAAAAATTCAAATCAATAAATACCCACTTCAAATCAATGATTTAGGAAGAACAATCTTGATATTGAGAAACAAGAAACGATGAAGTCTTGAAAACTTAACCCCAGAAGAAATTAGATGGCTTATTTGGTGCAATAATTGTAGTACATTAATAGGTGTGGAAGGATAATTTCAACCAATCCATTAACGGAAAGTGGTGGTAAATGGCCTAATCAAACCACTGTTGTACTGCAAAAAGGTGTTTGTAGTACACATGAAATCAGACTCAGTACAAACTAAATTCATTTATATCGGTGTTTTTTTGTGTTGTTTAGTATGGTAGGCTCAAATTGATTTTCGCATACCATTTTCATTTTATCCGTACAACCCTTGACTTTCATACATCTGTATATTTAATTCCATTTTTTCATTTGTTTCAGAAGGGACCCTTGATTTTCTTTATTTCGTTTGAGCGTTAATCTTACTGTTAAAAGCGATCGGATTTCAAAGATTCGTAAACTATCTCCATTTAAGTAGTTTTAGGAGTTTTATACACATGTACGTCAATATGTAAGCTTCAAAGTTGTTAAGGAATTAATGATACAGATTGAGATTACGATTAGTTGTTAACACATTAGAGAGTTGGGGGCCGTTTACTAAACACTTACTTGGTAAGTGCTTACCGGATAAATTTCCTTATCGGATGAACATGAAAAGGGCCAAGAATCTTGCCGGGTAAGAGCAATGAAAATGATAGAGATTCTTACCCCGTAAGTAAGGATAGCGACTTTTACCCAGATAAGCACTTACTCAGTAACTTGTTGCATTCGATATGTTTTGATGTACTAAAATCTTACGTATCAAAATAAAGTATAATGTTGAATGTTAATGATAAGCACTTACCGGGTAAGCATTTAGGTAAACGGCCTCTTAGTATTTTGTTTGGAATAAAAATTAGAGGCTAATTAAGTGTTTGATTTTGGTATATGTTAAAAGACAAGGCAAAAATGAAAATATATAAAATGTTGAAGGTGAGAAATGGAACCAAACTTGGATGTCGACATGTTGTACACACGCAAGTAAGTCGCGAGAGCAAAACGCACGACGCACATCTCTCTCTCTCTCTCTCTCCAAACACGCACACGCACATGACAGATAGACACCTGAATCTCAAAATCTCCCTCCAAACACACACAAAAGTAAAACAAACGTGTATGTGTAACAGATACACGCATGCACACACGAAATCTTTGTTTCTCTCCAAGATCACACACGCACACGCAACACATGTTTTCATCTATCGCCAAACATGCACATGACATGCAACAAACACACAAACAAAACAAGCACACATAAACAACATACAGATGCACATGACGATGCACCAAACTCACAAACCAGGCCCAATCATGACAATTTATAGATCCAGAGTATATTATACAAAAAAAATGCTCCAACAAGTACGATAAAAATCTTAAACGATTTTTTCATCATCAAAAATCAAATTCAATATAAAAAATACTATAAAACACTCTTCCATTTTATATGTCATACATATCATATTACATTATTATGAACATATTTCATGCTCTAACATATAACATATGTTATTTCATGTGTTCCATTTATAATACCCCAATAAGGAAGGTTTTTTTCACCTTTTATCTATATTATATTATAAAGAATTTGATAAAAACTTTTAAAAACCATCTTTTATACATGAAGTACTGCTAATTGATGCACTAGTTGTGTACCCGCGCAATGCGGCGGGAGCCATGAGTTTTAACGATTTTGAAGTTCCACTGGTTTTATAAGATAAGATTTAACGATGATATATGTTACACTTGGTTTTTATATATTAATACAATTTGAATAAATAAGATTTATGGTTCCAATTACAGACTATAGATGAAAAAAAATGTATGACAATTTAAAATCCAATATATTTAAAATCCAACATATTTAGACGACTCCACAAATGTGTTCGATTTACACCAAGAGCAAAGAACCAAGAAACTTGAGTTTTAAGATAAACTCTTAAAACCAATAAAGAAAACTACAAATTTAACAGAT
>NC_037540.1:18862383-18867483 GCF_001531365.2 Cynara cardunculus var. scolymus | reverse complement strand
ATATATAATAATATAATTAAGTCAAAAACTATTCAATATTGGACTCATTTCGAAGGTATTAACKAGACGATTATAATGATATAACTTGTTAAAATAAAAATGTATTTTTTTAAACATGTTTTAATTGATATACGATTATGTATGTTAATTTAAAAGTAAAAGACGTAAAGTAAATTAATTAATTAATTATAGGGGTATAAAGTGTAAATTTAAAATTATAGTTTTAGAAAAATGGTTGCGAGAGGGTGAGTGTATGTGAGGAGTGGAGAAGGTGAAAAAGTGAGGTWAGATAGTATAAAGGGTATTTTGGTCATTTAGTATTTTAAGACTTTAAGACTTTTACAAAATTTGATTAATAAGATAGTATAGATATTACTTAAAATTCAAGATTACAAGTAAAATTGTGCGTAAGTACAACTTATTAAGCTCTATGTTTGAATCCATATAATTAATTGTAGATAATTATTATTTACTCAAAATCACATAAATCTGTATTATAGCATCAACAGAGACCAAAAAAATAAAACGAAACAATACAAATCGAAATATATCTCGCTGTGTAGGAATACCCTTCTAGTATTGCTAAATATAGCTTCTAGGATTAGTTAACGTTTTGTAGTCATCTCCTTATCATACTCGTGACTATTTGGAAGGATCATTGTTCTACTAAGAATTTGGGCTTTGTTTTGGATTGACACGCATATAATGTCTCTTATTTTCGTTGTTTTCATATATTATCCATCGAGGTGCATGGCTACACTTTTTATTCAATTTTAGTTATTTGAGTCCCTACCTACCTATAACCTATTCCTAATCATAAGCATGAAAAACCAACCCAAATAAAAGAAAGGGTTGTTTTAGTCCAATTCCGTACAACAAGGGCTTCATGGACATGCATTTCAGCAGGCCCACTACTGTATTGGATTCTTGATTCTAGTGATGGCCAAATCGGTCCGACCCGGCCTGGGACAGTCGGAGGACCGGGACCGGTAAGGACCGGTTATAGGATCGAAAACCAGGATCAGTTGGGGTTTTTGGTAGTTTCGTGGGACCGGGACCGGTTATGGGACCGGCTATGGACCGGTCCGGTCCGGCCCAGCCTAAAAATTCAAATAATTTTATAAATAAATGTATTTTTAAATAATTGTATTTTTAAATAATTTTATAATGTATTTTTATAAAACAATATAATTTTAATTATATTAAAACATATTTTTAAAGTGTATTTGAGTAACCCAATTGTAAGTTTTATAATGTATTAAAAATATATATCATTAAAAAAATCTTATTTTTTAATGTTGGGACCGGGACCGACGTCCCATAACCGGTTATGAATTACCTTGACCAGTCCTACCATTTTCGACGGGAACCGGTTATGATCGGTTATGAGAAAGCTTGGGACCGATTTTTGACCATCACTACTTGATTCTCATTACAGATGGGTCCTTTAGATGAAATTAAAGATAGGTTGTGCTCCAAAAGATGGGCTCGGCTGGTTATTTAATGGAAAGTGGGTTAGAGATAGTGAGACTCAGATCGGATGCAGCCCAATACTGGTTCAGGTCTTGTTACAAACTTTATGGAGTTTTAAAGTCCGAATCGATCCAGTAAGAAACCGGTCGTGGGATCGGGAGTGGTTATATAGAACCGATTTTTCAAAACAATTTTAGTTTTGTTAATTATAATACAAGTATTTTTCAATCTCAAATAAATGTTTTATTTAAAGTGTTGTTTAATGCTAAATTTCGAAAATCATAAAGAAAGAAGCATTAATAATTGTTAAGAAAACATTAATAATATTTTTGTGTAAAAAGATTTTTAAATCTTTTTAAAAACCGAGCAAAGCCAAGTTGACGAGCCTAAGATTAGTCATATTTTGGTCAGGATTAGGATGGATCGACTGTTTTGAAAAGACTGATTTAAAATTCTCCCAACCTAGAAACAATATATAACCATCTCCAAATGGCAATTGGGAATATTGATAACAGATGTTTTACAATGGACTTGAGTGGTTTGCATTTGATCGCTCCCCTATGTATATATATATGTATATGTATATATATATATAGCTTGGTTCAAATACTAACTAATTTTTTTGTGTTAACTATGTTAACCAAGCTCAACCAATCATATTCCAACTTATGTTCATTTTTTTGTGTTAGCTATGTTAACCAATTTATGTTCATTGATCAACTTTATAAGCTAATGATCTAATGGTCTAACGTTGCATGATAGTAATTTTGTGATTATTGAGAAGTCTCGTGACAATTTTGTGATTATGAATGTTCAAATTGTAGATCTAATCCAATGGTTGAGAATTGGTCTTACGGGTCTCACGAAAAACCTTTGGTCTTACATGATCCCAAGTCTATATATATATATATATAGAGATAGAGAGAGAGAGAGAGAGAGAGAGGGAAGATCAAATGTTAACCATCATTTTTGTGTTAACCTTGAAAACCCTCTCAACCAATCAAATTTCATTATTTTTATAGGTTTAAGTCTTGTTCATTTTAAAAGGTATTCTAGTAAATTGAATTCATTTGTAACTCCCAAACAATTAATGGGGAGTTACAAACAATCAAATCCCAAAAAATATGCATTCATATTATTAATTTTTTTTTTACTGTTGATCTTCCATGTTCATTCTTGTATGAATTCCTAATTCGCATAAGAAACACGGTAGTAATGATTTTCGGTATTGATCAATTTGAACACAAATGAATCGTGAACACAATTTGAACACAAATGAACAACAGTGAACACAATTTGAACACATATGAACCGTGAACACAATTTGAACACAAATGAACAACCGTGAACACAATTTGAACACAAATGAACCGTGAACACAATTTGAACACAAATGAACAACCGTGAACACAATTTGAACACAAATGAACCGTGAACACAATTTGAACAAATTAACAGATGAACACAAATTAATAGATGCTACCTTAATTTTGTGGGACGTCTATGTATGTGAATATATGGGTAAAATTTGCACATATCGTGTTCATTTGTATTCATATTGTGTTCATATCATGTTCACGATTTATTTTGTGTTCAAATTGTGTTCACGGTTGTTCATTTTTGTTCAAATTGTGTTCACGGTTCATTTGTGTTCAAATTGATCAATAACGAAAATTGTTGCTACCGTGTTTCTTATGCGATTTAGAAATTCATACAAGAATGAACATGGAAGATCAATCGTAAAATAATAATAATAATAATAATATGAATGCATATTTTTTGAGATTTGATTGTTTGTAACTCCCCATTAATTGTTTGGGGGTTACAAATGAATTCAATTTACTAAAATACCCTTGATAAGTGTATTTTTTTTCTTCCCAAAATGCCCCTTTCATCATTATTCACTAGGCCTCATTAAAATTCAAACTTTTAATTTTTTTTATTAATCTTAACCGTTGATTATAGATTTGGATGGCCAAGATCAGTTAATAAGATTAACACAAAAATGATGGTTAACATTTGATCTTGGCCCTATATATATATATATATATATATATATATATATGAGCGATCAAATGAAAACCGCCTTCATTTGTATAAACCAATAAACCAATCTCATTCATCCATTTTCTTGATCAATGGTCAATATTAGTTTAGTTTATATTAGGAAGTTAAAAAAATTATTTTTTCATTGGAAAAATGGGAAAATTGTAAAAACGTCTATATCAATAAATCGGGTCAATCATAAGAAAATATGATTGTTTTATGAGGACATTTATGGATGAACATGTTTACTGAAATTTTTATGGATGAACTTGTTACATAATATAATTTTTTCCTTTTTCTGAGGACGTTTATGGATGAACATGTTTACTGAAATACATGAAACAATTTCATTAAAACTTTATTAAGTATTATATGAAACAATTTCATAACCATATATGAAACAACTTCATCAAAAAAAGTATTAAAACTATTTCAAAAGGGCACTAATTTAAGTGGAAAAGGGGAAAAATTATATTATGCAACAAGTTCATTCATAAAAATTTCAGTAAACATGTTCATCCATAAACGTCCTCATAAAAGAATCTGAATACGTTTCATTATATTTTTTCCCCTTTTTCACTTAAATTAGTGCCCTTTTCTAATAGAACATATTTTCTATCCTAGTAAATTATGCGACAATTTCATCACTACAAATCTTGCAATCTGAACACATTTCATTCAGCAAACAAGATAACCCAAAAAAAACTTTGAAACAATTTCATTAGCAACTATTTTATAAGACAACTGTGTTTTCAGTAACTGAATCTGTTTCACTAATACGATAATGTTTTCGGTTCATGAATCTCTGATTCAATGGTGAATCATTTTTTAGAATATGGTACTGATTCTGTGGATCAAACAATATCAACATTTCGATCTTCATATTCTAACTCGGAATAATCCTTAAAAAAATAAAACATTTTTTTAAGAACCTAAATTAAATAAACAATTAACTATTATCATTCATAATATTTCCTTTATTATGTTTCCTTAATTAACATAACTTAATATCTTTCATATTTATTCAAAACCAATGTAAATGACAATTTAACCCCTTAATGATTAAATTTAATTTAAAAAAAGAATTTTCCTATTTGTCGAAATCGGTTTACACGGTTTTTAAAAATTAGGCGTTTTTCAACGGAACCCGCCTCTCTCTCTCTCTCTCTCTCTCTTTATATATATATATATATATATATATATATATATATATGAACGATCAAATGCAAACCACTCAATTTATATAAACCGTGCAAACCTCATTCAACCAATTATAATTTTTCATTTTGTTCATTTTTTTGTAATTATAAGAGGTTGATTAATCATTTTTATTGTGGAAGGTGTTAATCATCGACATTATCATCTCATTATTTTAATTTTAGAGAAAATGCATGAAACAATTTCATTAAAATTTCATTAAGTATTATATGAAACAATTTCATAACCATATATGAAACAAATTCATCAAAAAAAGCATTATATAAAACAATTTCACAAGATTAAACAATTTCATGAAATAATTTCATACGATTAAACAACGAAATCGACAGATAAGGGTGGTTTGCATGGTTTGTACAAATT
>NC_037540.1:18856432-18859488 GCF_001531365.2 Cynara cardunculus var. scolymus | reverse complement strand
GTATAACTAATTGCGGATAAACATAATCAAATAGAGGATAAACATCTCATTTTAAAATATAAAAAATCTAAAATATAATTATAATAATTATCGAGTTCTAACAAAATAAATAATTATTATCTTTATAAAAAATTATATTATTAAACCAAATATAAATTACTTCGTTATTGTACCTAAATTAAATTATAAAAAAAATTGAACTAAAAAATTATATAAAAATTGAGAAATTTTAAATAGTTAATTTGATACTAATATCGATATATTTTAGTCAAATTTTTATGATATCTTCAAACTTATATTTCATTCAAAAATAAAGCATCATCGTTTTCTCAAAATCACATAATACCATATTATAACATCAACTGAGATAAAAAATAAAATATTAAAATCAAGATATATCTCGCAGCATTGCGCGAGTACACTTCTAGTATATATATATATATATATATATATATATATATATATATGAGGTTCACTTTGTAAATCACGTTATTTGTACAAACTGTACAAACCTCATTCAACCAATCATAATTTTTCATTTTGTTTATTTTTTTTTGTAATCATGAGAGATTGATTAATCATTTTTTATTGTGAAGGGTGTTAATCATTGATATTATCATCTTCATTATTTTATTTAGAGAAATGTATAAAACAGTTTCATTAAAATTTCATTAAGTATTATATGAAACAATTTCATATATATATATATATATATATATATATATATAAAGAGAGATAGAGAGAGATGAGCGATCAAATGCAAACCACTCAATTTGTACAAAGCGTGCAAACCACCCTCATCTGTCGATTTCATTGTTTAGTCTTATGAATTTTTTTCATGAAATTATTTAATCTTGTGAAATTGTTTCATATAATACTTTTCTTGATGAAATTGTTTCATATATGGTTATGAAATTGTTTCATATAATACTTAATGAAGTTTTAATGAAACTATTTCAGTATTTCTCTAAAATTAAAATAATAAAAATGATAATATTCATGATTAACACTCTACACAATAAAAATGATTAATCAACCTCTCATAATTACAAAAAATTGAACTAAATGAAAAATTATGATCGGTTGAATGTAGTTTGCACGGTTTGTACAAATTAGATGGTTTGTATTTAATCGCTGCTCTATATATATATATATATATATATTCTAGCATTGCAGATGCATCAATTTTATGTCTCGTGTCAAATTGTTGTTTGCTCTCTTGGTTTTGGTTCATTTTCATGTCATTTCGAATGGTCGAGATGCAAGTTTTAATCATAGGAACAACTAAGTTTTAGTGTTTTGAAAAAACATGTTTGTGACTAATTTATTGTTTATCTGTATTGCTTTGTAAAGATTGGACTTTTACAATAGAAATCATTATGAATTAATCTTTACAATTTGTACTACGCCTCTTCTACATGTTGATGTAATTATTATTTCATTTGGGACCAAAATAGTTGAAGAACATAGCGAATAAGCCAAAGTGACGAATGGATGCACGGATCTAGATCACAAGCTCAAACAAGCACTGTCTTTAAAAATCGGTTCGTCAACCAGTGAGTAATCTAGCCGTTAAAACATCATCGAGTTTATCATATGTATCAAAAAGAGCTAAAGGAAGTTCTCATATCATGAAGCGTAAACAACGCAAATGAACCTTCAAGATCTAAAAAATAAAGAAGAAAAGAAAAGTATTGGGGTAATTTTTATCAGTAAACCTACATTACACAATAAACATGTAATAAGTAAAATTCATCTAACCGATTCTATTTTTTAATTTTCAAATCAAGGTGGAAAAACAACTATAAGAAATATAAGATTTAAAAGCAAATAATTTGTTGTGGTTCAGGATAATTTATTTGAACATTTTCAACAAATTTTTTAAAATTTCTTGAAAATAGAAAATTAAAATCTCAAAAAAAATTACATTCAATTCCAACGGTATCTATATTTTAGAATTATTTCATATATTAATAAAATATTATTTTCTTTCTTAAACATTTAATTTCAAGATTTATATATATAAGAATATAATAAAAATGAATTTTTTTCATGTTAATTATATTTTATAAGTTCTTCAAATTTACAGAATTTCATTCTATCTCGTACTATCTTTTATCTGTACGAAAATTTTAGAAAAGTAGATGGACAAAATATCTGACATAGACATGTAAAACAATCATATTTTCATATGATTGACCTCGAGAGGTGTGTCGAATTGCCAAGAACTTCATCACGCGTTCAAAATCATTTTAATAAAAATTATTGAAATTTAAAATTAATTTTTGAAAAAAAAGGGTAAACTCTAAATTAATTATTTGTATTGAATATAGTTGATGAGTTTTGATTAAAAAAAAAGTTAGGAAAAATAAAAGTTGATAAAAGTTTGAGGATGTCTTAGTTCTTGCTTATTGTTTATATTAAAAATTTCTGTCATTTTTATTAATTACTAGAAGGGTACTCGCGTAATGCAGCGAAATAAATCTCCATTTTAATGTTTAGTTTTTATTCTTTGTCTCTATCGATATAATACGATTTTATGTGGTTTTGAGAAAGCGATAATGTTTTTATTTTTGAATAAAATATAAATTTGAAGATAACATAAAAAAAATGTATATTAATATCAAATTAACTATTTAATAATTCTCGTGTTTTTGGTGTAACTTCTTTAATTCAATTTTTTATTATAATTTAATTTAGGTATAATAATAAAGTAATTTATTTTTGATTTAATAATATATTATTTATTAAAAATAATAATTAAACATTTGGTTAGAAACTCAATGATTATCTTAATTATATTTTAGATTTTCTATATTTAAAATAGATGTTTATCATGTATTTGGTTATGTTTAGCTGCAGCTAATTACACGAATTTAAAAATGAAGCTTTAATAAGTTGTACTTACGCAAAATCACTTGTAATCTTGAATTTTAAGTAATATGTATCAATAAACTGTACTTCATGCATAAAAAATGGGTTGTAAGAATTTTTATCAAATACTTTATAATATAGTATATATATATATATATATATATATATATATATATATACTA
>NC_037540.1:18847816-18856182 GCF_001531365.2 Cynara cardunculus var. scolymus | reverse complement strand
AGATGTTTATCCTCTATTTGATTATATTTATCCGCAGTTAGTTATACGAATCCAAACATGGAGTTTTAATAAGTTGTACTTATGAATAATTTACTTGTAATCTTGAAATTTAAGTAATATGTATTGATATACAATACTTAATGCATAAAAAATGGTTTTTAAGAGTTTTTG
The DNA here is from genome assembly GCF_001531365.2 of Cynara cardunculus var. scolymus. Lineage (NCBI taxonomy): Eukaryota > Viridiplantae > Streptophyta > Magnoliopsida > Asterales > Asteraceae > Cynara > Cynara cardunculus. The sequence continues at coordinate 18,856,011 of NC_037540.1, read as the reverse complement.
TCAAATGCTTTATAATATAGTATAGATAATATTTAAACAGAGGTGATTAGATTTTTGTTGTCTTATAAATATTCAACTAAAACGTATTTTACGAAGTTTCTTTCACATTTAATGACACACAAATGCAATCAGTACATTTGAGAAATACTCATAATATCATAAGGTATGTGTCATAGTGAGAAACTGTACAAAGTACCATACACTGATATACAATGAAATCAACATTTCATAACAAATGGATCATGTAGCTTCAAACGGGATCTTGATGTCAAAGGTAGCACTGGTCCCTGAGACGCATCTCGTGATCTATTTGAGCCACAACTTATTATACAATGCACTACATGCAACTTGGCTTGTATTTATTGAATCGATGTTTTCTAATTAATTTCCTAGTTACATTACATCCCCTATCACATAATCATGCATATTAGACATTTATGGTAGTATACATAACACACATGTATATCTTAGTCTTATCAAAATCGAACTCAAAACTTACCTTGATGTAGCATTTTTGTCATATGAAAAACCCAATGTGATTCACACTTACTTTCCATGAGATAGAATGAGGGTAGCTCTCCCGATAGGTTACGAGTGGAATCTCCTACCCCTTATTCGATTCCTAGATTTGAATTTTTCATTTCAAAAAAATTGAAAATGGTTAACACACGCTGATTGGAGAACATATTCCCTTCCTAACTATTAATGAAACAGGTGCCATCACTCTAATACGAACCAAAAGAATCACTATAGGGTTTGGTACCAACCAAGATTGAGTGAGCATCTAGGATAATCATAGAAATAAAAACATGTCGATTTACATAAAGAAAAATATACTAAACATGTTCAAAGTGACTAGACAAAATAGAAAATTGGATTGCATTCACATTAACATATGAATAGATAGGGGATATGGTTTGATGCCATATGCATGGGGCACAGCTTGAGGTTGTATGGCATACACATTAAGGTCGTTTGGTGTATAACTTTGTTGTTGCCAAAACCATGTTCCAACTTCTCATGCTTCCGTTCAAAGTCATTTCTTACAAGTTTATTTCAATTAGAAATACTTATATCTTAGGCCTCTAATCCAAATATCATTTCAAAGCAAACATTGACTTGGGCCTAGAATGCAAGATTTGTTTAATCATTTTACATACCACCTTCAAGTTGCTTTGATCATAAATAAAAGGGCAAACCATCGAAAAAGATATCAATAATGTACCTTCATCATTAAAGAAATATTTTTCATCATCACAATAATTGGTTTTTAAAATGCACATCCAAACATCTTTGGTTTCCATATTCATTCCTTAGATACAGGAAATAGATCGAAATGATCGATCAATTCCTATACAAAACTTAAGGTTTGTCCACCTCAAAACATTTGGCAAATGAAAACTCACATGAGCTACTTGCTCTCTAATCCAAAGTCCAAGATTCATTCTGATTTGAATGTCGGGTGTTGGGGAATGAGGTTGAGATTGTTGGTTGGGTGGAGGAGTAGACACTAATACATACATATTTTGCAAACTAAATTTGTAAATGGATTATGAAGTGCACCAATGAATATAAAAGAGACTAATCAAATTTCCATAATCTTTCATTGTGTATCAAGATCCTAATAATTTAGGGTATAAAACAATTTGCATGTTAATAAACATAATAAGCTAAATATGCTTCATTTTAGAATATCAAAGGTGGAATTGTTGCAGAGCAAAACAATTATAAAAGATTTCAACCAACAACAATTAAGTAATGACTATTACAATATAGCCAAACAAGAATCAATGTAACATTGAAGAAGTTCTAGAGGTAAGTATATGAAGTCTACCCCCCACCTGTAACACCCGACTTTTTGGTAAGTGGAATTTTGAGATTTAGAAAATTATTGGATTAAGCTTCTAAGAAAAAGGAGTTATTTATATTCAAAATAAAACTTAAATGGGAAAAGAGGGAGAAGCCAGGCGGTTGCCATGCAGCCAAATTCGCAGCAAAGCCGCCTAAGGCACTAAGTCGTAGTCGGGCGGGTATGATGCGGTGAAGCCGCATACTGGTCGCCATATCTACTGGAATGGTTGGAGCCCCGGTTCACATTTGATAAAAACAACATAGGGGAAGACGGTTTGATGCGGGCTAACCCGTATTAGAGCCGTCCTCGTGTGGGTTGGTCCCAGGCTGTTAAGCCGACGACCAGCACTCATTCACCCCCATTCTTGATTTATTTCTTCCAAAGATTTGATTTAAACTACTTGTTGATCCAAACTCTCTCAAGAGTTTATGATGACCCTCCATACTTAGTGAAAAATACTTCGTTTTGTTTCTAGACAGTTTCAGTGATTATCTCTGAGTGTGTTCAGTAATTGCTGAACATGTATTATGAACATTCTTAAGAACACGCATTCCCCAAAGACAAAACTTACACCAAAGAAACCTTCAGCCATGTCAATAGGTTACCCTCATTGAACTTGGCATCAGCACCCAAGCATCTGCATCTACGATAACCAGCTCTTCGGTAGCGATCTCTATTGGTACTCATAATAACCACCTTAGTGACTCAAATCACTGAGAGTGTGATTTAGTGCTCGTCCATAACTCAATTGTTGCACAGGATTACATCCTTTCTCCTTCTACAATTGCTTCTTCATCACCTCCATTGGTCTATGTGTCACGTGTTGATAACGCACCAGTGGTTGTCCCCACTTGTGCTGAAGCCATAATGAGCACAAGACCTGAGGATGCTTCTAACGAGCAACCTCAATAAGATAATGTAGATCCTCACAACAACATAGTAAATACTCTCAGAATTGATCCTTCAGACAACTCGGAAAGACCCTTAGGTACTTCATCTATTCCTACCTATTCTTTCATTACTAAACCTGAGCCCTCCAGAGCTCAGAACTTTACCTCATTGTTTAATCTTGCAGGTCCTTTTTCGGAAGAACTGTTAATCTCAATTTTAATCAGATAATAATGAATTAAACAGTCAAGAACAACAATCTAGAGATCAAATCATCATATCTATTGATAAACTCTCTCAATACATGTTTCTCTCTCTAGAATGTAACAAATGAATAGCACGTTTAAGTTTTTTACTACAAACTATATTATATGCTATTTATACAATTGACTAAACATAGAAATCAAACTACAATAAAACACAATGTTGACTTTTGTTGACTATATTGACTTTAAGCTTTGACCTTCTCATCTTCAACAATCGTCTTTATAATCGGTGATCTCGGATACAATAATATTTGACCTAACAATCTCCCCCTTTGTATTCAAGATCACATTCTTCAAAACAAACCCATTTGTCTTCACTTCAATAGATATTTGACTTAAACAATCCCCCAAATAAAGACGATCAGACTTTGTCTCTCTTTGAAAGACGAATCTAAAAAATAACAATCTCCTCTTTTAACAAAAGATCAAAATCTTCACTTTGAAACAATCTTCAAAATCTTCAGACGCTTAGAACAATTTTCAATCTTCAACATTCAACGAATCTTTAACAAATCATTTTCAGTCTACAGATAAGATTTAGACATTTAGGCTTGAATCTTTGACACTATGTGTACTAAGCTCAACACTTGTTTGTCATGATCCAATTTTGTCAACAGACTTCGTCAAATACTTTTTCTCGTTAGCCTAACGAATCTTTAACAAATATGTCAACACTCTATCTCAGTAAGTCACCACCAAATTCTTTAAATCAACATCAACCTTTTCATCACATCTACAATCTTTAACCCCAATGGCTTTTCAACCTTAGATTCTTCCCTATAACATCTTCTCTATGTCTTTTAACTCTTCATGTTTTTTAGTAATGTCTTTGATATTATTTCTCGCCCTCATGATGATTAGGAGAATCCTGAACATCATGAATCATCAAAGACTATAATTTCTCTCTTTATGAACAATACAAATCAGTAAACAAGAATTTATTCAGATATACTCCCCCTATACAAACGAATCATATTTTCTCAATCATCTTCAGTTAATCTCCTTCTTAGAAAATATCTTCTTTTGGAACAAATATTCTCTCCCCCTTAAATTTCCATCACATCTCCCCCCCTTGAAAATTGGGTAATCAGCTAACACAGAAACACATTTAGTAATTGTTATCACTACAATCAAAATAAATTCAATTGAGTGGCCTATTTCCGAAGTTGGAAATTATTAATCTCTGATAGGACTCCCAATTATCACTGAAGTAAAGTTACCGAACTAACTTCTCAAACTGTTCTGGCATAATTACAAAGATATGCAATTTGAATCACAAAGACTCGTGAAAGTGTCAAAGAAGATAATATCATAAAGATATGGCTCAAAACGGACACAATGTGCACTGAAATAAAGTGCGAAGGATGCTATGTATGAACAATAATTATATTGTAGAAACTTGATGCAATATACTCAACCATTGTCGATATTTATGGGATAAATTCAAACTATCGCATATATCTATGCAATAAACCCAACTATCGCATATAGTATCATGCGATATATGCAAATATCGCATCTTTGATGTGTGATGTACTCAAGTATCGCAACCTTGATATGCGATATACTCAAGTACTACAGCCCTGATGTGCGATATACTCAAGTATCGCAACAATGTCATTTGATATACTCAACTATCACAAACTTCTATGCAATAGATATTTAAACCTTCAAATCTTGCGATATATTCAAATCTTGAACAAATCGAACCTGAAATCACAAAAACTCAACAAATCATTAATAGACCTTTATTATGGATGTCGAAATATGTGTAGAAACAACTTTAATGAAGACAATTAACATCAAATTTAAGTATAAAAATAAAAGAATTGATCAATTTGCTCAAAAACAGGGAATCAAGTTCGAACAGTCCAAAAATTCACAAATTCTTTAAATTGATCTACCTAATCTTTAAATTTGTTGATAAAAATTCCCAGGATTAATCTATAAAGATAGTCTAACAAATATGTAACAACGAATAAATCAAAAACATAAAAAAATCATTAAATTCAGATAAAGAACAGTCAACTCTTTCAAGAAACCAAAAACTTTAAAAATTACCTTCAAATCTTCATCAAATCCAATTGAATTTTCTCTGATACAATTGTTAATCCTAGTTTCAATCAAATAACAATGAATTAAACAATAAAGAACAACAATCAAGAGATCAAATCATCATGTATATTGATAAACTCTCTCAATACATGTTTCTCTCTCTAGAATGTAACAAATGAATAACACGTTTAAGTTCTTTACTATAAACTATTATTACAAGATATTTATACAATTAACTAAACCTACAAATCAAACTACAATTAAACACAATTTGACTTTTGTTGACTATGTCGACTTTAAGTTTTAACCTTCCCATCTTCAACAATTGTCTTCATAATTGGTGATCTTGGATATAATACTATTTGACTTAACAAGAACCCTCAGCCAATGATTATGACATGGTTGAGGATGTTAAGTTAATGCTTCCAGCCCTGGATAAAGTACTCAACAATGTCCAAACTATGACATCCAAGGTTGACAATATCTAGGCTTCGATGTTCTTATCAAAGGCGAACCTCTTCACAATCAACGCTGAGGTCACCAACCTAAAAGTTGACATTGCTGCAAACTTCTCTGTTGTTGCCACTTTTTAGCAATCTTTCAATAAGCGTAGAGAGAAGGTTAATCTGAAATTGCAGCAGCATGGTGATCTGCTTCAACAGACTCTGTCCATCATTTAGCAAATTCCTACTCCAGTAGGTTCCTTCCAAGACTCTGATCGTCAAACACGATAAGGCAGATAGAATCCTTCAGCAAGCTGGAGGTAGAAGTTCATGAAATAAGTGCAAAGACACCTCTTCCTCAACAAGATGATGACAAAGAGGTAGAGATGAACAAAGCACAAGCCGAAGTTGATAGGCTGATAGCTAATGTTGAACGACTTATCAATGAGAGGGAGAACATGCTACTATTCAAGACCCTCTCTCTTCCCCTGATGATGCCAAAGTGTACGTGGCCTCAACCACTCAACCATCCACTTCAATGGTTGTTGTTGTTGAAGATGATGATGAAGATGAAGAAGATGATGATGATAGTATTCTCATCATCAAGCAAAGAAAAGATGATGGTAATGATGAAGGTGAAGATGACATATGTATTCAGTGCGCACCCACCACTTCAACAATAGGCATCTTTATCTCTAAACCATCATCCAAGGGGGAGACTTAGCAACATCAATAGTCTTCCTCAAAAGGAAAGGAAGTTGCACAGAGTGATGAGGTAAGATCTAAACCCTCCTCTCCAGTTATTGAAGAACCGTCCTCTCTTCCATTGATATGTATTTCTGAAATAATCAATTTTCCACGACCAATAAAGAGCATATCATTTCCCTTACTGTCTATACCTAAAACATCGGTTATCCCCTTTTACTCTGTACCTATCTCATTCTTCCTATGTGAGTCTTCTCAACCAGAAATAGATCCACATATACCAGAAGTTGATGATCATTTTCCATGGTTCATCATGGATGATTCGGATGCTGAAGAAGATAGAAAGGATCAAAAATATAATGAAGTTGAACATGAACGTCAACGAGTGTTGAAGCTGAAGGATCGTGACCTCAAATGTGCAGAGAAAGGATCATAAATATAATGAGCCCTCATAAAATTTCAAACGTCACTATCAGTGGTCGAATGAAAGATGGTGTTCTTCTTATTTCAATGGTCATATTCCGAGATAACAACGATGTTGTCACTGAGTATCCTTCCTTCCTCAGTCAGTATGGTTTCTATGAATGGCTCGAAATTCGACAGGCTATCCAGAAGTCCAAATCCAAGCACAAGCCTTACATTGAAGAAGTTTTGAATGAATTATTCAATAAGGTGTCGAATATCGTCGAGGTTCCTCCTCTGCCACAGAAGCTCTCTCGAAGAAAGAACCTTTTTGAACCTGAAGATGATCCATCCATCAAGAACAAGTATGAAACAAAATTCTCAGTGGATGAACTCTTCAAGGATAGAAAGAAGTCAAATATCTCAATGTTGAATCTGTCATTGCCTGAAAAGGGTCCTTATATACCCAACACAGTGCATGTGAAACTTGAATATGGACTTATGTTTATTAACTATGATGGTCAATACATGTTTTAACGAGTATCTGGGTTTCATCTCTGTCCAATAGATGACTTAGAATATCTAAGAACTTGACTGAATGATGATCTATATGGAAAAATAATGGATCACAAGATTCGAAAGGAAATACTCAGACACAAGATGCAAGGAGAAGATGTTTCATACTACATCAACTTCAGCAATCTAGATTAGTAAGCCTTTCAGTCATGTAAATCTTGTATTTCTAATCTTTACTTTTAGTGTATAGCTTTTATGTTTTAAACCTACCAAAATCGATTGTAATCATTGTAATATTTTCCCTTGTAAAATATGTAAAGACCCAAATTTTTTTTCCTTAATATAATAACGTCCATACATAAATAAGCCATAAAGTCTAAATAGTTCAACGCAACGGAAGTATATATATCTTTAAAACTAATAAAACTTAAAAGGAACAATTGTCTAACGATATCCATATCAAGTTCCGGATAGTCTCCACTCCAAGCCTTTATTCCGCGTTAGCCGATTCTAAACTTTCTCCTTTCCCTTGCTACTATTCCCGTGTATGAGACGACCTGGTTGCATAATTGTTTTTGAAAGGAGTTGGGTGAGCCAAGGGCCCAGTGATTTAACGGTTTAATGCATACACCACGTAAAAAAATAGATTTCACAAAGCATCATAATTTATCATGCATACAGTTTAAACAACACACTTCACAAAGCTAGTGGCGTACGGGAGATGACTACCTCACACAGCATTACCTGGCGAACTCACACAGCATGTCCGCACTTACGGCTTAGACAAACTCACAAAGCATGTTTGTATTTATGGAATCATACCATAGTACATCCCCATTGCCACATGACATATTTCATAAAATAAGGCACGTTTTTACGCAAACATGATATTCAATTTTATAGAGAAAAATCCAGCAAGCTTGCATATAATTGTAAATAAAATATGCAACCATTTTTTTAGAAAATTCACGTATAACTCACCATACATGGCGTAGCCCAAACCGATCTTTGAAGTGTCTAGCGTCTTCCCAATTGGTGCCAAACTAGCTACGATGTAGAGCACCGTCA
>NC_037540.1:18846289-18847536 GCF_001531365.2 Cynara cardunculus var. scolymus | reverse complement strand
TTTAGGGTCTAAACCCTTCACTTTGACCGCTTTACACTATAAGTCCTTGAAATTTAACGACTACCAATTCTTTTATTTTTTTGGGTTATTACAAACTTTCCCCCTTAACAAAATTTCGTCCTCGAAATTTTCCTTATGCAAATAAATGATGAATCAACTCACTATATCATCAATACTTTGAGTTCATATTATTCTCAAAGCTAAACATATTCTCTCCCAGTCCCCACTAAAGCAAATCAGTGGGAGTTTGTCACCAAAACTTTATCCACCAACACCACTCTACATCTATTTTATCTCATCTTACCATGTGTTTTGCACAAACACTTCTCTATCAATGTCATTATATCCAAGGATATTAAACCATCTAACGACTTCTCTGCTTTAATTTGGTTTAAGACTAACCCCAATTAACTTAAATCGCCACTCTCATCACTATAAATCAATCTTTAGTTACACATCTATCAATAATAAAATCTTCCATCCTCAGTTTAAGTTTAGGTTTCAATAACCTAATCACTTAAACTTTGCTCTGATACCACTTGTAACATCCCAAAATTTTCGAATACTTCAATATATCATAATGAGTATCCCAAGATCAAACACTTACATTGCAGCGGAAATAAAATTTCTAATCTTACAATTTATATCACCATCTAAACTTACAATCTTGACAAACATACTTTGTTCGATATAACAATGTCTTGATCTGCACATGTCCTTCTTTGATGCTAATCCTTATTTCTCTCTTTATCCAACTTTTCTTTCCAGTCTAATAGCCGCCTGGGTGAAAAAGTTTTAAAAGAGTTTTGGGTGAGCCTTAGGCCCAGTGATAACAACTTTTATAATAAACAATTTTCACGAAGCTTCATAAATTAGCATGCCTTGATGAGAATAATACTTTTCACAAAGTAAAGATATTATAATGCGTGTCTACATCACAAAGCAACGGCGTCATGGGAGATGTCTACCTCACACAGCATTACCTGACGAACTCACACAGCATGTCCGCACTTACGGCTTAGACAAGCTCACAAAGCATGCTCGTCTTTACAAAATCATACCGTAGTACATCCCCATTGACACACAAGTACTCAAAACACATATTATAAAAATATCGAACCTTTCACGCATATATAGCATATCAAAAATCTTGAGAAACTTCAAACAACTTGTGGATAATAAGGCATGCAACCATTTTAAAAATAAATCACGTGTAACTCACCATACATGGCGTAGCCCAAACCGAT
>NC_037540.1:18832156-18846029 GCF_001531365.2 Cynara cardunculus var. scolymus | reverse complement strand
TTTAGGGTCTAAACCCTTCACTTTGACCGCTTTACACTATAAGTCCTTGAAATTTAACGACTACCAATTCTTTTATTTTTTTGGGTTATTACAAAATATTTCTATAAAATAATTGGTTCACTAGAAAAAAAAATCCCTAAAAAGAGTAAATGGGACAAGTACTTATGAGTTCTATTTATTTTTTACATTCGCTGACACCTTTCTAGTCAATGAATATTCTTTCAGTATACAGTTAATAATATTGTGTAAATTTATTCTTTCCTTGTAATCCTTTACAATTAAAGTAAATTTCTATAGTAAATTGTATCATTGAAAAAAGATCCTAAAACAGTTAAAAGGGACAAGTATTTTACCAGTACTTTATCCTTACCGTTATACCTAAAGCAATTTTCTTTATGTTGTTTTGTCATCATCATATAGGGGGAGATTGTTTATGATAATTAGGTCCTGGTTATTCATCTGAGGTAATGTTTAGGTGATTATCTGATTATGTGGATATATGCATATATATATATATATGTGTGTGTGTGTGTGTGTGTGTGTGTGTGAAAATATGTATGCATAAAATTGTTATTATGCATATGTATTTGCATGTTTTATGTGTATACATGCATGAAATTGTTCATGTATGTTAGGAATGAAATTCAGTGTAAAATTGTATTCATCTTGAAAGATAAAATTGTCTATAATTGTATAAAAGTCATCATGTTTGACTTTTATTAGAGATGTTTGACTTTGACCTTTGTCTTGTAGTTTGACCCTATATAAAGGGTGTTTCCTTGTAATTTTTAGTAGGATGCTCAATTGTAAAATCAGATTTACGTATAAAGATTTGACCATATATTGAGTGTTGACATTCTCTCTCTATCCTCTCATATTGTTCTTGAAGAAAACACAGATCTGCCATTGTTGATTGAAGCTTTCAAGAAGATTGATTGTTAGGGACAAACAATGTATGCGAGTGGATATTACATATGGATGCATGGTTATGTGATTAAGGGGAAACATATTTTATTCTTTTCTCAAAACTGCCTTTCCTGTTAAGGAAAGTTTAAAAAGGAAAGAATTTGGAAGAGAAGACTTTTCGCCATTTATGGAAAGAAAATTTGAGAGGAGAGAAATCTGTTTTAGTGTTCTTGCTAAATTTGAACTGAGGTTGGAATCAAAGTAGAAGCAGATTCAAAGTTTTATTTCTTCTTCTTTCAAATTCAAAATCTTGCATAAGGTGAGTTCTTTTAACAACTAGACTTTGAAATTTCTTATATTGTTTTTATGGTTTTCAAAAATCTGCTAGTGTTTGGTTTGAATATATTTATTTTCTTGATCAAGCTTCATGGGCCGATAAGGGCTTGTAATCGGATAGTGTGTTACCCGTTGAGGGCTCCTTACCGGCCAAACTTTGGTCGATGTATATGTTAGTATATTAACTCATCGTCCGATGAGGACTTTATCAGACATAGCCTTGTCCGATGAAGACCTTTTATCTTATATAGAGTTGATCGAACTAGTCACTCTTTGTACAAGTATTGTTTGGACTTATGTTTAGATAGAGTGTTGGCCGATTTAAGTGTTATCGGGCATGCCTTGTCCGGTAAGGATGCTCATCGGACAAAGTTTCAACTGGTTTAAATAATTATCTTTCAAGTGTTGACCGGTGAGGTTGGTTACCGAATAGTGTTGACCGATGAGGGTGTATCCGGACAGTGTTGACCGATGAGGGTATTATCTCCCCAAGTGTTGTTCGATGAAGAAGGGGTCATCGGCCATAGTGTTGGTCGAAGAGGGCAGTCATCACCCAAGTCTTGTGAAGTTAAAAACAATGGTTTTCATAAACGTTGTTTAACAGTTTTTAAACTGTTTTATATTGTGAAATGGTATTTTGTATCTTTTAAATGTGATTGTAAATTGAGAAAAGATATTGTTGTTTTCTTTCAAAACGTTTGTGACGTAAAGTCTGTTTTGAAAGAAATACTGAGTTGAGAGTGAAAAGTGAATTTAAGAACTTGAGAAGTTCTTGAGATAAAGTTTCGGATACAAAACTATTTTGAGGCCATTATCGGCTAAAACTACAAATTTATCTGTAGATCTGCAAAGATGATTTTCAACAGGTTTTGGTGATATTCACCCTGTAATTGCAAAGAAAAGGTTTTCTCACTAGACCTTCTGGTCTAACCCTCATTTTGTGTTTTAAAATATGCATTGCAGGTCCAATGGGGTCAGGGGATAAAGGAGAAAGGAAAATGTGAATATTTTTCTTATGTGCTTATCTGCTATTTTGAAGATCAACCTGTTGATTGATGTATTTTGAAGATACATGTCGTTATACATGTGATAGTGCAAGAACATTCTTTTGGAATTTTTGAGTTGTAAATTCTATAAATAAGTTTATTGTACTAATGGGACCTTTCTGGTGTAAATTGTACTTCTTTTATATGAAATACATGTTATATGCAAATGTGGAAGTTTGGGGTGTTACATTGTTGATCTTTCTCTAAGTGATGTGATGATGATCCTTTTTATCTTAGGAAGTGTAGTATGTCTGTATTCAGCTTCAGCGATCATCACTGAGTCTTTTCAGTGATCGTAGAACATGTATTGTAATTGTGTTCAGAGACAAGTGTTCTTCGGGAAGACAAAACTCACACCACAGAACTTTCAGCGATATCGAAGATAGATGATGAAGATAGAGACAAGCAAGTTCGTGATTTGATGCGGTTTTCAGTGATAACAAGCTCGTCTACACAAGTGTAAAATCTACTCAAGATTCAACGAACACTGATGAGATCTTCAGCGTCATTCCAGTGTCATCGATCAAATGAATCTTGTTGAACAAGATTAGTTTTTGTCTTGTCCTTCTACACAGAAAGGACAAACCCATACCTCTCAAAGTAAAGTACTATATGGAGTCACTCTACTGTCTCCAAGCGTGCTTACCTACTTTGTTAAAGACTATTGTTCATATATGGCCAAAGACTGTATATCTACAACAAAGGACAAGCTCACCTCTTAAAGCTTGCCATGTACTTTGTACCCTATGACTTGCATTTTATACAATGGGTATGAATAGCTGAGAAGTTGCTCCTTGTCAGTTGTCTTCTCTACCTCTATACCACCTGTAACCAAGTGAAGAGCACAAGACTATCTTAACATATTTCTTTTATCAAGTCTATTCTTTATTGCTATCTGTAACTTGTGTGTTTCTTTGCTTGTTTAGATAAGTTCTGTATCTTATCTTTTCTGCAAACAATCTGTAAAAATCTATATTGATCTTCTTTCTCAATATAAGTTTTTTAAAAGTGAAAGTTGTTGTCTTTGTATTCATCCCCCCTTTACAAATTGTTAACTATAAATTCTTGTAGATTCGGTTGGGACCAACATATTCCTCCTCTTCAACAAAGAACTTCCAGAAAGAAAGATCAGTGTTGGTGAAGGACCTTCCTTCATAAATGAATTTGAAACAAAGTTTTCAGCGGATGTGATCTTTAATCCAAATTCCTTGATACATTCATGTTGAACCTAACTCTTCCTTCTACATGTCCTTACTTTCCAGGGAGTGTGATCTTCAAACCTGATCTTGGAATCTACTTCAGACGTAGAACTGAAGTTCCAACAACGTTAAGAGGTATCAATTGCACCATTGGAACGTCTTCTCTTTGTCATGACATATTGTGAAGATGACATGCCTGGAAGACTAATAGATAGAAGAATAAAAAAGGACTTGTTCAGAAGAAGAAATGAGGGAACTGATATCCCTTCATTTCTAAATTTCTCAGATGTTAGTTAGATCTTTTCTAACCAATCTTTCGATCTTTCAGTATTTATAGTTCATCCTTCTAAGTTCTATTTCATGTTTTGTAAACATTCAGTTTCAATCTTAAATGAAATTTCAAAAGATATGCACAACTCCATATTGTACTGAAAAAGATCCCTGAAAATAGTAACTGAGACAAGCATCTATGAGTCCTATTGTCTATCTGTTTTTATTACATTCACTGATACTCATCTTAAACATTTATCAGTTAATATGCTTTAAATGTTAAAAAAATTCAGCAATGTAATTTCATCTTGCTATGTAATTTTTCTTACAACTTAAATGAAATTCAGCAAAGTGTGACACTAGGAAAAAAAAAACTCACAAAACAATAAATGGGACATATATCTTACAAGTTTCATTTCCTCACTGTAATAGTTTACAATCATCTTAGTGTTGCTTTGTCATCATCAAATAGGGGAAGATTATTGATCCAAACTCTCTCAGTGATTGATGTTGACTCTCTCAGTGAATATTATTAAACGTTATTGTATGCTTGGATGAACCTTTCGAGTAGGCACTAGGAGGGTTAAGTCTTGACGTGCTACATTTTGGAGGTAGGCACTAGGATCTATGTCGTTTAAGGTAATGCCTTGGAGGTAGTCCTTAAGTGTGTCGAGTCTTAGGGTGTTATCCTAAGGGTAGACGCTAAGGTCAACTGTCTCTTGATTTGAAACTTGCTAAGGTGATATGGGTTTCCTCCGTTGATTCCAGATGAATGTTGTAAATGGTACACAATTGGTTTTAACTAATAAATTGTGATCGCTTATTTTATATTCATGCACACTAGACTTGTTGGCTTAACAATTGTTTCGTGTCAACGTGTATCTCAGGTTCCAGTGGCAGGACGACCAAGCAGGTTTGAGCGGCATTGTAGAGTGAGCTTGGAGAGCATTTTTGGGGCACCATGCAATGTTTAGCTTTTTTATGGTTTGGATAACAATCGATTGTTATCTAGTTTTTTAATGATTAGATCAGGAGATTGTTAACCTCAAACCAATTTATATATAAATTATAATTTAATTGGTATATCATGTTCCCTATTTTATGAAAGCTCATATCTTGATATTATATACCACATTTTCGGTTTATTTGTAAAAACTTTATTGTCCAATTTTTAGAGTGTTACAGCACCTCAAAAAAAACAAATCTAAATATGAAAATAACATGAAAATTATTAATCATAACTAATATCATATAATTTTTATATGTGATTATTACTACATCGGCCAACTAATCACCTAATTGTACCTTCTCATTGAGACCATATCTTTATCTCTCACTTATCATTGTTTGTTTTTTTTTCTTTAAAATACAAGTCATATGCCTCATATGATAATATATATACATAGAGAGGGGTTGGTTATTATACAACCCATGACATTTGTGCAACCAATACAACTCAATCTCAACCGTCCATTTCATTTGATTAATATATGATTTCATAGAAGTTTTGATTGTTTCTTAATATAAAATATTGATCATAATTAATGAACCATATTCATCTTCCATAAATATTCAAATCATTATAAATAAACTATCATCATTTCCATAAATATTTCAATTTATCGGGTTACATTGGTTATACAAATACGACGGATTGTATTTTCAAACATATATATATATATATATATATATATATATATATATATTAATTATTAACAAAAAAGTAATCAAACAAATCAATATCCAGCCCAAACCATATCCACTTATACATCGTTATCAATATTAAATCATCATATCTATATCTCTATCTCTCTCTCTCTCTTTTATATATATATATGGTTGGTTCAAATGTTAACCATGTTTATTGTGTTAACTTTGTCAATTAATCTTGGTTATTGATCTTTAAAATTTATGGCTAAGATCATTCATGACATAAAGTATAATTAATTGCACACATAGACAAGGTTCATACGAATGTTCATATATGTGAATTTCTGTTTATATGCTCATACATATTCATCATCTTTTGTATGTTCATTTTGGGTCAATATGTGTTCATATTTATACCAAATGTACATATAGGTCAATCTATTTTCGTAATTGACACAAGTGTTCATATATGTCAATTTATGTTCGTAATTCACACAATGGTTCATATATGTCGAGTTATGTTTATATGGTTGTACGAATGTTCTCATATGTGAATTTGTTTTCATATGATCACACATGTTCATCATCTTTTGTTATGTCAATTTGAACGATACCGAAAATTTTACTAGCGGGTCTCCTCCACCAATCACAAATTCATAAACATTAGAGATAGAAAATCAATATTAAAAAAAATAACAAGATTAATAATAAGTTAACACAAATCACGTGATTTTATGATTTTGTAACTCCCAATTAATGATATAGGAGTTGCATAAAAATGAAAATTACATATGTACTTTTGTCATTAAATTATAAGATGGATATGAACCTAATACTAAAATGTATTGTGATTGGTTGAAAATAGTTAACAAAGTTAACACAATAATTTGGGTTAACATTTGAACCAAACGCTCTCTCTATGTATACATTAATTATTTTCATTTGTAAACAAAATAATTCCAGGATCTCTAAAATCAGTTGATAGAATAGGTTATGTTTATGTACTAATTTTGAAGTCGACCAATCTTCAACCATTCTTAACTGCCTCTCTCCAAGTCTTTGATGAGTTACTTAATTCTTACCTCTTACCTCTTGTTATTGAATTGTTTTCATGACTTAATGGGCCAGTCTTAGCTGGACCCTATCTCTTTTGGCCCACTTAATTAAATGGCTGGTCAGATCAGATCGGGTCAGGTCAACTGAAACTAAAGACAAACTGCAAACGAAGAAAATACGTTATCTCAATATTCCTCATATTTTTTTTTATCCATAAATTAGTTGAAATACATATTATTGAAGAGGAAAGATGAATAAAATAATATCTTATAGTAAGGGGTAACAAATAATAACATCTATTTAAAATAGAAAAAAATAAAGATTTTGTTTTTTTATTTTTGTCTAATATATAGTTATTATTTTTATTCCAGTAAGATCGATCTATGTAAAGTTATAGAATATGTATAATAATAAAATTAATATTGAAATCTTTAAAATAAGAAATCTCGTAGAGGTGTTATTAATGCATCTCCAACAAATTACTCAAAACGCAATAAATATTTGGGGATTTTGGGCATGTTTTTTTTGCTCAAACAAACTTTTTATAACATTTTTGAAGGATGAGAAAGCGGAAATATCTTCAAATTTAAAGAATATTCAGGAAATAATTACAATGATAGAAATATTTGTTAATAATTTCTACCAATAGGAAACTTCAAAAATAAATAATTAAATTATTTTATCAAAAGAATGAAATGTACATTTTAATAATACAACCAATTTTATTATTTTTAAAATAGAGAATCCATTGGAGTTAAATGTAATTTTGTTTTAAAGATTTTGAAGTTTCTTTTTGCATTTTGTAGAAATTCGTTAGATATGCTTTTATAATTTCTCTAAGACGGGAAATCAAAACTTAAAGTTATAAACAAAATTAGAGTCGACTTTAGTAGATTAATTTCTCTGAAATAGCAAATCAAATTTTGAAATTTCTAATTTTTTTATACTCAACTTCAATAGATTTTCTGTTTTGAAGTTTTAAACTTTAATCATTTTATTAAAAAATTATATAATTTTATCATTTCAAATTACATATTTAAATTTTTTATATAAAATAATAAAAATTCATATCTGATAAAATAATAATAATAATTCATCCTCCTATCTTCACATTAACTTTAGAAAATCCTTTGAACTTGAAGTTTCAAACCATTTATGAATTATTATATATTTTGAAGATTTCAATATTAATTAAATAATTAAAATATTATATATTTATATATTTTTAAAAAAATTTATATAAGATAATAATAATGCATTTTTATTGGTAGGAAAAAATATATAATAATAATCTTTCTTTCCTTATAATAATTCAATTTTATTGATGAGAAATTCTCTCTCTTCATAATTTATTTTAAAGAATTATCAAAACTTATGCTTTTCTTGTTTTTTTTTTTTTCTTCTATTTTAAAAGACAATACAGTGAATTTGTTGGAATACAAATTTATATTTTCTTTATTTTAAAGAATTTATTAGGGTTCTTTTAAAACTTTAAATTAAGATAATTCTCTAAAATTGAATCATTTAATTTTTTAAAATTAAATTATATAAAAATTTAAGAGATGTATTAACATCATAAAATTTTAAAATAAAAAATCTGTTAAAATTGTATATAAAAGAAATTAGTTTATGATATTAGAAAAACCATAAAAGAAAATAATTGAAGATACTGTGTGTGAAGTAAATAAAAATTGGAGCTATATTTACGGGTACTGGACATGCATTAAAATCCAAATCCAAATTCAATGCATCATGAGTTGTACCCTTAAATTACGCCAGCCAAGTGTCGCACGTGACTTTCATCATGCAGCAGCTACCATACGCTTTGCTACACCGTTTTATTTTATCTTATTTTAAAATTAAAATTTACTTAAAATCCATTCAATTCTTTTTGTAGTTAAAAATTAAAAAAATAAAAACCATAAAACACATTAACCCTCAATTCTCTACCGATTTACTAATAAATATGAATAATTGGTTTCGTCTTCTGGTGTTTGTGTTTACATGTACATGTCTTTTTTGACCCGTTAAACCATTTGATAGTCCGGTCCGGCGTCAGCCGTCTTCTACCCCATTATTAATATATATATGATATATCTTTCCCTTTCTTTATACTTCATGTGGCATTGATTACCTTCTTCATCAACATTCAACATCATCATGTTTCTTCTGATTTTGTTTGCGTTTTTAGCTCTGGTAGTCGGTTTCTGGTTGGTTCCTCGGGTATTATCCAGGACTTCCCTAGGCCATTTCCTGTTAAATCGATGGCGATTCTTCGAGGAATCTTTTCACGCCCACCAGTTCTACAAGATTCCCAAATTCAATCAGCATATGCAAGAGAATCAAGTTTATCATCAAGTTCTTACCTATCTTAATTCCTTACCTTCCGCTGCGGATTCCGATTTCGTCAATCTCTTCTCCGGTTACAACAAATCCAACCAGATTATTCTCGTTATAGATGCCCACCAGGTGTTTCCCGACACCTTTCTCGGATCCAGAGTCTACTGGAAGTTTGATAAGGATTGTTTTGTTTTGAAGATGCGAAGGAAGGAGAAACGCAGGATTTTAAGTTCCTACCTTCAACACATTCATAAAGTCGCCGACGAGATCGAGCAGAAGAGCAATGAAGTCATGCTCTACATCAACTCGGAGAATGAACCAGAGAGGAACGGAAGGTGGATATCCACTCCGTTTACACATCCGGCGACGATCGACACGGCGGTCATCGATTCCGACCTTAAGAATAAGGTGAAGTCTGATTTGGAATCGTTTTTGAAATCTAAACAGTACTATCACCGTCTCGGTCGTGTCTGGAAACGAAGTTATCTACTGTACGGTCCCTCCGGCACCGGAAAATCGAGCTTCATTGCCGGAATGGCAAAGTTCCTCTGTTACGACATATACGACGTGGATATGTTAAAAATCACCGGCGATTCCGATCTGAAACGGCTTTTGTTACAGACGACCAGCAAGTCAATGATCGTCGTGGAGGACTTGGACCGGTATCTTGCGGAGAAATCAACGGCTGTGAGTTTATCTGGAGTTTTAAATTTCATGGACGGGATCATCTCATGCTGTGGTGAAGAGCGCTTAATGGTTTTCACAGTCAGCAACAAAGATCAAGTTGATCCAACGGTTCTGAGGCCCGGTAGAATAGACGTCCACATACACTTCCCCTTATGCGATTTCTCCTCATTCAAAAATCTCGCCAACAGTCATTTGGGGATTAAAGAACACAAGCTATTCCCACAAGTCGAAGAAATATTCCAAACCGGCGCAAGCCTGAGCGCAGCCGAGATCGGTGAGATCATGATATCGAACCGTGGCTCACCGACACGAGCTCTTAAAACCGTCATCAATGCATTACAAACAAACAACGATGCCAAGACCACAAGTAGCAAGACTGGATTGATTCATAAGCTAACACACAATGGTTCGGTTACTGGATCATCTGGTGCACCACGTAACTTGAGCCACAGTGGCTCGATTGATGGGTTGGTTGATTTGCCCTCAAAATTGACGCATAGTGGGTCTTCGAGAACCATAGAGGAGTCAGGTGATTCTGGGATATTTTGTATGGAAAACATGCATACAGGAAAAGAACTCAAAAAGTTATACGGATTATTGAGGAACAGAAGTCGTCGAAAGGAATCAGTTGATTTAGATGGAGGAGATGCAAAATTATCGACATGAAACCATGTCCAAACAATTTCGGGTACAAATTAATTTTGTTTTATTTAAAAGATTGTTTTACATTTTTTTTAGTTCAAGATGTGTAATTTTTTATTGTAAAGATATGAAAAGGAATTTCTTTTAAATATCCATGAAATTATGATAACAATGAGGATTGATGAAATCATGTGTTATTTTATATAATTTTTTATTCATGTAATATTATGATTTAGAATATCAATTAACATATATTTGTTTTATAATGTGTATTTTTCACAAGTATTTGTTTCACAATATGAACCATTTTATCATGTTTGCGAAACAAAAGTTACGTGTAAAAACTTTCACATTATGAACTGCATACATATAAATCAAACACAGTGCAAACAAATATATGTTTATCAATGCGTTAGATGACAATGTTAGCGTTAGATGAAAAAAGATCATGTGAAGCGATACCATAAGATAAAAGTTCTTATGGTTATGATAATATATGTATTTCTCAAATGATTAAGCTCCAAGATGTATTTTGGTTTTTAATATACAAGTTGTTAACCAAAACTCTCAAGATTTGGATTTATTGGTAGATACACAAGCCTTTCAAACCTGTTTTTTAGTAATTAAGAAATAACTCTTCTACAAAGTGAAAATATGAAAAATAATATATAAAATAAATGTCTCCTAGGAGTTAGGTAGATTGAAAGGTAAAACTAATTAAATCAAAGTGAAATTACCAAATTGGCCTTCTTATAATGAAATACATATTTTTTTTAGGGATATAATAGTCTTTAACTTATTAAATACTTTAAAAACTCAAATCTTTTCATGGTTCTCTGATGATTTTTAGAGATGGATATTTGATTGGAACAGTGAACCAGAATAGAAGAACAATTCTAGTTTTTTTTGAGCAACTTCTTTTTGAATCGAAATAAAGACAGGTTTTTGAATCAGTCTTTGATAAAGACTAGTACACTTTTTTTTCACCACGTAAGCCCACCTGGTTTGGACTTTTATTTTTTTTTAATACGTTAAGTTTTTTTTTCCCTTATTCTTTTATAAAGGAACAAATCAAATTTTTTCTAACCATACCCAACCGAAGTCGAAGTTTTGTAGGGACTGGTCATAGACCAGACCAAATTGCAAGTCCAGGTTAACCAAAACGAACTTTCTAAGGATCGATCATGGACCAGACCAAATCGTAAGTCTATATTCGGTCTTTTCCTTGTCAGCTCCATACTAGTTCTAACTTTTTTCAAACCGGTCCATGTCCACTCTAGTTTGATGTTATTAGTAAGAAATACGTTATCTAAAATATGATAAAATTGTGTTTAGAATCCATGTTCTTTTATTCAACAATGTTATTTAAAAAATGAATTTAAAAAGAATAAGTATTTAATAATTTATATTTTGAAAACTATAATCTACATTTTGAGAAAATCTTTTCAAAAGACCCTTTCAAATTTACCTTAACAGGTAAGGAAGGTGACACATTTATAGAATAAACTAGAATTTCAGGGTTTGATTCATGACACTATCTACACGGTTTACTTTATTTATTAATTATGGTTGTTAGACTTGGTCGTTTACCAAACACTTACTCGATAAGTGTTTACTGGTAAAATTTTACATTATTATTTACTTACCGGGTAAGATTTTAATCAACAAAAGTAATATCTTATACAACAATTTATCCGGTAAATATTAACCATGGTAAGAATGTCGTTCTCACTTATCAAATAAAAATTTTAAAATAAATGAATTATCTAGAAGAAGTTGACAAATGGGCACACACAAATGACCCCCCGACAATTTAGAAAAATTCGTAAGACATTTATGGGGTCTCCATTGAGTTGACCGCAAGCACTTGGTCAACTAAATCATGCTCCCTTCATTATTTCATACATTATGACTTTTAACTCAATTAATATTTAATCAAGTGTTTATAAAAGACAAAAGTTGTTTCATTATGGTTTGTTGAAAATTATAATTTTTATTTTTATAGTTTAAAATTGACGGTTTTCGTTTTTATCGTTTTTATCATTTGTTATTTTCATTATTATGATTTATAATTTATTGTTGATTTGGTTCTATCATTTAACATTCTTTATTGTTATGGTCTTTTATACTTAAAAAAACAAGAATTTGTACAGGGATGAAAATAACAAACATTATAAATCATAGAAACGAAAATCACAATTTATAAACCACAAAGACTAAAATTGAAATTATAAACAAACCATAGGGGCAAAAACCGTAATTTACTCAAATCTCTCTCCTCCCCCCCCCTTTCTCTCTCTCTCTCTATCTTTCTCTCTCTCTCTCTCTCTCTCTCTATATATATATATATATATATATACTATCTTATTAAGCAAATTGTCTAAAAGTCTAAAAGTCTTAAAATTTTAAATACCCAAAATACCCTTATATATCTTTACCTCTCCCTTTACTCGGCTCCCCTCCCCCCAAGACGACGCTTCCGTTTACCCAGCTCCCAAGACGACGATTCAGGGAAACTGATCTCTCACTCCCCAAGATGATTCCCTTTAAAAAGAGTCGTCCCTCGCTTCCCTTTAATCGTTCAATCGTCCCTCTCATCACCGCATATTCCGAATCGTTCAATCGTCCCTCTCAGATTATGATTCAAGGCTCCATTCAAATGCTTCTCGATCCCTCGATCCTTCTATCGCTCCTCAATCCAGGTAATCGATTCAACATAGAGTACAACTTATTGATTCACATTTAGAATATAGGTGGCAACACTACTCTAAAAAATATCATCTTCCCAAATACGCCTCTCCTTTGCTTAGGTAATAAGAAATGTGGAGACCTTGAAACGACACATGGAAGGGCTTTGGTTTCTGGTTTGGTTCTGTACAAATATGGCTGAAAATGGCGAAGAAAAACAAAAAGGTATGTATCTACAATTTTCTATTTGATCAATAGATAGGTGTTATTGAATGAATCAACGATTTTTGTGGAGAACCAAACCAGAAAACAAAACCCTAAAATCTCAAAAAGTCATTTTAAAACATAAATTAATAGGTAGGTAGGTGTTTTATTGAATGAATCTACGATTTTTCATTTGATTTTGTTATCCAGGTCGCATTTATTTCTGTTAACACTTGAAGAACAAAAAAATAGCAAGAAAAACTGATGGAGACGAAGTCTCTGTTGTTGTGATGAAGAAGAAAATGCCTACTCCACTAGAAAATAAACTACATTTTGCAACATCTCAATCCATCTCCCTTCAACCTTCAATCCATCTTAGATGGACTTAGCTATTTGACTTAGTTGGACTTAGCTATTTGACTTAGATGGACTTAGCTATCTGGTTTGTAAGTCCATAACCAGACAGCAGTCCCAAACAGTTCTTGATAGAACAGTCTGCACTACATTAACAACTGTTTAGACCATCACGGGTCTGTTTCTGTTCAACAGTTTCGTTATTGTTTGTGTGTAAGATGAAATGGAGTTGCTGCAGTTAAGACCTTGCAGTTTCACTGGATAGTGAATGTAAATCCTCATACATATGTATCTATATATATATACACACACACACGCACATTGTGCACACACACCTATTGCTAACTCACTAACAATCTTCTGACAGGGATAATATGATGTGTGTGAACAGGGCTAATATGATGTTCAATGTGTAAATCACCCAAACACAAGCTGCCATTTATTGAAGATGACAAGTTCAATCTTTGTGTTCAATCTTTATATTAAGTTCAATCT
>NC_037540.1:18773266-18831738 GCF_001531365.2 Cynara cardunculus var. scolymus | reverse complement strand
AATTTTAATATATTATCTCTTTTGATATTGTTTGAACCTTTAATGGGTAAATCACCTAAACTCAAAAGAGTTTAACCTTTTTACTTCGAAATAAATCTACTTCCAAAGGCTATGTTCTAATTTCAGGTTTCTGAGGAATGTAACACAATCTTTTAGGGATTTTTGTGTCTAATGTTTTGAGATTCTGCAGTTGATTTCCATTATTTCTCTGTTTATTTCAATTTCTCACTTGAACCAGTTTGGTTTTATAGATGGGTATGTAACCAGTCTGTTCTCTGCTGATAAGGAGTGCTTGGCAGTTTATAACTTATGATGGTCTTATGCATGATTCTCCTTCATGGTTGTTGTTTAAAAATCGTCTTGTATGCAATTGCTTTTGACCAAATTGTTGATTTTGTCAAAAATCTCATCGATCTTCATTATGATTGCAATTTTGGGGTTTTGAATAGTCTTAGCTTGTTGTCCTGTTTGCTTCATAATGATTATTTTGGTTCTGTTCAGAAATGGATGTTCCTATTTTACAGGGTTGGAGTGATATGCATATGGTGATTCTATTTTGGTCACTTTCAGTCTGTAATGACAACAGGTGGTTGAGGATGGCTTTAGGCAGGTGGACGGTTGTGTACAATGGAGTTATGTTTTTGTTATGGGTTATAAATAATGAGAAGTCAACAGGTAACATGAAGTGCATGTTAAACCAAAACATACTCCACTCTTTTCATGTTAAATGCTAACTATTATTTTCTTGACTTATTTTTTTGTACCAGAAGACTTCTTCTAATGCAATGATTGATATAAATGGTAACGATTTTAAGTTTATTTGTTAACTTCTTTGTAGGTTCTTAATTTATGTTTCATTCCTGGTACCTTTTTTTCTTAATCTCAACCAAGGATAGGTATGGTTTGGAAATCTATTGCGATGTAAGGTGCACGTGTCCAGGTTTTGATGGACGGTTTTGTAGCGAGAAAAGGGTGTTGTCTTAGCAAAAAGATTTTAGCATAGAATAACTGATGTCATCAAATCTTCTGTAATGATAAGTTTCTCAATTTAATTTGTTTAGTCTTTGCTTCTCATTGTGTTCACTTTGAAAAAAAGATATACTCGAATTTGATCTGTTTGGTTGTGTTTTGTTTCTATTGGTCTGCTGCAAAAAAACGTCGTTATGCTATTAAATTAGCACCCGTGTTGGTTGATAAACAATTCATGTCGAACCACCATCAACAACACTCTATTTCTTCTCAATCCTCTGGTTTTGCATCTTTGTTATCAGAAGACTTATCCAACCTAATCCATCAACAAGGAGATGAAATTGAGCATCAGGTAAGAATTCATTAAACAAATTGAAACATATGGATTTGCTTTTTGGCAATTTGATAGCTGAAAATGGGTTTCTTGCAGGAAGAAGAACTTAGGCGTAAATTAGCAGAAAAGAAGCAACAACACTATTTTGTGCTGATCGGGGCGGTGAAGGAGTCGGCGTCACAAATGATAAAGGGACAAGGAGGTGAAGGCGGAGAAAGTCGTTTTGTGCAAGCCGATCTTGAGGCTCGGGCATGGCAGTTTAGCGTGGAGGCTCAGGTTTGGCAGGCAAAGGCGAGGGCAAAGGAAGCAGTTGTGGCAGCGCTACAAGCGCAACTGCATTAAGCCATCGTTACCATTTTAAACACTATGTATACCGATTCTCAGAAATTTCAAGTTTTAACCGATAAAGCTTTTTGAAAGCTCGATGATTGTTGACTGCTTGTTCTTGTGGGATGATTTGTTTTTAAACTTTTAGGTGTTACTTTATCTTTTAATGGATTAAACATCAAAGAACACATTTGTGGAGTCATTTAACTAAGTAGTGTATGTTATACCAAAATGAGTTGTGAAAGGAGTGTTAATATGTTGAGTTATTAAGTAAGACTCCATCTTTATCGTCGCTTTTGTCGACTTGAATTATGGTTGGATTGGTTTAAATATATTGAATTTTAAACTGTTATACAAATTTTTTCATTGGTAGAGTGTAATTTGAACCATAACTCTTATTTATTCAAATTGTATTAGTATGTAAAGACTAAGTGTAAGTTATATCATCGTTAAAATTCACGGCTCCCGCCGCATTGCGCGGGTAAACTACTAGTGTATATATATATATATATATATATATATATATATAGGAGTTCATTCAAGGGAGGACTGATTAGTTTGTGGTAACTGTGAGATCCAATCTCAACCACAAATCAACGGATAAATTAGAAAATTAATAATTATGGTAGTTTGCATTAAAATTATAATTAGAGGGCATTTTAGATATTTTTAAAAAACTCATCTCTCCTCTCTCCTCTCTCCGACATCCAATCTCCGGCCTCCGGTGAACATTAATCCGACAGGTACCAAGTAATCACAAAGATACACAATGTGATACCCATTGTGATATACTGTGATACCATTGTGATACCAACTATGATACCAACTCAAACCTTAAAAACAAAGATACACAATGTGATACCCATTGTGATATACTGTGATACCATTGTGATACCAACTATGATACCAACTCAAACCTTAAAAACAAATATATACAATATGATACCCATTGTGATATACTGTGATACCTGTTGGATTAATGTTCACCGGAGACCGAAGATTGGAGATCGGAGAGATGGGAGAGGAGAGAGGAGTTTTTAAAAAAAATATCTAATAGGCCCTCTAATTATAATTTTAACTCAAACTGTCATAATTATTAATTTCTTAATTTATCCGTTGATTTGTGGTTGAGATTGGACCTCACAGTTACCACAAACTAATCAGTTCTCATTTGATTAGGCCCCTATATATATATATATATATATATATATATATATATATATATATTAAAGGAAAAGCTAATAGTGTTTATATTAGATCTCCTAATGTTAGAATCCTTATTTCTCTTTTTTTCTAATTTTTTTTTATTTTTAAAATATGTCTAATATAAGAAAAAGACGATGTCATCCCTATATAATAAATGTGTGTTTCATTATCACAAGTCTCTTTTAGTAAATTTACATGTATCTTGAACCCCTGACTCTCCACATTTCCTGTTAAACTTTCTAATTTCCCTTCTCTTAAATATATCTTACACTTTAGCACAACCCCCAACTTTCCATATGCCGACAACCTTTGTAGCTTCTTCTTTATTAAATTGTGGCTTTCTTCTCTCTTATGTGTAAAATTTTTACATACATCTAGCAATATAGGTTAAGTCGGTACTCTCCAATGAAACTATCTATCATTATTATTACGTGAGGCCAAACAATTTCCGATGAAACTCGTGCTCCTTGAATGGTCTTTCATTTTTTTTTTTTGATTGTATGTTAAGTATACTAAATGGATCTACTTCCACACCACCTTTCTATTGGATCATGT
The DNA here is from genome assembly GCF_001531365.2 of Cynara cardunculus var. scolymus. NCBI lineage: Eukaryota > Viridiplantae > Streptophyta > Magnoliopsida > Asterales > Asteraceae > Cynara > Cynara cardunculus. Next base: position 18,828,347 of record NC_037540.1, on the reverse strand, counting down.
TTCAAAAATGCGAGAAGAACTATTTTAGTTCTCCTATGAATACCAATAATTTTAGTATTCGGTAAGGAAATCATTTGCTAGATTAGTTGAAGGTGTTAACGTTATATTTTTACAAACCTCTAGCATTTGAATCTCATCTTTTTATGTAAGTTATCAAGGTATTCCGCAAGCACTACGCATTAATGACAATCAACATTGAATCATGAAGATATGTGATGAAGAAGACCACCCCAAATCTTTGATTATACAAATAGAAGAAATACAAAGTTTAAACTACTTACAAAAGTTTGAAAGGATACGGCTTCCTAATTCTCTAACACTTTTTGACATCTTTAGTTCATATTATTAAACATTTTAACAAAAAGGTGGACCATGATATCCATCATCTATATAATTTGTTTATCTTTTTCTCCTTTAAAGTCTCAAAGGGGTTGACATTTTCATGAACGGAAGGAAGTTTTTTATGTTTGATTTTGTCTTTGGATCTCGCTCTTTTTAGAGTTTATATAAGTATTATATTATAAATTTTTTGATTAAGTTTCTTATTTATGTTCTTGATTTTCATTCAAATATTCTTGATGAGTTATTTTTGAGAAAACGAACATTCGACATAAAATAACTAAAAAACATTAATGATATAATATTTTAAATGTCCTCTATTTAATTTGAGCTAACAAAAAAAAGTTGGTTGTTAGTTGGTGGGACAAATGTAAAGAGATTTTACAAACTTGAAAAACAAATTTGGGATAAAGGAAGTTTATGAACGAACAAATATATTTATTCCTTGCAACTATATTTCTAACAATTATAACATAATCAATACCAATCATGAATGTAATTTTAGTAACATCGTTTATAATATGTCTAAAAAGCGTCTCTAATTTTAATTTAATTATTATAAACAAATAATGTTTATGAACAAGAACATGAAAGCTTAAAACGTATCAAATTATATTGAGATTCATGTCTGAACGGATAATAACACATAAATTAAAGGGAGATGTTGATACTTAGCTAACCAATGTTTTTTATGGTTTCGAAAAAATAAAGGATTACCAGATAATTTTCTAGAAAAAGTTGTATAAAATAGTACATGAAAAATGAATTCACATCTTTTGACAATTAGAACCGGGTACCCAACCCCAATTGACTTTTCCAGTTCAAGATAAATGCATTTGCAAGAATCAAAAAGTTCACAAAAATTAAAAATTGCATTTACCTGCATAGTTGAATCTTATTCAAGAAAACAATATAAATGGTACTTGAATCAAAAGAGCTCTCTGTTTTTGCTAGAAAACATGTCAATCAAGAGAAATCGATACCATTAGCTATATAACATATTTTATTTTATTTTGAATGCATATTTTTTTCATGAAGGTGGCTATATGGGTATGAAATATAATAAAAAGAGTTCTTTTAATATAGTGTTATTTAATTTATGTAATTGTTTTTTTCTATATTCAATTAACTAACTTTATATGATAGTTTATTATAGTTTTCTTTTATGTGCAACCCATTTCAAAACCGGTTTAATAACTAGGTTGCAAAAGCTTTAAGTTATATTGGAAAGATTATTTTTGTGTTCTACCAGTATATTTCTTAATACTGCGTACACATTTGCAACTAATCATTTTTGTACAACTTTGATTTCAACGCCGGAGCATTACTGATGTGGGCCATGGTGTGGAGGACCATGCTTTATTCTTTAGGGAGGCCCACGACCAGGCTAACAAAGGGTGTCTACGCTTAAATGCGCGTAACTTTTGTGCGGGATTTTATCTTAGGTTCATAATATATCGATTTGAAGCTTGAAACGAGGAACACGCTCTGGGAAAGTGTTTGTAGAATCAACGGGATCAATTTTCGTTCATTTATCATACGTTGGATCAGTTACTTTTTACAAGTACATTCAGTGTTTTACATTGTATTTTATTAGTTGTCAATGAATTAACAAGTTACGCTTCATCTCAAAGTAATTACATATTTATTTTCTAACAACACATTTTTGTCATCCCGCAACGCTCGATGCCATATACTAGTTATAAATTATATCTATATATTTTTTTAAAGAGAAGTTACCGTTTTTTTGAAACTTTAATTAAGAAGTATCACTTTATAAGCTTAATGTACAAATTTTAAAGTTACATAACCTCAACCTCCCCCGTCTTCTTTTAGATGATATTAAAAATCAAATCATTTTTTAATTTTTAAATTACAGTTTATATTCTTAGAATTAGTTATTTAATTTATATTATTCGGGAAAAACAATAAATAAGTATAAAAAGTTGATGTAAAACTAAGTAATTTGACGATAAACAAAAATATATAGCTGAGATTAATCTCTTAATTTGCAAGACAAATTTAGTGTATGAAAGAAAAATCTAGTGAAAAAAAAGTTTAATCAACTTAGAGAGAGAGAGAGAGAAGTATTTCAAACATATATATATATATATATATATATATATATATATGTGTGTGTGTGTGTATGTATAGGGAAGGGTTCAAACAAGAACACTTTCGGTTTACGAGAACGCGAGAACACCCTTTTACAATAAATAATCACATGTGATACTATTATTTCATTACATATGATACTAAATCAGAGATGCGAGCGATTTTCGGCGCGATCTTGGTTGCGGGCCAAGTCGCCCTTACACCACTAAGTCCACTCACATGTATTATCACATGTGATAAGGGTGTTGTTGATATGTTATTATAATCCATCAAGACCATCACATGTGATGCTAAATCATAGACGCAGACAACCTTTGGCGCGACCTAAGTCGTAGAACACGTCTTCCGCATACCACCGGATCCCCTCACGCGTATTATCACATGTGATAAAGGTGTTATCGCATTCTCATAAAATGGAGGTGTTCTCGTTTGAACCTCCACCTGTATGTATATATATACATATACACACACTCGTTATGATAAAAAAAACTAATTGATACATTGATTTTCTAACAAAGAAATGTATGAAAGAAAATGATAAATATGAAAGCTGAAATTTTGATTTTGATAATATATTCATGATATATTGATTGTCACATTTTGATTTAAATTAGATAGAAAAATAAAAAGGTTTTACAATTAATGTGATGGAATCATTTAAAAATACATCAAGAATAGATAAAAACTAAACATATGAAATATAGTCTTTCATTAAACTTAGGGTTTAACTTTGCTTTATGTGAATTAATATATTAATGCCAATAGAAATTTTTTTAAATAGTCAAAATTTAACGTAATTATCAATCACGTATAAATAGTTATCATCAACGGAGTTTAGATTTGATTTTTTTATCATACATTGTAATCACAAAATATCAAAATTTTATTCGAATTTATATGATTCAATCGTAAACACAATCATGTCCTATGATAACAACAAAGCCAACAATATTGAAAAGAAGAAATATGTAATAACAAGTCACATTTTCTAAGTAATATAATTTTTACATACATTTTTTAAATCTTTTAAGTTTTCTTCAACTCTCATTTCTTCATCCTCCACCAAAAGATTTCTATTAATTGAAAAAAAATTAAAGTAGTCAAAATTTAACGTAATTATCAATCACTCTACATATTTTTTAAAATCTTTCAAGTCGTCTTCAACTCTCATATTCTTCATCCCTCACCAACGGAATTTCTAGGATTTCATTTTGTTTATTATTGAAACTTTGAAAAACAAATTTCATTTAAAAGAAGGTACATGAAAGAGCAAATCAAGAGTTGAAGGTTAAACTTGTGTATACAAAATTATAAAAAAACTCGGGTTAATAATGAACTACACATTTTTCATACAGGGGTAAAAAAGTCTTTAACATACTCAACATTTAAAAGAATCAAAAAGTTAAGAAAAAAAATGAGACAAAATCTAAGGGTGCGTTTGGTTTGCGGGAATGTTTTTGAGGGATTTGGATTCCCTTGAGGGATTAGGATTCCCTTGAGGGATTTGGATTCCATGGGATTTGGATTGGATTGGATTTGAAATCCATTCCTCTGTTTGGTTTGTAGGATTTAGTTTCTAATACTTCGAATAATTTTTTTAACCTAATTTGTGTTCATGTGATTTCAACCTAATATGTCAAAATTGAAGGATTTAACCTAATATGTGTTCATGTATATTCAACCTAATATGTCAAAATTGAAGGATTTAACCTAATATGTGTTCATAGTTTAGAGAGAAATCCAAAAGGGGAAAATGATTTACCTGTTGACGAAGGTCGACAAAGACGAAGGGCGACGGCGGTGGCAACGGAGACGAAGGGCGACGGCGACGGTGAGCAACGGAGACGAAGGGCGACGGCGGTGGCAACGGAGACGAAGGGCGACGGCGACGGTGAGCAACAGAGACGAAGGGCGACGGCAGTGGCAACGGAGACGAAGGGCGACGGCGACGGTGGCAACGGAGACGAAGGGCGACGRMGGTGGCAACGGAGACGGAGGAGACGACGATGAGAAGGAGACGGCGATGAGAAGGAGACAGCGATGAGAAGGATTGAAGCGATGAGAAGGATTGAAGCAATGAGAAGGATTGAAGCGATGAGAGGGAGACAGCGATGAAATCCACRGGAATGGATTTCAAATCCCGTGTAAGGGCGAAGGATTCTCAAATCCAGTGTTGGTGGGATTTCAAATGAATCCCGGGATTTGAAATCCGACCATTTCTACAAACCAAACGTAGGATTGGAATGGATTTCAAATCCAAATCCCTCCAAAACCCTCAAACCAAACGCGCAAGGATTAGGAGGTGTCACCTCATTCTTTATGGGTTTCCTTTGTATCTATATTTAAAATAAATAAGTAACATGAGTGACATGTGTCATCTTCTGGTGAGTTGGTTTTCTTGTTTTCCCGCCTAAACATGTATCTAGACACAATTTACATTAGTGGTTCAATTAGACTCGTTTGAACGTATCTAGACACAATTTACATTAACAGTTCAATCATACTCATTTGATTGACATGTGTCCTCTTATTCAATCAATCCCACTAATTTAGGGTGCAATTGATTTTATTCTTGGATTAATTAATTTGTGTGGTAACTGATTCCTGAAAAAAAATGGTGTTTACTTCTAAGTTTAAATTCAATTTATTGATATAATTTCATTTCTAAATTAAATTTTATTCTAAATTCAATTTACTGAAAAGTTTTACTTCAGAAAGAGAGCAAGTCTGAAGTCATTCTTCAGAGTTAGCTCACCCGAACTCTGAAGTTTGATTTTTCAGACATAGCTCACCCGAGCTCTGGAGTCTGAACTCTGAAGTCTTTTTTTAGACTTAGAAAAAGAAGTCTAAAGTCTTCTTTTTCAGACTTAGAAGTCTGAACTCTGAAGTATTCTACAATTCTAAAGAGTACAAGTCTGAAGAGTCATTCTTCAGAGTTAGCGCACCTGAATTCTGAAGTTTTCTTTTTCAGACTTAGCTTACATGAATTCTGAAGTCTAAATTCTTCTTTTTCAGACTTAGTTCACCTGAACTCTAAAGTCTTTTTTTTTTCCAGATTTATAAGTCTAAACTCTGATTTAATGGAATTGATTTTATACTTCAGAGTTATTTCAATAGTACAAGTCTGAAGAGTAATTCTTCAGAGTTAGCTTAACCGAACTCTGTAGTCTTCTTTTCCAGACGAAGCACCATGCAGAACCTCTGTATAGTGCATGTAGAGCTTCTGGCTTACCCATAGAGAGCTCTAAAGTTTGAAGAGTTTTATTTCAGAGCAATTCTAACAGTACAAGTCTTGTAATAAACTTATCTAGACTTTGAAGATAAGTCTTTAAGACTTATATTTAGTCTTGTAAACCAGAGCCCCTCTGGTTGGTCTGGCTTCTGGATGACTTTGCTTCTGGTTGTTTTAACCAGAGGGGCTCTGGTTGATCTTTATGTTTAACTAGAGGGTCTCTAGTTGTAAATGGAACTTAAATTCTTTAAGTATTTAACATTTTTTTGACCCAGAAGCTTTGGATAGGTGAACCAGAAGCTCTAGTTTGACCAGAGGGACTTTGGTTTGGCCTTGCTTTTGGTTGGTGAGTCCACAGGGGGTCTGGTTCTTAAGAACCAGAGGAGCTCTGGTTGGTCTCGCTCTGTATGATGCAAACTTTACCATCGGGTCTTTTTCAAAGATATTGGGTATTTGAATAACTATGAACTCAAGGTCTTCAAAGTCATTCAATTTACTGATATAGTTTCATTTCTAAATTCAATTTTATTCTAGGGTTAACTTTATTTTAACTAATTATTGATATAGTTTCATTTCTAAATTCAAGTTTGAAGAGTCATTCTTAGAGTTATTCTTCAAAGTTTTTTCAATAATAAAAGTCTGAAGTTATTTTTCATAGTTTTATTTTAGAGTTATTTCAATAGTACAAGTCTAAATAGTTATTCTAAAGAGTTAGCTCACCCGAACTCTGAAGTTTGCTTTTTCAGACTTAGCTCACTTGAACTTTGGAATATGAACTCTGAAGTCTTTTTTTTAAACTTAGAAAAAGAAGTCTGAAGTCTTATTTTTCAGACTTAGAAGTCTGAACTCTGAAGTCTTCTACAACACTGAAGAGTACAAGTCTGAAGAGTCATTCTTTTGAGTTAGCTCACCTGAATTCTGAAGTCTTCTTTTTCAGACTTAGCTCACCCAAACTCTAAAGTCTGAACATTGAAATCTTTTTTTTTCAGACTTAGAAGTCTGAACTCTGATTTAGTGGGATTGATTTTTATACTTCAGAGAGTACAAGTCTAAAGAGTCATTTCTTTAGAGTTTTACTTCAGAGCTATTTTCAGAGTACAAGTCTGAAGAGTCATTATTCATAATTAGCTCACCCGAACTCTGAAGTCTTCTTTTCCAGACGGAGCACCATGTAGAGCCTTTGCATAGTGCATGCAGAGCTTCTGACTTGCCTATACAGAGCTCTAAAGTATGAAATTTTTTACTTCAGAGTTATTTTAAGGGTACAAGTCTGAAGTCATTTTTCAGTTATAATTCAAAGTTATTTCAAGAGTATAAGTCTGAATAGTTATTCTAAATTTATTTACAAATTTAAATTCAATTTATTGATATAGTTTCATTTTTAAATTTAATTTTATTCTAGGGTTAACTTTATTTTAACTAATTATTGATATAGTTTTATTACTAAATTCAATCTGAAGAGTCATTGTTTAGAATTATTTCAAAAGTACAAATCTAAAGTAGCATCGTATTTTCGATGATCATTCATATTTGTAAGATAAATTTTTGAAATTATTTAATTTTTTAAATTATCCCGTATAATACATTAGATCGAACCTAATATATAGAACCTAATATATATAGAAAGAGATAGAGAGAGATTTTCATTTATAACAAATTTTAATTATTTTCTTGTCATCCACTCGATTAAACATGCCTCTATCAAATATACAAATGCAAGGGCAGGAGCAGGAGGTCAGAACTCAGAAGGGGTTCAGTATTCACGAGACAATTTTCCATCCAATGCAAAATCGAAGTTGCGAATCTTAACAATGGCTGCTTCCCTTTTGCGATTTCGAACATCCCTTGTTCCTTTCTCTCTGATGACCAATTTTCTTGAAATTTCTCGTTTGCCTTTCTCCACTGCTTCTGCTTCACCATCTAAGCGAGTCGGCGTTCATAACGGCACCTTCCACTGCGACGAAGCCCTTGGATGCTTTATGATTAGCCTCACCTCAAAGTTCCATGGAGCCCGAATCATCCGAACCAGAAACCTTGAGGTACTATGATGCACATATATACTTTATTATTAGTAGCACTATTTCGGTTTTGGAATATATATTGACATTGGGGAAATGTTGAGGGGGAAGGTTTTGGATACGCTTGATGCGGTGCTTGATGTTGGAGGAGTATATGATCCGAGCAGCAACAGGTTTGATCATCATCAGAAAGGGTTCGATGAAATACTCTGTAATGGATTTTCCACTAAACTAAGTAGTGCTGGCCTTGTGTATAAGGTGATTACTTAAAACTCCATTTCTGCATAAAAGAAGGTTTCAAGGCATAGATTGATTAGTTCTTACAAGCGAATTGAGTTTCTAATGAACAACTAGTTTCATGCAGCATTATGGGGTTGAGATAATTGCGAAGGAAATTCAGATGGATGAGGGGCATCCTGATGTACATAGCCTGTTTTTAGCTGTTTACAAGAATTTTGTGGAGGTACGTTGAAAACTTCTATGGATGATTTGTGAGAGAGTGTGCTTTCCATTACCTCATTGTAACTAAAATTTCTTAAACTACAGTATGCTAAAGTTTCTTTCAATTAGAGTAAAAGGGGAACGTGCATGCTTCTGGAAAAGTTTATTATTCTTAAGCAAAAGGTCTGCTAAGATGGTGATGGCAAGAGTTTTCTTGTTTCTGTTGTGTCATGCTAGGCATCTTGTTCCGAAATAAGCCTTAAAATTTTCTTTTTTTCTTCTTTCTGGATATGGTTGCTTGTTGTATTTGTTCAAATTTATCCTGGCTTAGTTTCTGAAATAGTGCTTCCTCTTTACCCAATTCAGTTTTTGACTGTACATCATATTAGGCAGTTGATGCTATTGACAATGGAATCAATCAGTATGAGACAGATCAGCCTCCCAGATATGTGAACAATACAACTCTGTCCTCCAGAATTTCCAGATTGAACATGAACTGGTATGATACTGATCAATCATCTGAGAAAGAAGATCAAGCCTTTCAACATGCAATGGCTTTGGCGGGGAGTGAATTTATCAACGTGAGTTTTAATAAGGCATCTGTGTGCTTCTTATTCGAAATATGTTGTAATAGATTCTTTCACCAAGTATGGCAATGGTAATGAGTGACTCTTTGCCCTATTTATGCACCAGTGTATCCATTTTCATGCAAAATCATGGTTGCCAGCAAGATCGGTTGTAATGGAATGTCTTGCAGCAAGAAAGGATATTGATCCCAGTGGAGAAATCATGTTGCTGACGAAATCTTGCCCTGTAAGTGAGCAATTTTTATGGTTATGAGCTCACTCCTTATGTAGCCCTCCATACTTGATGTGAAGCAGGTGCAAAATACAAATTATTTGTCATGAACTATAAAGGATCAAAATATATATTTACCTGAATCAATGTGTATTGAATGGATGGTGTCGAATATAGCACAATGGTTTACGTACGAAGAAAGTAAGAAATTATGGTCATCATTGTTGACTTGGGATATGAGCATCAGGTTGGAAACATGAAAAGATATCATATTTATGTTTTTAATTTGTGCACCTGGGTATGCCTTACAATGTAAAATTGACAAGTTTCAGGGAACGTGAACAATGCACCTATTTGAGACTCTTCTTTATTCATCAATTAAAAATATAGGATTCAAACGCCCAATTTGGATACTGAGGGGTCATATCTCATACTGTTGCCTGCATTAGATTTTGGTCTACACATGCATAACAGATAAGTCCATACCTTTGATTAAATGGAGAAGAGCCTCATTGAAGGAAATAAAAAAATTGGTTGATATGTATTTTGTTTTGCTCTCATTTTTTACCGACATAATTGTCATTTGAACGAATCTCCCTTCACTTTTTCTTTATTTGACAGTGGAAATTTCACATATTCGACCTTGAGGTGGAACTGAAGATTGATCCTCTCCTGAAATACGTTATTTATCAGGTGCTTAACACACCTTTTTGCTCCACTGAAGGTTTCTTGCAGTATGTTACCAATTGCCATGTATGCCTTTATCTGAAAAGAATGCAGCTTGACTGTTAATGAGGGCAGAAAACCCACCCAGTTTCACATGTCATCATAGATGGAGTTGTTATGGCTGATGTTTCTTGTAGCATGATAAGTGAACTTATCCTTCTAAGTTGTAACATCTTGTACACTTAGGTTGCGTTTGGTACACTGGACATGACAGCACAGAACAAGGATCTCTGTTTCACATTTGGCAGGACTTTTATGTGGAACAGACGGGAACAGAGTGGAACAGGTCTGTTCTACTCCTAACCCATGGAACAGGGTGGAACAGACTTATATTTTACCAATATAACCTCAAAATAAAACTTAATTCTCTTTTAAAACATCAAATAGGTCTCCTTTTTACATTTTATTCATTCTTTATATTTTATTTATTGTATTTATGCTTTTTAAACTTTCATTTTACTGTCCTCAAAATATTATTTTTATATGGTTTATTTTTATTAATTTATGTAATTTATTATATATTAATAATAAAAAATAATGTAGAAAAGGGATAAAATAAAAATTGGAAACTACATAAAGTTTTTATTTTGGTGTCATTTTGATTGTTTTGACGAAATTTTCTAATTATATATTTCGTTATAAAAAATAATTATATTATTATAATTTAATGAATTACATAAATTAATCAAAATATATAACCAACTCATTAGGGGTAAATTGGTCATTTTACTTGTTCTGTTCTGTCGAGGTCTGTCTTACCAAATGTTGAAGAGCTGTCCTGTTCTGTCCTATCCTTTCTGGACATTAGACGCACCCTCAAAGACTAATATTTTTGGGTTTTATTTTTCGTATCATGTAGGATGACAGGAACAGTAAGTGGCGAGTGCAGGCAGTGGCAGTTTCACCAGATAAATTTGAAAGCAGGAAGCCTCTACCATCTCATTGGAGGGGTTTGACAGATGATCATCTTTCTGAAGTGGCAGGAATATCCGGTTGTGTTTTTGTGCATACGAGCGGGTTTATCGGTGGAAATAAGACTTACGAGGGTGTTCTAGCCATGGCAAGAGCTTCTTTATTGGCTTAAGCAGGAAAGGTCCCAGTCATTTGATGAGAACTATTTAATCTAGATACTGAGCTATGTCTCAAGGAAGCGCAGCCAGGTCTACTGGAACTCTTTAAAGATCTGCTAGGCCTTGATAGCTCCAAGGAGCTGCCGGATCCATCCTGAACAGACTTTCTAAACGATTTTGTCATTTCCCGCTTTGAACTGATTACCATGTAGTATATTTATGAAGGAGGTCTCCTTTTAGATATTTAATTTATCTTGAACAGGCTATGGCTTATTCATGTACATACCTGTTCATGACCACTTTCAACAGACAAGCGTAGCGGGCTTCATATTTCCTGTAATCATTTTCTGGTAAGACTAACCCATCATATCATCCAATCGTTAATCCAAGGAGCATGCCTCGGTTAAGTTGAGGTGAGATAGCAGTTAATAGGTAGTTGTATGAACCGTTACATGTGCAAAATTTTGCTATAGCCTTAGTTTAGTCTTGTTGTATAATGCATACTGAGATGCAGGTAAAGGATTTTTAGAAGGAATCATATCTGCTTGTCAATCTTGTGTGAATGTGGAGGAACCTTGTGCTCTTAACGAGTTTGATTTACCCTTGCTTGAAAATATTAGATTCTTACCAAAGGGTACCTGGGTTACCGGTAGAGCTCAGCCTCCAGGAAGTCAAGGGTTCAAACCTCACCAGAGGTGAGGAGTGTCCATGAAATGGGTAGGCATTCTTATTCTGCAGAAACCACGCCATTCCAGTTTACCTTCCATATGACTTCTTTGAAAAATTACCCATATTCTAGTCCGTATCCGACGTGCAAGGTTGTTCATGCAAGGATTTACTGTTGAAATATCGATGCACTGTGCTTAAAGGAGGGGATGAACTCTCATTTATGGATACTTGGATTCTACAACTCTTGCTTTGTATGCAGATAATTGGTAGAAATAAATACGACATGGCTAAATGCTAATGCATTAATGTTATCATAGAGTTAGATGAGCTTTTATTTACAGATACTTTGGTCTTTGGGTTGTACAAAGTCTTATTGTGTATGCAACTAATTAGTAGAAATAAATACATGGCTAAATGCAAGGCATTAATGTTGTCATAGAGTTGAATGAGCTTTTATTACTAGAAGATTAAAGAAAGCATATCACTTATTGATTGAGAACTTACCAGCTTTAATTTGGAAAGTAGAGCACATTTTAATGCTTTGCATGTGCAGGTTTGTATTTGTCTCTTTTTTCTTTTTATGACTGTTGCTTGCAAGTCCTAGATGTTCTTCTATGGCCCAATAAGAACAATAGATAGAATAGCAGAGATGATTAGGTGTGAGAGCTTTGATTTGTCGTTTTTTATCCACTAAAACTGTGTTAGTTGGCTAGCAGAAGTTGTGAAGAATTAGAAGTACACAGAAGCATCAAACATCCGATTCAAAGATGATCAAAACATAGAGTAATGCTATCAAATCATAATCGTTAACTGGAGAAGTTTTGAACTAAGGTTAGACCTGCAAATTACAAGAAACTCTTTGTAGTTCAAAACTTCATTCTTCTGACTCTAGAGGCAGGTCTTGTTTGAACCACTGATACAGTCCTCCCTCCAAGTGGAATACATTACTATAACCATTCAGGACTAGCAAGTAGGCAGCTATAAGTGACCTGCAGTAATTATAGTATCCAAATAGGTATTTATATCAGGTCCAATAATCGTAGGCCATTCCAAGACTAATAAAGCAAGCGAAACAGGATTCTGATCACGAGAAGGATGAAAGAAAGCGAAGGGAATTTTTTTAAGCAACCTTGACTGTTGGCCTTCTGGAAGATTTTGTGTAGGTTTCATGGTACCTCCAGATGAGCAAGCTACTATGATCTTTGAGCTTTTATCTAATTTTGATTCAACACCTGATCCATGTGGAAGAAATAGATAAAACAGCTTATCTGGAGCATTTGAAGACGGAATTTGTCTCAGGTAACATTTTCATACCTTGCATAAATTCGGGATTTTCTTCTGTTCCAGCAAAGATACCAAAAAAGGCAAATGCAGCTCTTCTAGCAATGTCCCATGCCGTCCACTCCTTTATAAGCCTGTATATTTGCACGTTGATAGCACCTGGGGGATGAGCCTACATCCAGAATAGAAATGGTGCCTTTAGTGATGCAATATACTTTTGATGATAATGATCTTGGAGAAAATATGAAGTATGTGACCTCTTTAAACTCTGCTTCTGGTCTCACATCAAGAATCACAAACTTATTTTCTTGCTGAAGTCGTAATGCTTCCTTAACATCCACACTTCGAACCTGCAGTATATATTCTTTGATTTTGCCCTTATTGTCTCTGCTCAATAATCAGAGTTTATGCTTGAAATATGCTCACTGGTAATTGAAAACAATCTCAATTACAATTTAGGAGGGTTTTGAGTTATTTTGTATTTTATGAGAGGATCGGTTGTCTATAGTAATTATCGTAAAGATTTACCCTTTTTTCTAGAAGGAGCTCCCTCTTTGTCTTCCAGTCTTCTTCAGCTAAACAACCGAAAATAGTTGAGATTTGGATATCATAAGTTTGTGTTTCCTCCATAATTATATAAGGTAAAATAGCAGAAATTACCAGGTGTTTTTGCAGGTTTGGTTGCTGCACTTCGGATTGTCAAGCGTCTCCTTGTAGAAGGCTTGATGGCAATGCAACAGGTACTGTTTTCATTTACAGAATTTGAATGAGATAAAAATGGAGGATTAGGATAAAGCTTTGATTGCAAACATGAAGAAGATGAATGTGGAGTGACTGAAGTGAGAGCAACCATCATCTAAAAACAGAGTCTGTTTTTCTTTATTCCCTTTTAATATATTAATCACCACTGCAGTCTGCACAGATGGTATTAAAGATGATAATTGCAGTTGAGATGATCAAAGTGGGATAACTGGAGGTGGGGTATGGGGTGGGTTATGTGGATATTTTGGTTCCCCCCACAATCTGAGTTTGTGGTGGTGCTTTTATTTAGGATCTTGTTTCATCCCCATCCCCATCCCCATTTCATTTTTTGACTTGATTTCACCCATTGCTAACAATAGGAACTAATTACCCTTGAAAGTCTGGCCTGAACTTAATGATCTGTATCTTAGCAACTTAATGAGCTTAATGGGAGTCACAGTTTATTCACTCAACTTTTACGACCATTGATCCCGAAAATTTCTACAATAAATTGGGGCAGGTCACTAATGGAGTTTCCTATCCACGATTATGTTATTTACTGGAATAATTTGAATGGATAGGATGAATCTCCGGGATGGGTAGAAAGATAAAGAGTAAGTACGATTTTCGATGTACACTGTAAAGTAAGAAACATTATAATTATTAATTGGATTAGATAGATATTTTTATGTCATTCATTGAATGATAAATCACTACAAGTGATGGAGATACGCGATTTAAATAACGGAAAATCCAATATTTTAAAATTGTATCTAAAATTACTTGAGGGAGAGTTTTATGTCAGAAAGTCAAGTTTTTTCAAAATAAAGACCGACCAACTTTATTAAAAAACACCAACTCAAGCAAAAAGGACATAATGGTCCAAGAGAACCATTACATGATTCTAAAAATCGTAAACACCGTTAAGCTTTTACAAACCAGGTGTGGGCATTTTGTAATGGGCTTTTTAACGAGTTAGCCCATCTCTTTGAAAACCCTCATTGTTATTGGGCCTGATGTGGGACGATGAAGAATTTCCGAGAATTAGGCCTGTTTGTTCGATATTGACTTGGGGCATCTTTTATCCCTCAAACTTATAATTATTTTTGTTTTTTATTTTCTGAAGCAACATAATGAATTTTGTTTTGGGAAGCATAAATTTGGGCATCAAGAATCAAAACACTTGTATAGAAATAGAAATAAAAACAAAAACATATTTATTCATTTTAATTAATGTATATTTATGAAGGTGGTAGGTATCTCGTTTTTCATTTGAATCAGTTTTAAATGGCTTTGCTTTTTTCTGATTTGCGTTTGGTCAACTTTGGAAACCAACCTTTATCTTTTACTTACACTCCATACATTTTACATTTTCAATAATTCCTCTCATTCATTACAACATCAACAAAATATCCAAATTGACAATGATATGAAAGCAATAAAAGCCGACATCGCAGTTCCTGGCGGCCTAAGCCCACAACTTCAAGTGACGAGCCATCGAGCCTATATGTACTTTGGTTTTATTGTTTGTTAGAGTTGGAGTTGAAGGTGAATGCATGTCTTCTTTTGTGCTTTGCTTACGACTTTTGCTTAAAAGCACATAAACTAGTTACACAAGATTTTACGATGTTAAAATGTGGCGACAATTACACATCCATGTAGCATAAATAAACAAGACTCGATACTTTGAAAGTCATATGCAATTATCATCAAGGAAAACAATAGACACTTGATTTGATTACAAATCACGTGTTGCATGTGATAATAATATTATATTATAATTATATGCACTCACTTACAAAAGCCATGGAAGAAGGAATCTTGTCCCTATAACCGGTCCAATTAGGCTCGGTCCTTAACTGGTTTCCTGAAAATAATTCTTTAACCGCTTCGACCTAACCAATGCTACATCAATCATAACCGATCCCTCCTTAACCACTTACAAATCAGTCTTAAACCGATTACAGCCAACCAAATTTTGCTATAGTAATAAGGGCTTCATATTGATCTTAATAAACTCACAACTTATTCGGTTAGCTTTATTGGTAGTGACTTAATAATATAAAGAGTGACTTGTTCAATAAGTATCTAGAGGCACTTTATGCAAAAAGCCAAATTTTTTTTCCAAACGTGCCCCTTTCAATTAAAAAACATGCTTCTTCCATCTATTAAAAACCCCTCTAAAACAAAAACCTTCCCAATCTATACAAACATAAAAACTTCATCCATATAGAACTTAATGAAAAACAGCCCTACATCACATCCGTCAACAAAGAAGATTGTCAATCTTTGATTTGGTTAAGAATAACGTGCTACATGCAGCAGCACCATAACGATATTAATATATCAATTAATATTAATATATGCACACACTTACAAAAAGGGTAGAAGAGAGAATCTTGAGAGGATATCTGGACAGCACACATTGTTTATAATTCAAACCAACTCCAACAACTCAACTGTATCTTCAAAGACCAATTCCACAAACACCTGCTAATCTGCTATATGTCTAAATCTTATTCTCACTTGTAATCAACAAATACACATTCCCAAACAGATATAAACAAACAGGAATAATTTTTATAATCTCAAATAAGCCATCTATATAACCAGGACCACCTTTCTGAATCATACAAGAACAAAACAACACTCTCTTCTGATTGGCAGAAGCCTCTAAAACAAAGAAATAAACAGGCATGATATTGGCGTGGCTCCTCGGCTTTCTAATGCCAGCAGCAGCCAGATGAGCCGAACCAATATCACCCCTGCATCTTTCTTTGCATGTCTTCAATTGTTAACCTCACCAGGGTATACACTTCAATCAAGGTATTATTCACTCACTTTATCCTTTTACCATTAAAAACTACTCCATCAACTTTAATATCACAAGCCCAACCAAGTTAAATGATCCTATGCAAAGCCTTACTCAACTCAGGACCACTGTTTCATCATGCTGTAACCCCATATATCCCCTAATTTATGTACAAGACAAATCGGGTAATTAGTTCATAATCGAGTTAAATGGATGCAGGAAGAAACCCAAGTAACTAACCCTAAACCACATGCCTTTTGTTGTGGTTAGAGATCGGCACAACCCCTATTTCTGCACTACAGTGCTAATCAATGGTGCTCACTTCTATACCAATGAAAAACTGGTTAACAAATAGATCACACACACCTAAATCCTGAATCAGTGGCTGTATGCATAAACATACCTAACCCCGGACAGTATTAGCTAGATGTGCATCCATTTGGTTCTCCATATGCATCATGTACCTAAGGAAGTCACAAGCTTCAGCTCCTTTGATTCTTAGTTCCATGCCTTTCCAATAGCAAGTGATGTAATGAGTTGGTTTTCACAAAACAGGAAGCATGGTTGTATCAGGGCCAGAAATCAACTCTAAATTCACCGGATACAACTTCCGTTGAAAAGAATAGGTTGCATGCCATTTTTGCAAAGAAAGCCATGTGAATGAGAGCACAAACATGCTTTTCAGAAAATGGCGCCATTACAACAAAGTAACAGGAACCTAGCATATTGGGACAATCAAGAGCCATGTCATGGTTAGAGGGGCTTCACAATCTATTCAGGCTAAAGGTAGGAGGGACAGCAGAACAGTTAAGAAGATGAAAAGCCAAGCAGAGACGAAGATGCTAGAAGAAAAGAAACATTCAGCGTGTGTGTTTTTTTTCACAAGTGCTCCTTAGGAAGCATAAGGTAGCAAAACAATAAAACATTCAAGGTGTTATAATCACAGGCTATTACCAGACAGCATGTCACATGAAGTATAGGCCCTCAAAAAGCATCTAAATCCTATGTTGTCACAGCGGTCAAAATATGAAATTGCAGTTATCGGGATGGTCTAACAGTCCAATATAGCGGTACATATATAATCATTAGAATTATATATGTGTGGGTGTGTGTATATATATGTATTCAATACAAAAAATATAATTTTAACATCAAAACATAAACATAAACAACTCAAGTTTCACACAAAACAAATCGCTAAATCATTGACCGATGAAGTCTTAATATTGTTGGACTAAAATAAAACCTAGCCCAAGTCCAAACTCGTAGAAGCCCACCAAATAGTTGCTTAACACCAAAATACTCTACAAATAGTGGTTAGGCTGCCACTATTTAGTGTTAATATGCGGCCATTTAGCGGTCAATAGTGCTGTAAATTCCGGGACTGCCATTCCAGACCGTTATTTGACCACAAGTACTTGCCCCATGGCCACTAACCACTATAGCAGCACGATTAGTAGCATAGTCTAAATCCCACACGAAGGTTAGGCAGTCAGGCCCATTCCACTAGCAAGGTGACATCCACCGCCATGCTTCTCCCCATCCATTAGATCAGACCCATTTTAACTCAAGATGCGACTGAAAAATACCAACAACAAAAAAAAAACACCAAGAACGGACCGAGAAAGTGGTAAAATCAGGTTACCCACACTCTGGATCCCAGTAAACCAAATGAATCCTAAGAGCACAGATCTGATTGCACTGTTGAAGCTGCTTCTCTCTATTACCAAAGTCCATATAGCATACATGTCTAAAACTGGTGCTGAAATAGGCATATGGTCACCTCTCATATCCAATAATAGCAGCATACAATATGTAGTATAGACATACATGCACCAAAACCTAACCCCTTATGATATAATGTGAAAAGCAATTGAACACAAGTGAAACTCCAAAGAAGCAATAGGCTACGAATTCCCAATATCACTAGTTGCAACATTCATAGGTTAAAGTCACAACATAATACCCTAATCTAAAATGCACAAACCTTCGCAGTGAAAAAAATATAAATTAAACATTGCTCTCAGGCACGAAACGGAAGTTAATAGCATATAACAAAGCTTCAAATGTGTGCAACCACCGCTCGAAAATCGCAACCCACTCGAGTCATCTGGTCCTAAGGAAACTGGAAACCCAATAGGAGAGATGTAATTCATCATAACGTTGTAACCCACCCTCATCATATATTTTTGCGACATGCATAGATCCTACATAGAAGCGCCGTGTCACAATTTAGTGTGATTCTATATTGATTCAGCAAACCCTATGGTTACCAATAGCAAAGGTTTGAGCGCATGGGTATATAGGTTTTATCACCTGTAAAGCTGCATATTCAACGCCTTCCACGATTTCCGCCACCTGACCTCGCTCCACCACCTGATCTTGCACCAGGATAGCGAGCAAATTGCAGCCTTAAGCTGACCGAGTCTCGGTCATGCTCGTCGAACTTATAACCTGCAAAATCGAGTTTGACTATTTTACACCACACAACTAACCATGTTTTTTAATGGTGGGGATTAGCAGCAGGTCTTAGATCTACGACAAAAGGGTTATGTTGGAAACGGCATCCTGAAGCTCTCTGATTGTTAGCTGTCTTTTTTTCCAGATGGGGGTGCAAATACACAAGGCTACGGTTCTTAGAGATTAAGCGGAATCTCATAGTGGTAGCCGCAACCACAATTTCAGGTACATATCAGATATTAAGTATCAACCTCTTTAATACTTAGCCAGAAGAAAGACCAGATATTTAAGCCACTTTAGTGGTTTACCCAACTAATTTTCGCGAGCAAAAAGGCAATGCGCTTCGAAATCACATATAGGGTATGTTTTCAAGGTCGTGTTTACGGATATATGATAAGTTTAAACTGATATAAGTCTATAAAATGGAAGACATATATGATACGATTAACTTAATTATAAGCCAACAAAAATGGAGCATGTGGCTCCACCAAGCGAAGGCAACGTAGTTGATTGGACGCCGTTCCTTGGAATGAAGAAACCGCCACTTGGAACTTAAATACTTCACAACTTAAGCTTCACAGAGATACTGGGGCGGAGGGTGAAAAATAGAACCGTTTATCATAATCGCACCATCCTCAATACACCACTGTCTCTTAGCTACAAGAAACAGTGTGAGTATTGGCACAGTAGATGGAGATCCGTTTAGGCTCACGAGTCACGAGTATTTAAGAGGAATGAACGATAAATACACTCTTTAGCAATTGAAAATGGCTGCTTGTACTTTATTATATTTGTATGAATACTCCATAGCTGCAACTCTGCGCAGTTAGGCAACTCTCAAGACTAACTCGTAATGGAACCTTCGGCAAAGTAAGGTGGCATATCGTTCTAAAGTCTAGGATTTCCAGATCAAGCATAGCTTTGAGGGAACACAACATTTACAGTACCCCTAAATATGATTGGACGTTGAAAATAACATATTTTCCTTGGAGAAGAACAATGAGAAAAATTTGTATCGCCACCTCAACTAGTTGATGGCAGTGTGGAGTTTAGTGAAGTTCAAATACAGAAGAAAAGTAGGCACCAAGCAGGTGTTGGAGTAAAATGCACTTTCCAAATATAAAAAATCAACGAATTTGTACAAACGCAAGAACTTGTAATTGCATATACAAAGAATACAAATGTACCTTGTAGTGCATCTTTAGCAGTAGCTGCCTCAGCTGGACTCTCAAAATCAACAAAACAAAGTACCAACGGATCCCCACTGGACTGTAAAACCAAAAAGACTATCTTAGCATGCTACTCTATGTAGAAATCAACAAAAGTAGTTGTAAATGCCCGAAAAGGCCTTGTGGCCTTGCCCCAAATATTTGTGATGGTTTCAAAAAGATTAATGTAGCAATTTTCAAGGGACAGCCCAGAAAGAAAATTCAACAGTGCTAGAGGGGTGGAAGAAAAAGTATGATCAGGCTCGAGTATATGAATGCAGCAAACAGATTTACTCTTACATGTCTGGATTCCTTTGTCACAAGTCGTACTTCTTTGTAGCCCACAAAAGGACGAAATATATCTGACAAACTAAGGTGAAGGAACCAACATAAAAAGAAGAAAAAGAATGAAAGCATAACGATACATTTCTCAAAAAACTTCTACCCTGAGACACAATGGAACTGTAGACCCTCAAGTGAAATCCAATCCAACATCCCATTATTAAGGTATAGTTTTGTTTGATAGCACACTGGTAGCACACTGGCATGTGATCCGTCATATAATTTGTGGGAATTGTCTGATCTATAGACCATCTCAAACTGATGATCACCTCATGTTTGAGCATATGAATAAGTGTGTAAAATTGAAAGGAAAAGAGAAAGCAAGGAACTATTTCCTTATAGATAAGGAAACAGATATACAAAGTAGAAATTTAAGAGCGTTGAAAGCTGGAAAAGGATACGAGCCACTTCTCTCCGTGAACAATTTGAAGGCAAACCCTCCACAAAAAGTGTATTGCTTGCATCAGGAGGCAAAGAGATTTCAGGCCTCCCACCTACCATCCCTGCATCTCGACCTTTTGTTGCTGCTATTGTAGAATCCAGCCCCCCTAGGCCCATTCCCATCATGCGAGGATCTTCATGAAGACGACCACCAAGTCCTGTGCTCATGGGTCTAGCAGGCTCAATGCCACCATATGATGGAAATTGCTGGTATGATAGATTAGAAAGTAAGAATTAGATATCACTAAAACGATGATACAGTAGGCTTTGCATATGGACATACCGTGCCACGCAGGTAACGGTCATAAGATGCACCAATAGTATCAGAATCTTTAACCACTAGTTGAGTTCCTCTCTCATCCTCACGAGCAAAATAGTTTGGCAAGTCACGACCACCAGGACCATCTATGATGTGAATCAAATTAGCACATAGAGAACAAGAAACAAACCCATACAACCATCTTGGAAACCATATGATCCACAGAAAAATATGATGTAGATATGCAGCACAAAAGAGCGAATTAATGACAATGTAAATACAAGAAATTCCATTATCCATTAGATGAGGAAACTCCGGTCAAAAAGAAAAATATAAGAATACCCCTGATTCCTCCAGAAACTTCCATGAAGTTCGACATTTTTATGGCCTAGTCAACTTCAAATGAGCTGAAACTTCAAATTACAATGCTTTTTGAATCCCCTTCCCCTTCCCCTTCAGTAAGTAAGAAAAAGAATCAAAATGAAAAACGTGATCTATACCACAAATCCGCAATGCCATCCAAAGGCGAGCATGGAGGAAGAAAGGAATATACTTCCTTTACTGCTTTACAGAAGATCAATTCGTATCAACAACTCTTTTGTTTCAAGGTAAGCCAAGTAATTTTTGTTTAAACCACAAATGACACTAAATTAACCAAGCCAATCATAAGCATTGCAGATCTTGTTTTACTAACAAGTTGACATCTATCTGCATGAACAAGATTTGGGCCCCCTGGCCCAGCATGGAGGTCATAGGATTCTTAGAGGCCTTTGTGGGACTATCCAGTAATATTGAAAGATTTGGCTCAAATGGCAAATTTGATCTCACATACAATTGAGATCAAAATTTGAGACTTGGCTAAGCTGCGACAGCATCAAAAGTAAAATCCAAATCATCAACCTGCTCATCTTGTGAATGAACAGGTCCAGCCGTCCAGCAATAAAAATTAACCCACCAGTGCTGCAAACAAATCTGTACCTCCAGCAATATGATTAAACCATTTTAAGAATTGGATACCTTGATCTTAAAGTATGAACTTTTCTTCAAAAAGTTAACACATAAGACTATTGGCAACCCAGGATCACACCATCTCATATTAGTGGAAACTGGAATGACTAAGCAAAATAAATTGAAAATGGAAGATGGACATGATGGGCAACTTTAAACCGAGTCAGACTAATAAAGCAACCTACTCTTAGGTGTGGAGACTGAGAGAGAGAGAGAGAGAGAATGAGTGCTGAGAGATTACAAAGACAGAGCCAACTGATTGGCACCCTCGGTCAACACCTCGCCTAGCTCTCATCACCATTAGTCACCTCACCTGCTTGTTACTACTACCCTCTATACTTGGTTGGTTCTTTTTATCTAACTTGAACTATTGTCGTTTCTATATCTACTGCCTTTATTTATCACTTTTCTGTCTTCTTGTTTTTATTTGCTTGTTATATCTCTGTATCAATGATTCAATTGCTTCACTTTTTATTAGTAGAGTTTTTTCTTGTAACTAATTATCTGTTCTATCCATATCTAATGTAGCACATGTATCGATATAAAGGGGTCTCTGCTTAATAAAACTTGAAAGGGTAGTGGCAAATAAAGTAACTTCTCATGTATTATTCATCAAAGAAAAATCCTTATAAATAGATACATGTGCCATAATAGTTAAGGGTAGAAAAGCTAACTAGTTACAAGGATAAAACAACAAATAAGTAAGCTAACTAAATTTTTCAAACACTCCTCGAGTAGAGCATAGATGTCTATCATGGCCAACTTGCTGCATGTAGAGTCTATTTAAGTCTTCGGTAGTGTTTTTGTCAGAAAATCTACAAGTTGATAATTTGAATACATATGAATAGGCAATAGATGGAGGTTTTGTCTAAAACCAAACCAAATACGCCCAGTATATCCCACTCGGTAGTCGGTAGGGTCTAGGAGGTAGGATGTACGTAGACCTTTTCTCTACTCCAAGGAGTAGAGATGCTGTTTCCGTGAATACTCCCGACTTGCAAACAAGATTTGGATAATCTCGAGAGGAACTGAGTTCTGTAAAAATATTTGAAAGATTTCAAGGTTTGTAAAAAAATAGATGGAGGCTTTGTCTGCATACCCATAGTACAGACTATAGAATAACACACAACAAGATAGCCAACCCCCAGGTATTTGGTCCTTCCATGAAAAACTAATGAGGAAGCTGAGATGACTAATCTGATATCCATATGGTCAAGAATCAGGTTCTTCAATAGAAGACCAAACACGTAAAGGTTGATTGTTATCTTGTGAGGAACTGTGTTATAGATAACATAAAGAGCATCTATTAAGCCTATTCATATTCATACACAATCACCAGCTTGCGGATGTTATGACAAAACTACTATAGAAGACTTGGAGTGGAGATGCTTCAGATGTAGCAAGTTGGGGATGATAGACATCTTTGCGACAACTTAATGAATGTTGAAAGAGTCTACTTAGCTCATCAACTAGTAGCATTTATCCTTGTATATTATTTCCTTGTCTATTATGGCACATGTATAGATAAAAGAGATTTCCCCTAGGTGAATAATATAAATTAGTCCCAAACTTCAACTATTTCAGGTTGGTTGAAGACTCGGCAGATTTTACTCAAAAGCTTGACAATTTTGCTTCTTTCTTAAACTCCCTGACCAGTCAAACATGGATCTGACAGAAAACTTGAATCAGCTGTTTCTATTGTATTTGTTTTCATTGCTTTTGATTCTTTATAGTAAAAAAGTAGCTTCTTTTTGTCAAACCTTGGGCTTGCCTACTTCCCATTTTTTGTGCATATAACTTTTTTTATGTTAATTGTGATGCATGAAAGGTTTCCTATGATCAACTTATCACCTTATGGATTAGGCAGTCAACTTGTAACCTAGCCCCTTTGGAATTCTCTAGACACACATGTCAGCTTGCCTTGACAACCTTTGACCCCAAACCTTAATTAGGTTTTAAAAACTATATCAAAACTTTTTTTTTACTTAAGATAATCTTAACTAGCATCCAATTACTTGCCACTTTTTTATTGGCACCCATTTCTTCTCAAAGCAAACACACTACAAAAATTGGTTCTAAACATCCAAAACATTTAAATCCATAACCTATGAGTCATACCAAGTTTTCTCAATTAATACTCTTTAGCTGTATATCATAAGGTAGACTCTAATCGATACATGAAACCAGAGAAACGCATAACCAAGGGTGCAACCATATATTCAATGATGGTTCAGATCATTTTTTGAGCAAACATTTACTGGCAGAGATGCACATGCAGAGATGTCAAAAAGATTCAAATACCCTATCCCCTTAAATACACCCCCATGTTATCATGACATTCGACAAGGCACCAAATACCTATTACTCTTTCTATAGAATCTTAAGGAAGCCGAGATATACCATTAGTCCATTACTACTACAATGATTACATACTCTAAGAACAACAAAATGTATTTGGACACCGGTTCAAGCTCTAATCTTAATTGCAAAGGACCATCCACATGCAAATCAGTTGGTGACAACCAGATGGTAGAAATTTGGCTTCAATGATTAACAGATTCTTGACTTGACATCCAAGCATGCAAAAAAGGTTAGCCAGGGATTTGGCAATGCCTATGCATCATATGTCACAAATCAGACTTTATTAATCAGTGTTCTAAAAAGCACCAGGTGGAGCTTTACGACTAACTGAGTGACTGCCACTTAATTGATTAAGCGGATCATTAACCGAAAGCATTAAGTGGTCGATTAGTATGAAATAATAAGATTAACAAACAGAACCTGATAAATAGACACAGATATCATGTGTCTCAACCCTAGTCTTGATGTTAAACATACAACTGTATCCTCCCTCTCTTCCAAAAGGTACCTAATTTCAATGCTAAACGGATCATCAATCATCAAATTCAGATCCCCATGTAGTTTATTTCTTAGGTCATGTTGACTATCCCTTCAAGTAGTGTGATTTACATAACTTTCGAGCAAAACTATAAGGCCATTATTCCATTAATCAAAATGTTATGAGACGAACATCCAATTTTAAATTTCAGTAATCAAAATGAATAGGTTTTTGGGCACTGGCAGTACATTTAAAGCAGAAGCATGGCAATGTCGTAACTAGGGTTTTCGGATATCTGCACAAAACAATTCGATACGGAACATAGAGCATATTATGAAATAAAAACGAAAGGGCATGGTATGGCAGCCTTCACTACTATACAAATTTCTGAAATATTGGATTTCATTATAATTGCTAGAAAAGAAACCCTAACATCTAGCCGGCTAAATCAACATTTAAATAAAAATTCATTTGAGATTGTAGGTTTATAAGATAAAGAAAAAACACATCAAACAAAGGGAAAGGAAGAGTTTACCGTAATCGGGACGGGGACGCTTTCCGATGAGTTGTTGAAGTGGTGGCTGCTGCTGCTGCTGCTGCCTACCTTCAGCGGCAGCGTATTTCCAGTAAGAATCATTCATCTTTGGGATATCGAATTGAAATCAGATGCTGAGAATGAAGAAGAACAAAAGCAGCACTCGCTGACTACGGCGTTCTAAGGGCCGGAAAGAGACGAGAAGGAAGGAAAGAGATTTGCGACGGCACGGTTGCGCTTTATATCTTGTTCGTTTGGTGAAGCCTTACTTTTAGTTTTTCTGTTTTTCATTGTTTAAAATTTTAAATAAATAAATAATAAAAGTTTTTTGAAAAGTTGTATTTTCTTTCCGGATGGTTATCGTTGACATTTGAACAACTCAACTCAATTATGAACTATTTTAGAAATTCCAATCCTAGATGTCAATATAACCCAATTGAAGACATGTTGGGTTGGGTTGGGTGTCATTCTCATTATCTACCTTCTAATTAAGGGTGCGTTTGGTTTGCAGTAATGTTTCTGAGGGATTTGGATTTCTAGGAAGGATTTGGATTCTCAGGAGGGATTTGGATTCCCAGGAGGGATTTGGATTGGATTGGATTTAAAATCCATTCATGTGTTTGGTTTGCAGGATTTGGATTTGGAAGGATTTGAACTGTACATGAACTCAAACCATACAGAAGCCAAATTGAACTGTATATGAACTAAATACATAGAAATTGACTGTCACTTCCACAGCCCTGTAATTAGCTAGATTGAATTCCTAACATTAACTAGACTGAATTAGTTGGAATGAAAATGGGCGAAGAGGAAGAGAGAGCACATTCAAGAAAAGGGGAAAAGGGAAGTCTTTACCTGTTGAGTGATGAGAGAAGGCGGTGAAGAGAAAGAGAGAGCACCGGCGAGAACACCGATGAGAGCACCAGCGAGAACACCGACGAGAGCACCAGCGAGAACACCGACGAGAGCACCGGCGAGAGCACCTGTTCAAGCGGGACAACGAGGAGGACTATCATAATAAGCGACTGTTTATCATCTTTCTGATTTGTGTGTGTTTGTGTTGCAGATCGTTGCTTTCTTCTTGTTCTTATTAGAGGATTATCTGCCTGTCAAATCTAGGGTTTCTCTGGTATTTCTGGTTTATGATTAGATGAGTACTACTTATTCCTTACCGGCGAGAGCACCTGTTCAAGCGGGACAACGAGGAGGAAAGATTACCGGCGAGAGCACCTGTTCAAGCGGGACAACGAGGAGGAAAGATTACCGGCGAGGAGGAGAAAGCACCGGCGCGTTAGGGCTTAGGGCGGCAGGAAGCGAGAGGACGGGAAGGGAAGCGAGAACGGGATCTGGAAGCGAGTCGAAGGGAAGGATTTCCAAATCCCGCCGATATGCAAAGGATTTCCAAATCCCATGTTTAAGGGATTTTAATGAAAACCTGGGATTTCAAATCCTGACTATTTTGCCAACCAAACACAGGATTGGAATGGATTTTTAAATCCAAATCCCCCCAATTCCATTCCATTCCTGCAAACCAAACGCACCCTAAGGGTTTGCATCTGTTAGTTTGAAACAGGTTGCAATATTTGAACAATTCAACCCAATAAAAATGGTTTAGAAAAATCACAACATAACCCAACCTGTTAAACATTGTAACTTAACCCAATCTTGAGAGTTTGAGTGAGTTGGGTTGTCAGATTAATACTTGATTGTTGATACTTAAATAATAAATTATTTTACTTACGACTTAAGTTTCATAAGGATCTGCTGTGATTTGTGTGACAAATGTTGCACCACGAGAAAAGAAACACGTGCATGCAAGAGGAGTATAACAATAACGTACTACCCTCCCAAAATCCTTAGGAAGGTTTGGGAGGGTGTTATAGGATTTATGCTACTAAACAATGCTAAGTTGACAAACTTCAATCATTCAAGTCTGATAATGAATTCTAAAAGTCTCAAATCACTAAAGCAATACATCAACTAAACTATTACAGTGGAAGTAGCTTAAGGCTTTGGTTGTGAATTTCCAAGCGACATAGGTTGACTAATAAGTCGCTTAAGGCTTTGGTTGTGAGATTTTGGTGTTCGGGCGACTGGCAACATGATCTAGGTCGCCTCCCAAGTCGCCTAGGGCCTCTGATGGGTTAAACTCCATTTTTTAACTAAAATTTGCCATTCCACTCTACTTCATTTCTATTCCAATGGAGGTGATTTTCACAACTTTTGGGGTGATTCTTGGAGGCTTTTGAGGACAAATGGATAAAGAGATTGAAGATCTTATCGAAGGTAACAGTATTACTCACACTATGGTTGGTATCTGGAGATTCTTTTGAACAATAGTGTTAGATTCTTTAAATTCTCATCAATGAAAATAAGAGACTGATTTGGAATCTAGGTTTACTGACATAAAATTATGAGTCTCAGATTACTTTGTGAAAACTTTGTACACGTCAAAAATCTCTATATGAGTATTCAAATGTTATTGTTGTGAAAAAAAATTTAGTTATTATAACATATATCAAATTAATCTATTATAATCCAAAAATAAACCAAGCTATTTATAAAAAGAAAAAATGGACTATTGCGACAAAAATGGTAAAATAAAGAAAAATGATAAAATGATCATCTTGCCCTCTTAGTGGAGATGGTGGGTGGTCATTAGAGTAAGGGACCGAAACTTTACAAATTTGCAAACGACGAATTCAATTCCGTAATAAATGAAGTTCATGACCAATATTGTAGAGCACAACAAACCATAAGGACCAAATTTACAATCAACTCAAGATATTTATACATAACATATATAGGAGTGGTTTATTTTTGTTGGTCCCTTGAGGGTCTACAAGATAAGTAAAACAGTTTGAAGAAGGGGGGGATGAATACAAACACAATATTTTCAAATTTAAAATGTATATTGATAGAGAAGATCAATACAAATTTACAAGACTGTTTGCGGAAAGATAAGGTAAGAAAACCTATCTAAACAATCTTTGGTTACACATAGAATCTTAGCAAATGAGAAAAGAAATGTTGTAAAGAAAAGTTCTTTTACTTAAGCTAGAGAATGCTCAAAGTAAGAATTAGGTTATGAGAGTGAGTTGCGCGCACTTTGCATGGAGAAGAAACACTTCTATTTATACCCATTGCATTAAATTCTTATTTAATGCAATATGGTAGGGTTAGAGTGCGTGTCAAGCCTTAAGAGGAAGGCTTGTCCTTTGCTACAGTGAATAGTACAAAAAGGACTATTCATGAGCAGACATCCTTACCTAAAGTTGGTGGGCAATAGAGTCAACTAGTCGGCTCCGTACCGTACCATCATTTAGAAAGGATATGGGTTTGTCCTTTGTGTGCATAAGGACAAGACAACAACAATCGTGCTTGGCAAACATCCTTTGATCGCTGAATGCTGGAATAACCTGAAGGTCTCTTCAGTATTCGCTGAGGCTTGAGTAGTCTTCACACATATGTAGACAGACTTGTAATCACTGAGTACTGCTTCAGATCACGTACTCGCCAGTCTCTAATCTTCAGTTTCAGTGTTCGACTTTGGCTGAAGGTTTTTGGTGTGAGTTTTTTCATTTTGAAGTATTGCTGTCTCTGATTGAATTACAATACAAGTTCTTCAGCGATCACTGAATAGGCTCAGTGATGATCGTTGGAACTGAAAAGATAGAAACATAAATACAACGTATAAGTGAAAAGGGATTATCATCAAATCACTGAGAGAGATGATCAACAATCTCCCCCTATTTGATGATAACAAGACAACATAAAGAAAGTTGCTCAAATAACAGTAAGGAAAAGTTACATATAAAGTACATGTTCCTTTTTACTATTTTGGGATCTTTTTCAGTGAGTCAGTCTTTGCTTGAGAATTTTCCTTAAGTTATATCTAAGAGAAAATTTCAAGTATGAAAACTGAAACTGAAAGCTTATTCACTGACTTATAGATTGTCGGTGAATGTAAAAAGTAACACTGGAACTCATAGACTTGTGTCCCTATTACTTTTTTCAGGGATCTTTTTCAGTGAAGTACATGAAAAACTCATTTTATTATCATTGTTAATATTACAAGTAGTTCAATACATGTCTAATGCTTACAGACTAGAAGATTAATCACTGAAAGTAGACATAGTACAATAGATTTACAAGGAAAAGTGAACAATTATTACAAAAGAGAACCTATTCTAGAACACTCAGATCTATGTAGCTAGGTACATCTTCACCAAGGTTTCTTCGACGTAGGCATTCCCTTCGTATCTTCAGGTCCACGACTTTTCCAGGCATGCTATCATCTATCCAGAGCAAGAGGTAAACCAAATGACCCATTGGACATAGATGTAGCTCTGACATTCTCTGAAATCTAACTTCACCTTCATAGTCAAGGAATATAACTCCTAAATCAGGTTTAAAATGCACAACAATGGGTGTATAGGGACCCTTATCTGGAAAGTCAAGATTCAACATAGAAATGTCTATACTCTGATGACCCTTCAGGACTATATCTAAGGAGAACCTTGTTTCATGTTCGTTCCTTAGGAATGTTCCATCATTAGGATTAGAGATCTTGAGTTTCTTCTTCCCACCTTTCTTTAGAGAAGGTCTGTCAGGGACTGCGACATACCTGGACATCCATTTGATGAGATCGCTGATGGTGTCCTCGATAATGGCCTTATGTCTTGACTTGGATCACTGAATGGTTTGCCTGATCTCCATCCATTCGCTGTATCCATATCGGCCAAGGTAGGAARGGTACTCGATGATGGCATCGAGATTGTCCCTCGTGATGAGCATTGAGACCAGTGTTCCATCGCCTTTTGAACGTTCGCTGATGCTGATGCTGACGCTGATAATCGGGTTGGGACTTACTCTTTTCTTCAGCTTTGCTTCACTCCATCGCTTGTCCTTCTCCACCAGCTTCAGGTTCTTCTCATGCTCAGCTTCTGCAATGGAAAGAAGTTTAGCCTGGGTTTAGACAATGTTCACCTTCTTGGACTTTCTCTTGGGGAGAATCTTAGCAGCTAGTGACTTGGCCAGCTTTAAGCTGTCTTCAGTCTGCTTCTTCTGAAGCTCTAACTCTTCTTCAGCCTTTAATGCCTCGAGTCTTTCAGCTTCTGAAAGAAAGTCAAACTCACCACCACTAGAGGTACGAAGAGAAATTTTTACTCTAGTATGGTCGAGTGACTCATTTAGCTGAGTCATCTACTGGTCGGTGGGAGCATTGGAGACAGGGTTTTCAGAGACCCACTCTAGTCGACCACATGTGGTTGATGGAATTTGAAATTGATATTTTGAAATGATCACTACCTGAGAGGTAGAGTCTTCAAATAAGGGTTGAGGGATATTAAAAAGTACCTTCAGATTCCTTTCTTCAGCGACCGCTTTGCCTTTCGACTTGGGGTCCTGGTTCTTTGATGGAGCAGACTCTCCTTCCCTTTGCTCCCCCTAGGATGCAGAATCCCTGAGGGTGACTCCCTTGGTGGCGGTTGTTGGCTTATGATACTTGATGGTAAAGTCATCTTCATCATCATCGTCATCATCACCATCGTCATCATCACCATCTAGGTCACTTCCGGGTTCTGGGATGGTAGGTTCATCATCTTCATCATCATCATCATCTTCATCATCATCATCTTTGTCTTCATCATCATCATCATCACCATCATCTTCGTCTTCATCATCATCATCACCAGCAGCAGTGGTGATGGAAGGAGTATCATCCCTAAGGATGTCATCGACTGCCTCAGCTAAAACAGCTTCGATGGTCGGGATTACAGGAGCAGCAACAGCCTCAGCTTCAACTACAACAGATGCTGGAGTAGCAGCAGGATCAGGAGGAGCAGCAGCATCAGATGGTCCAGCAGCGTTGGACCTCATCTCCCCCTTTCTGGCTAAGACTTGAGAGTATAAGCCAAAGAGTTCGTCCAAACGCTGATGCTGGAGAACCATCATATCCTCTAGCCTTGACAGAGCACTGGCAAGAGTTGTCGTTGCCTCACGCGTCTCATTGAGCTGAGCGCGATCATCAGTAGAGAAAGAAGAAGGGATCAGTGGAGCTGGTTAACGAATAACATCCAAAATCTGCTAAAGAAGTCGTGTCTGCTGAAGGGCAAGAGCCTGAGCATTATCAACCTTGTTGGAGAGAACAACAATGGCATCAGTGTTGGCTCGAACAACTTCTTGGAGGGTCACGAGGTGACTCTGAACTTCTTGAATGTTCGCTTGGAGAGCTGAGAGGTTCGCATCAAGTTCAGCCATGCGGGGGCATCTCTTGGTGAACTTCAGTTATCCTGCAGAGAACTGAATCAACAGCTGGGAGGAGGAGTTTGACGTCAGATGCCATATCATAGTCATCATCAATCTCTTCATCCTCTCCAACTTCTTTCTCGCCCCCGTCCTCTACCTCTTCTTTAGCATCTAGTTGATGCATAGAAGAAGGACCTGCAAGAGAGGAAATGTGAGCAACAAAAGGCTCAAGGTCAGTAGAAATGAAGGGGTAGGAAGATGGAATATCTGAGGGGCCATCAATGACATCAAAAGGATTGTCACTGGTGTGAGCAAAGATGTCCTCGAAAGGATGGACATCTCTATCATGAGGAGCATCAAGAGAAGCAACCTCAGGTCTAGTGGTGTGTGTTTCAGTATCAGGGAGGACAGTCACTGATACATCATCAACACGTGTAAAGACCAAAGAAGGAGGAGAGTAGAATATGGTTGAGAAGAGACGTAGGTGTTCAGCAGTGGCGGCGCTGATATTCACACCTTCAGTGATTTGGGTCACTAAGGCGGTTGGGGTAGGTGCCACTGGTATGACAGTGATGGGAGGAATCACTGAAGATCTAGGAGGGTTAGCTAAAGGTGCCTCGGGGTTAAGGCTAGTTTCAATAGCTGAAACCTGTCGAGAGGCTTCTGCCAGAGACGTAGCTATCCTCTTTTTGGCCTTCTTGGCTCTCTGAAGAGAACCAAGAGTTGGTTGAGAAGGTCATTTTGAAGAGGTTTTGGTGGCTGGGCTAGACTCGGGGGGAGGGGGGTTACCCTTGTCCTGGCCACCTGAGGAGAGGAGATAGTAATGGACACAATAGAAGAGAGTGCCACATCACTGTCCCTCAGCTTATGATCCAGAATCCTGGATCCAAGATTGGAAACCCGAAGGTTACCTTCCGTGGAGTAGTGATCTCCGAAGATCTTCACAAAGACCATCGAAAGAAACCTGGTGTAAGGCACCACCTTTTCTCGCTGGCGCTTGTTCAGCTTAAGCACCAGGTCATCGAAAATGACCGCAACATAATTTATATTGCGATGCTGAATCGTAAAAACGCCTATGGTCAAGGCGATCCTAGAGGCCTGATCCTGGCCTCCAGTCTTTCCAGCCATTGACTGGATGAAGTGAGAGAACAGGTATTGCCAGACAGCTAGCATCCTGTTCTTCTCGATCTTCGATAAGGACTTCATGGGAGCATTTGAGTCCTTCTTCATTGGCCATTGATAGCCAATGGCGTCGAGACACTCGATGATCTCGACCGTTGTGGGTTCGCTGTCGTAGGGGCCTTTGGGAAGGCGAAGAGCCGTCCTCAAGGTGTTCACGCCAAACTTCACTTCCATGCGAATGAAGGTGAAATTGACCTATTCAGCTTGACGTCCAGGCCTGACCTCGACGTCCACGACCTCAGCAGTGAACCAAAATTGTTGGAGAAGTTCTTTCACCATGAAGGGTTCATGGTTGAGTGCGAAGCCGAAACAATGACTGTTTGAGAAATTCAGTAGCTTCTTGGTAGTCCGCCTTGGATGAGGGGTTATCCATCAAGGCAATGTGATTGTTGGCCTTGAAGGATACCTCATCGAGAGAAAAGTTAACGTTCTTGGCAGCCATATGTTTTTAATAAGAATAAGATAAAACATGTTGTTAGTAAAACTAAGATTTGTTTTGGGAGAAGAATATAGATAAGTTTTTGAATCAATAAAAACTTCTTTTGAAAAATCCTTAAAGAAGATTTTGGGTTTTTCAAGTAGAATGTGTATACAGAAATAAGATTATAACCAAGTAAGAGTTGGTTAAATAATCTTCGTTGTTTAATGTTTTAAGAGAACAAGTTTCTTAAAAAGATTAAACATCTTTCCTAGAAGAAGATAAAGAGAAGAAATAATGACCTTAAGAGTTTAGAAGGTAAGGTCGAGAAGTTCTTGAGAAGGTTAAGAGAGTTCTTGCTTTGGAAATTCTTGCAAAGGTTCAACTTAGGATTTTGAAATCGTAAAGAGAAAAGTGGAGGAGGTCTCATATTTATAGGTAGGAGGAGAGAGAAAGGAATATGAGAGAGAGAAAAGACGACGGTTGGAGAAAGGGGCCATGATGAAAAATGGCACGTTCTCATCCATGATTGGATGACATTAAATGAGGTAGCGTAATGACAGTACCTTTTTGCACGTCTCAAAGCGTTGCGCATAGTAAATAGAGAATGTTGTCATTAAGACGGTTCATTAACTATTTTTATTTAAAAACGAAGGGTTTTTAAGAAAACGAAGAGTCATACAGTGTTTAACTAAACACTGAAAAAACCATTTAAAACATTTTGTCACTGAAGATGAAAGACTTCAGTAAAGGTTTTAAGACATCAGTGTCAGTGATAAGAGAATCACTGAAACTGGCATTTAAAAATATTTTAAGCACTGATCGAAAAGGTTCAGTGATCATTTTAATTTTTAAGAGAATAAGTATAAAGATATACTCATAGATATGGTCAGTGATGAGAAGATCACTAAAACCAACATTTAAAACTTTAGTCACTGAAGAAGAAAAGCTTCAGTGAAGGTTTTAAGTCGAAGAAAAGAGAAGAGTAATCATACCTTAGAGAGAATAAATATATTTACTCAAAAGTTCAGTGTCAGAGATAGAGCACTGAATCATTTCACTTACTGAGTGATGTTTAATAGTTGAAGATTAATCTTCAGTGCTTAACATGCCAAATTCGCTGATCAAGATGTTGAATCTTGTCTCATCAAGAGGCTTGGTGAAAAGGTCAGCGAGTTGATACTCAGTTAGAACGAAGTGAAGTTTAATATCACCATTCATAACATGATCTCTGATAAAATGATATCGGATCTCAATATGTTTGGTCTTGGAGTGAAGTACAGGTTGTTTGCAAATGCAATAGCACTAGTGCTATCGCAATAGATAGGAACCTTTGAAAACTGAAGATCGTAGTCCATTAGTTGGTTTTTCATCTAAAGAATTTGGGCACAACAACTACCAGCGGCTACGTATTCAGCTTCAGCTGTTGATGTGGACACTGAGTTTTGTTTTTTTGCTTGTCCAACTCACCAACTTTCCACCCAGAAGCTGACAGCCTCTAGTAATGCTTTTCCTATCAATTTTGCAACCTGCAAAATCACTATCCAAATAACCGATTAGGTCAAAACCTGAACCTTTAGGGTACCAAAGACCCATGTTAGGAGTTCCCTTAAGATATCTAAAGATGCGTTTTACAGCAATCAGATGGGATTCCTTTGGTTCAGCTTGATATCTTGACATAAGCATGTAGAGTACATGATATCGGGTTGACTAGTTGTTAGATACAGCAGGGAGCTGATCATTCCTCTATAAACAGTAATGTTTACATGCTTTCCATTTGGATCCTTGTTGAGAGAGAATGGAGGAGCCATTAGAGTCTTCATAGATAAACTGTTGGATAGATCAAACTTCTTCATCATGTCACGAACATACTAACTTTGATCGATAAAGATATCTATATCTAATTGTTTGATCTGGAAACCTAAAAAGAAGTTAGTTCTCCCATCATGCTCATCTGATATTCTTTCTTTATGCGATCAGCAAACCGAAAACACAAAGAGGGATTAGTGGAACCAAATATAATATCATCGACATAAATTTGGACTAGAATGATGTGACCCTTAATTTTCCTAAGAAATAAGGTCTGGTCAAACTTTTCACGAGAGAATTTCTCAGAGATGAGAAATGAGAAAAGGGTATCATACCAGGCACGATGAGCCTGTTTTAACCCATAAAGAGCTTTATCCACTTGTAGACATGGTCTGGATAATTAGGGTCAAGAAATCCTGGAGGTTGTTCAACATAAACTTTCTCTTGAAGTTTCCCATTTAGGAAAGTGCTCTTTACATCCATTTGGTAGACTTTGAAGTCTCTATGGGCAGCAAATGCAAGAAAGAGTCGAATAGCTTCGAATCGTCATAATCGATACCTTTATCTTGTCTATAACCTTGAGCAACAAGTCGAGCCTTGTTACGGGTTACCACACCTTCCTCATCCAACTTGTTGCGATAGACCCATTTGGTGCCTATCACTGATTTGTTAGAAGGATGTGGCACAAGGTACCAGACTTTGTTCCTATCAAACTCAATGAGCTTCTCTTGCATGGCAAAAACCCAATGGGTTCAACTAAAGAAAGAAAGTTGACAAAAAGACAGATATTACCTAGACCACGACGAGTCTTGATACTTGTATTTTTCATCATCAAGAATTTGATGAATTGGATGGTCTTTAGTTTATCGCTGAGCCGGTAGAGGAATTTCATCTGAGTTGGTCACTTCAGGAACAGAAGATGAGGCTTCAGCTATAGTTTCAGATTCAGTGACTGAAACAGGTTCAGATACTGAAGGCATTTCATTCACTGATTGATCAGTGTTTGAAGTAGAAGAAGGAATACAACTAATGGGAACGACATCGATCTCTAAAGAAGATGCGTTGGAGTGACTAGCTGTAACTGGAATGATAAGTGGATCATCTTAAGCTTCAGGGGATTCAGTGTTGAGAGGAGCACTGTAGGAAGCTTCAGGTTGTCCATAGTGAGAGAACATCCAGTTTTCTAATTCATCCTCATCATTTAAGATGGGTCTTGAATTGGCTGATTGAGATTCGTCAAAGGTGACATGGATAGATTCTTTTATTTTCTGTCTTCGTTTGTTGAATACTCTGTAGGTTTTGGATACTGAAGAATATCGAAGAAAGATTCTTTCATCAGCTTTGGGATCGAACTTTCCAAGTTGGTCACAATTGTTGAGAATGAAACAAGTACAACCAAATAAATGAAGAAAACTTATAGAAGGATTTCTTCCATGAAAAAGTTCATAGGCTGTCTTCTTGAATCTTTTTACTATCAACGATCGATTTTGAGTGAAACAAGCGGTGTTGACAGCTTCAGCCGAGAATTGTGTAGGGAGATGGGATTCGCTGAGCATTGATTGAGCAGCCTCGATGATTGTTCGATTTCTTCTTTCAGCACACCATTCTACCGAATTAATCGAACAACGCTTAAAAAATTGAAAAAGAAAAAGACACTAAAACTAAAAAAAAAATAACACTAAAAAAAATAAAATAACAAAAAAAAATCTAAAAAAAAATAAAATAACACTAAAAAAATAACTAAAAAAACAAAAAGACACTAAAACAAAAAAAAATGAAAACTAAACTAAAAAAAATAAGAAAATTGAAAAAAAAAAAACAAAAAAAAAACTAAAAAAATTTAAAGAAAAAAAAATTTAAAAAAAAATTAACCGGATTCAATATCCGGTCAACACAAAAAAATAAAAATAAAATTCTAAGTCACAAAAACTAAACCGGACAATATCAACCGGATTAAGGTTGATCGGAGTAAACTCCAGTCACCTTCCCCGATGAAAAATCCGGTCAAAACACAAACTTTAAAAAACCCTAAATCGAACAACACTAAACTAATTCTAAACCTAAATCGGTCAAAACAGAAGATTAACATATTAAGCCATTTTATTATAATCGATTCATTATGTTTTAATTTTTTTAGATTCAATCGATTTATAGTCTAAAAATGTTCGATTCAGATTCAATGTATTATGAGATTCAAAATGTAACAGTCCAATAAGTCGACATAGTCCAAGATTATGAAGTCAAGGAATGATATTCGAGTTAAAGTGAAACAAATGTAAACCTTAGAAGTAGAATAGGGAAGAAACAGATTGAGAAACAAGCGATTTAAATACTTGAAAAACACAAATGAGTTAAGCGATTACACAATCCGCTCAAAGTCAACCAAGCGATTTAGAAATCCGCTCAACTCCTTCTAAACATATCTAACCTTATCCGGATAAGAGTTTATCATATAGCCTTTTGTCTGGATTAGTCTAAATCGGCCAAACACTTAGATTTTTAAACTCTACATCTTTCAAAAATTAGATAATGTTTAAATACCTGTAAGAAAAATTTAAACTGTTATTCCAAAACAGATAAAGTCACTCCCCCTCAAAATATGATCAGATAAACAAAATACAGATAAAAATCCACACTCCCCCTCAAATATAGATTTCCACGATCAAGAAATTTAAAATCAGATAAAAAAATTGAAGCACTGACGTGTATTAAAAAAATACAGATATTTGACCAAATGAATTTGAATTAAATACAATTCAATAAATTGAACTGACTAACTTGTCTCCCAAAAACTGTAGATGTCCCGAAGTGCTTTTCCTGTCCAACATACAGTCGGCATAGTCTGCATCTGAGTAAGCTGTCAGTTCAAAACTAGTACTCTTGGGATACCAGAGTCCAAGATTAGCAGTCCCTTTGAGATAACAAAAAATGCGCTTAACGTCACTTAAATGAGACTCATTTGGATTAGCCTGATATCTGGCACAAAGATATGTTGAAAACATAATATCAGGTCTACAAGACGTCAAATACATTAAAGAACCTATCATGCCTTGATATGTTTTCTGATCTACAGCTTTTCCAGACGGATCAGCATGTATTTTCGTTCCATGAACCATATGTGTTTTTATAGATGAACAGTTTTCCAAATTAAATTTCTTCAGGATATCAAAAATATATTTTGTTTGACAGATAAAGATACCCGAAGATAATTGTTTTACTTGAAGACCTAAAAAGAAGTCCATCTCACCCATCATCCTCATTTTAAAACGCGAAACCATTAAGGCAGAAAAGTTTTTGCAGTATTTTGGGTTTGTAGATCCAAATATTATGTCGTCTACATAAATTTGTATCAATATAATATCCGACTTTTCCTTTTTAATGAAAAGGGTTGTGTCAATATTACCTTTCGAGAAACCTGACTTTACCAGAAATTCTGATAAAATGTCATACCAGGCTCTCGGGGCTTGTTTAAGACCATAAAGAGCTCGATCAAAGATATAAACGTGATCCGGCTTTGACTGATCCACAAAACCCTCCGGTTGTGCAACGTAGACTTCTTTCTTGAGAAGACCATACAGAAATGCTGTCTTGACGTCCATCTGGTACACTGTGAAGTTCTTGTGTGTCGCGTACGCCAAAAACATCTGTATTACTTCAATCCTTGCAACCGGGGCAAAAGTTTCGTCGTAGTCAACGCCTTCTTGTTGATTGTATCCTTTAGCGACGAGCCGGGCCTTATTTCTGATCACAACACCATCTTCGTTCTTTTAGTTTTTGAATACCCATTTTATACCGATAATCGTCTTGTTGTTAGGACGAGGTACCAATCTCCAGACTTTGAGTGCTTCAAACTGGTTCAGCTCATCTTGCATTGCGAGTATCCAATCCGGATAAGCTAAGGCTTCACATACCTTAGTGGGTTCAATATTACTCAAGAACGTGGAGTATAGACACTCATTAGTTGTCGTAGACCGTGGACGAATAGGTGCGGATGGATCACCAATAACTTGATGTATTGGGTGATTTCTGGTAAGACGGGCACTTGACTTGAAGAGGGTGAACAATGATAGGGCTGTGGAGTCAGAGAGAATGAGCTCTAAAGAAAGATATCTGTTGATCAATATCATAAATTTGCTCGAGGACAAGATACAATACTAGAACGCTCTAAGAAGGTTGGAGAAACTCCTTAGACTTAGAAAGACAAAATTTACAAGAGTTCGAACTTGAATCCAAAGGGGGAGAATGTTGGGTTCGAGTATGCGCGTTATTGTTGTATTCAAGTTCTCCTTATTTTACATGATTTGTAATAGAATAGTTTTATTCCTTCCTTAGTATAAATAGTAGTTTCCTTTTTAATTGTAATTAGCAATTTCATTAATCATTCTGTAATATGAGTTTAGCCTGTAATTCTCTCTCAATCAATCAAGAGACATTTGGTGATCTACTCTCTCTTCATCTTATTCATCTTGTTCTTGAAGATCATTGTCATGTTTGTATGAGAATTTGGACATTTCAACTTCTTGCTATGAGGTAGGGGAACATAGGAGCTTTGATCTGAATTTTGATCAATGTAAGTGCTTGGGGAGTTCATTGGAACAGGTTCAGGTGAAGGTTCAATATTTGGAACTGAAATAGACTGAATATCTGGTTGAGGTAGGATATTTTCGTCTTGTTCGATCGATACCTCTTGCACTTCAGAATTTTCACCCTCTTCACACTGAACTGGATTGTTAGGAGTTTCCATCTCTATTTCTTCATCCACCGCTTCCATTTCTTCTTCTGTTTCAGTTACTGGCACATCGGGAGATAGACCAGATAACTTTTGTTCGCTCTGAATATTATTGGACAAATCATTAGACTGATTAGATTTATTTTCAAAATATTCTTCATAAAAGTTCTCAAACAATGAATCTAAATCAGCTTTATCAAAATTAGAAGATTCTGGTTGATCAACTTTCCGCGTAGTATTAATTATCAGCCCGGGTCCTGAACTGAATTGTTTAGAAGCCACATCAATGACTTCATCAAAGGAGACTTTCACGCTCTCATTGATGATTTTGGTCCTCTTGTTGTAGAACCTATATGCAGCAGATGTCTTAGAATAACCAACGAAGACCGGTTCATCAGCTTTAGCATCGAACTTCCCTCTGTCCTCTTTGTCATTTAAAATAAAACACCTACAACCAAAAACTCGGAAGAATTTGATATTAGGTATTCTTTTGTTTATTATTTCATACGAAATTTTACCAAACCTTTTGTTAATGAGGGATCGGTTCTGGGTAAAACAAGCAGTCGCCACTGCTTCAGCCCATAAGAATAATGGAAGCTTTGAACAGGTAAGTAATGTCCGCGCCGCTTCCACCAATGTTCTGTTCTTTCGCTCAACGACACCATTCTGTTGTGGTGTCCGGGCTGCCGATAACGTATGTGTAATACCAATGGATTCAAGGAATGAGCCGAGTGTATTGTTCTTGAATTCAGTTCCATTGTCAGTTTTGATTTTCTGAACTAACAGTTGCAGATTATTTTGGACTGTCTTTAAGAATGAGATTATTGTCTCGGCCGCTTCATCCTTTGACCGCAGAAAATGAACCCAGGTATATCTGGAATAGTCATCGACTATGACCAACACATACTTCTTTCCATTGATGCTTTGGACTCGCATAGGACCATAGAGATCCATAGAGATCCATTTGAAGTTTAAATGTGAAAGACGCTGATGCCATAGCAGATTCTGCTTCAAGGATGCCTTGGATATCAAGCAGACATCAGTATCTACTTGTGTGTTGGATAGGTCAATTGTGTAGAGATTTGATCTTCTGATTCCAGCAAGAAGCTCCTTACCGTCAATAGTTCGGATGCTGCACTGGTTAGCTTTAAAACAGACTTCTAAATTCTTATCACAAAATTGACCTATGCTAAACAGATTATGTCCAAGTCCTTCGACATACGACACTTTCTTAATCATTAAATTCCCAGAAATTACGTCATCGTATCCAAGGATAGTCGCGTATTGATCGTTTCTGAACCTTTCTGTACCTCCAAAAGATTCAACATAGTTAGATAATAATTCTTTTCTACCAGTCATGTGCTTAGAACATCCGGAGTCTAAAAAACCACACATGCCGGTTAACCTACAAAAGTGAATCAATTGGGTTTTGGTACCCATTTTAGTTTGGGTCCTTTAAGCTCAGTTCTCGTTGGTGGTATACTGTAAGTACCGAACAAACGTTCTTTAATATGAAATTTCTTAGATAAAGCAGTTAAAGCAGAATGCATGAAATGATAAGGCTTAAAAGAAGTAAAAGACTTAAGTAATTCATTCAATCCACACGGAGAACAATTATTTTTACCATTTCTAATATCAAACAATTCATCAACTAAATATCTTTTTACAAAATTATTCAATATAGAATCATTTAATACAGACTTAGTAAAATTATTTTTCTTCTGTCGAGTTGAAGATTTTTCTTCTTCTTTTACTCTCCAAACCTTCTTAAACTTCAACGCGTTATCTGAATAGGAAAAATAAAATCATCATATTTAAATGAATGATGAACTTTTTGTTTAATTTTCTTAGTAAGCTTCTTCTATTTCCTCGAATTCTTTTTAGTTTTATTCTTTTTATAATACAAATCCTTGGAAACAAGTTTTTCATTAAAATTCTTTTCTATATCTGAAGTTAAATCAGAATCCTCAATCATATCATTTTTAACAAGAAAATCTTCATGACTGGGTAATTAATTTCTTAGAAAAGTCATACTGATCAATCTCATCGTCCGAACAGACTTCTGAGTTCAAGATATCGGAAAAATTAATTTCTTCATTTAAAATATTTATTTCTTCTGAATCAGAAGCTTCACTTAAAAATTTATTACACAAAAAATACTCAGACTCAACATGTTCCGTTTTTACTTTAGAATTTTGTAAATCTTCAATTTTATTTAAAAATTATTGTTTTTGTTTATTAAATGAAAGCCGTTCTTCATTTAAAATCTTTTCCAGTTGAACCACTTGTTTTTCTAAAATTAATGTTGGAGTATAAAACTTTGGTTCAGCAGGTTTTGATTCAAGCCCTGCTTTAGAATAGCTGTGAAAATAATTTGTTGAAAGTACAGAGTCTTGATATTTATAGCTATCATTTAAGTTTTTATAATTAAACAGAACTTACATTTTGTCTTTTCTTTGACGATTAAAATCTTCTCGTTGTTCTATCTCATCAGAAGACTTTGTAAATTTAATTGAAAACTCGGGTTCACAATCAAGATATTCAAATTTATATAAAGTCGGGGTATAATATAAAGTTTTTCCTAAAAATTTTGGATTTTCGTATCCCAACCCTTCCCGAGGGTTAAAAAATCTTGTTTCAGATGGTTTGTTCAGCAAAATTGTTTGATCAGTCTGCCCTCTTTTATATAAAATTTCTTCCTTAGACTTCAGTTTTTCATTTAATTGAATTATTTGTAAATCAAACTTACTTATTTTAACCATTAGTTATTCATTAACCAATTCTAACGATTTATATCGTTCTTCGGAATCAGATTATTCGGCTTTTAAGATATTGGATTTTTCATTAAACGATTTAGATTCAGATAACAAAAATTTAGCCCAGTCCAAGTTTCCAGCATTTTCATCAAATAATTTGATGCATTTTTCTTTTTGCGTTTTTAATTCTTTTTCAAAATTATTTGAACGCATTTTTTCTGTTTTTAATTCTTGTTGGAAWGATTGGAGTTTAAGCATCATCTTTTGCATCTGTTTTATGCATGATTGCTCCAATACCTCTTCTTCCATTTCAACACTCTGTTCTTCTCCTTCATCTGAAGAACAATTTTCAGATCTAGCCATCAAACATATATGTGCAACAGCTTCAGATTCTTCCTCCTCATCGGTTAAATTCAACCAATGATCATCTTCTGTCATGAGTGCTTTCCCCGCATCTCGTTGTTTTGAGAGAAGAAATTTGTTTTTGTAGTAGTCGGTATTCATCGTTACCGGCTTTCTGCAGTTTACAGCAAAATCACCTAGCTTGC
This sequence comes from Cynara cardunculus var. scolymus, assembly GCF_001531365.2. NCBI lineage: Eukaryota > Viridiplantae > Streptophyta > Magnoliopsida > Asterales > Asteraceae > Cynara > Cynara cardunculus. The sequence goes on along the minus strand of NC_037540.1, from coordinate 18,785,322 downwards.
CACAGTTATAGCACTTTGTGTGCTCATCTGCTACGCCTTTAACAAACTTTTTCTTCTCTTCCGGCTTCTTCTCGTACTTCTTCTCGAATCTCTTTTCTTCATATTTCTTCTTCTCGCCGAATTTATCTTTAAATTCGTATTTTGAGCCGGACGAGAATCTTTGATTGTTCGAATGCGGTCGTTTCTGAGACTTCTTTTGGAATGCTTTAGTTAGCATCACCATGACATGTTTTATTTCAGACATTTCAGAGTCCGAATCCGAGCTGTTACTTTCTTCATCTGCWGATTCGCTTGATTGGCTTATTTCCTTCACTTGCTTCCCAGATCTGCTCTTTCCTTTCTTCTTAGACACGAAAGCTAAAGGATCAGCAACTTCCTTCTCTTTCTTCTTCTTGGAATCTCGGATCTCCAAAACTTCTTCCTCGTTCTGCTTTAGAGTTTCATAAACTTCATGTATGTCAATATCAGATAATGATTTGTTAAATCTGATATGATTAGCATAAGGTTTCCACTCTGGTTGAAGATTGCTGAGGAATTTAACATTGCCTATCATAGACATCGTCAAGGCTCTCTCCATCTTTAGCCTTGAATTTTTCATATGCAGATATACAATTAGTAATCTTCAACTGAGTTCCCACTTTGGAACCCATCATCATCTTTTCTATTTGAAACCACATTCTGTGACCAGATGATTTATGGTTGTCAATACTGGTGTAGATATCATTGGTCAGTGCTTGCATCATGTATGATTTGCATAGCACATCAACATGGGCTCTCGTCTTCTCTTCAACATTGTATCTAAATTTTTCTTTAATGACTCGTTGCGCAGGTCTGCCTTCTTCTGGAACAGCAGGTGTCTCTCTGTAGAACACAATAGGACTTTCCATCAACGATTCCATAAGCAGATCACCTTCTTTCATTCTCTCAATGAAGTTGAAGAATCTATCCCTCCATTGGTTATAGTCCCCTCTAAATAGCACAGGTGGCTTGGTGTCGGTACCAATAGCCATTGCTTCTCTTGAACTCATTTTCTCAGTTATGTATGATATTGGATCAACTACAGTTCAAAATTTGTATTAAAGAATTATGATTCAAAAAATATATCAATTAAATCTCAAACAAGAATTTGCACACATTCAAGACTTAGAAAATATAAGCACACAAACTTATCCGGACTAGAAATCCGGTCAAGCTTATCCGGATTAGAAGTCCGAACAAAGAAGATAGACTTGAATTTCCAACTAAAACAAGTTATCCGGATTAGATATCCGGACTAGATATCCGGACAACAAAGAATTTTAAATCGCACAAGGAACAACAAATCCGGATGAGAGATCCGGTGAATTCTAACACTTAGTCAAATTTCACACAAATAAGAAATCTCAAATCGGATGTTTTCAACACTTAGTCAAATTTGCAAAATGATATACGGACGCAAAAAGTCAACAAGTCAAGTCAACTAAGTCAACCAAGTCAAATACGATCAAGTCCGCTTAAAATTCAAATCGCTCAAATAGTCAGAGATTAAACCGCTCACAAATGAAAGTCAATATCCGTTCAATAATTCGATCAAGAAGTCAAAGTCAAAATACGGTCAACAAACTGTTAAAAAAATCAAAGTACGATCACTCAAATCGCATATAACAGATCAATTAAATCGCTCAAACTAAATCGCACAATACTAATATCGCACAAGTAAAACGATAAGGAAACAACCGGATTACAAATAAATCGCCCACCAAAGAGACTAAATCGCTCACTAAACCGCTTAAGAAGCAACCGGATTATCTATAAATCGTACAACACATCAACACGATTTATCATACGGATTAAACTAAATCGGTCACTAAATCGAACAAATATCAAGCGATTTACCTCTAAATTGTGCAAACCTTACCCGGTTTAACCTAAATCGCACAATCAATTCACAAAAAATTCACAAGACTTAAACCGTACAAGCTTTAAACGATTTACACTTAATCCGATCAAGAGTTATGCAGACTAGATTCAAGCAAAAACACAATTTTTAACACTTTTTCACCAAAAAATGGATCAAAACTTGCAAAAATATGAGTTTTTGAAGAACACGAACATATTTTGAAAACTCAAAAATCGATCAAAACAGTTTCAAATCTTGATTAAAATATAAAAATATGTGAATCAAAGTTGTTCAAAAAGTGATTGCGAAATCAGTAGTACGAATTATATCCAATAACGATCAAAATCTAAGCGATTCAGGCCAAAATTGCGATTCTGGACCGAAGAACATCAAGAACAGATAAAGAACACGATGAACAGTCTGTTAAATCCCCTAAATTCTGTGCAAAATCATTGATAAAATTGTTTAATCCTCTAAACAAATTGCTGCAATTTGCTCTGATAGCAATTGAAAAGCCCAAATCATACGAATTCAGAAATAAAATCTTCAAGATGAAGATCAAGAATATGAGTAGAAAGAGATTTCACCAACAATCTTCTTTGATTTCTTGAGAGAGAAAATTACAGCACTAATCAGATTGATTACAGAAAGTTAATGACAATTACAAGGCTAATGACTATTTATACTAAGAAAAACATTAAACCTAACTATTACAAAGCTTAATAAAATGGAGAACTTGAATATAATCTTTAACGCACATACTTGAACCCAACACCCATTTATCTGGTTAACAGATATCTCAGTTGTCTTATTTATGCAATGTAATCAAAAGATTTGGATGTAGTAAGACCTCAAAAAATATTGGAACGTCCCTGAAAAACCTTGTTATATTCTCCATCATTCATTTTTCATTAACTATTTTGATTATTCCATCCGCATGAATTCTATTTTTGTATTAGAATATAATAGATTTCTAGCTTGTTATTAACTAAGAGAACTCTTGCCCTTTGAAAAAAATTACCAACCATATGAGACGTCCAACTTCTACCTATCTTTAGGATTTCAAAACTACTCTTGTTTTATGATACATTATTGATTCTTTATTACCTAATATTGAGTTGATGAATTTTAAGTATTCTCCTATCTCAAAAACAAAAACAAAATCTCAAACTATAACCAACATTGCATTTTTTATTCTAAGATTGATGATTTTGAAAAAGATTGTTTTAATCCTGAAAGTTTAAACCGGTGATGAAAAAAACATTTACCTTAGGTGATATGAAAATCCAACTGATTTGCATCGATTACATACAATATTACCTAGAATCGTCAACATAGTGACCCCAATTAATGTCAATCTATATGTTAAAGGTGTATTATAGGATCTTTAATGTCATATAAAAATGATAGGGTATTTGATATTAATTTAAAAATAGTTATTGATTAATTTTATCTCTACAAATACTTGAAAAATGGTTTTATATGAATTAGTAGTATTTCTTGAATTCAATGTTATTTACAATGATAAAAACAACATATTAAAGATTATTTCATATTTATCGAAGAGCCTTTTTATATCTCGTTCATGGCCTATAAAATGTCAGGAATAGACCTGTGAAGATATGTATAGGACACAACTTCCTGATGAATAGTCTCTCTAACCATTATATTGTCACCAACTAGTAAAAACCAAGGTTCTAAGTGGGTTGATGGGTATATATATATATATATATATATAGGGGGAAGATCAAATGTTAACCAACAATTTTTTGTTAACTTTGAAAACCATAACAACCAATCAAATTTTATTATTCTTGTAGGTTTATGTCATGTTCACATTTTAATTACAATGGTATTTTAGTAAATTGATTTGATATGTAACTCTGAAACAATTAATGGGGAGTTACAAATCATCAAATCCCAAAAAATATGCATTTATAATATTAATATTTTTATTTTTTTTAATCTTGATCTTCCATGTTTATTGTTTTATCAATTTTTAATTCGCATAGAAAACACGGTAGTAAAAAAATTTCGGTATCAATCAAGCTAATATGGATAACTGCAATGAAATATAAATCGACAACAGTGAAAAGATTAAAATTGTTTATGATGACAATCAGAGTTCGAGGTCGGGAATTGAAAAATTAACCAAAGCGAATGTCTTGGTAATAAATTTTTTTTAGATTCGTTTTAATCGAAATTATGTTCATTATGATGTGTTATGTTTTATATAATTCGTCTTGTATTGATAACTTTTTTTTATAATTACTAAAATACGTATCTAATTCACATGTTCAAATGGAAGTACATGTACGACCCATTTTCATATTGTCATATTACCGACTTTTATGAATCATGAACCATTGTGTTCACTACTTCTATCATATGAACACAAGTGTTATTTTTTAAGCTTGATACCAGATCTTTATATTTGTATAAGTGTTTGCACCCGGTGTTTATAGCATTAGAGTTATGTGTTCATATATTTTATACGATATGAGCAAGGGGTGAACACGATATGAACAAAGGTGAACAACCATATAAGATCAGAAACATATATGAACAAGGGGTGAACCTTAAATGGTGTGGATGCAATGCATGTATAAAACTTCAATTGACAAAGGATTGTACCTGAATATGTTTATAATGAAGGAACTATTGTTCACAAGCTGTTCATGTCGTGTTCATACCTGTTTTTATTTATTTATTTCTTTTCGTATAACAATTTTTCTTATTATATTCATATTGTGTTCATAAATGCTATGCAGTACAAGTTCATATATATGTCAAATTTTTGTTCGTATTTGACACAATGGTTCATATATATATATATATATATATATATATATATATAGTTGTGTTCATATGGTTCTTACATTAACAAAAATAAATTAACAAAAAAAAATCATACAATTTTTTATATTGTAACTCCCAATTAATTAATGATATAGGAGTTACATAATTTTTTTTACCTAAATACCCTTTTCAACTTTGTTCACTTATCCTTATGAAATTTTAAATTAAAAAAAAAAATGTTTTTATCATGATTAATCACAACCGTTTATTGAAAAAATGAATGACCAAGATCGGTTAACAAAGTTAACACAAAAACTTTGGTTAACATTTGAACATGACCCTATATATATATATATATATATATATATGAAGTACTGTTTATCAATGCATATTATTTAAAATTTAAGATTATAAGTAAATTGTGCATACGTACAACTTGTTAAAGCTCCATTTTTGAATTCGTATAACTAACTGCAGATAAAGATAATCAAATATATATAAACATCTCATTTTAAATTAAAAAAAAATCTAAAATTACAATTAGGATAATCGTTGAATTCTGACATAATTATTATCTTTATAAATATTATATTGTTAAGTCAAAAATGAATTACTTCGTTATTAGACCTAAATTAAATTATAGTAAAAGTTGAATTAAAGAAATTGTATAAAAAAGAGAGCTTTTAAATAGTTAATTTTGTATTAATGTCGATATATTTTTTTAATTTTTATGATATCTTCAAATTTATTTTTATTCAAAAATAAAATAATATCTTTTTTAAAACCACATAAACTATTATATTAACAGAGACAAAAAATAAAACGAAAATACTAAAATGAAAATGTATCTCGCTATATTACGCGAGTACCCTTCTAATATATATATATATATATATATATATATATATGGGCAAGTCATTTGTTAACCGAAATTATTGTGTTAACTTTTTATAAACTAATCATGACCATTGATTTTTAAAATATAGGGTTGAGATTAATCATATTATAAATTTAATTTATCATCCTTGTAATCTCACAAACATATGTGAACATAGTAGCTCAAGGGTATTTATGTAAAAGAGGAGGTGCAATCAATATCATGGGTTACAAACAAAAGAAATCGTATATGTTCAATTGTGTTCATAATTGTAACAAGTGTTCATATATGTTCAATTTGTGTTCATAATGGCCACAAGTGTTACATATATGTTCAATTTGTGTTCATAATTGTCACAAGTGTTCATATATGTTCATAATTGCCACAAGTGTTCACATATATGTTCAATTTGTGTTCATAATTGTTATAAATGTTCATATATGTTCAATTTGTGTTCATAATTGCCATAAGTGTTCACATACATGTTCAATTTGTATTCATAATTGCCACAAGTGTTCATATATGTCAATTTATGTTCATATGGTTGTATACATGTCAATTTGTGTCATATATGTCAATTTGTGTTCATAATTACCTAGACACTCGCTTTGATTATTTACTTCACTTCTTGATCTTGAACTACAACTGTCACCATAAACAATTTTAACCTTCTCAATATTGTCGTGTTGTTTTTCAATGTCTTAATCCATAATTGCTTGAACGATAACAAATTTTAGTAGCGGATCTCCTCCAACAATCACAAATTTATAAATATTAAAAATGGAAGATCAATATTAAAAAATGAAAAAAAATCACAAGATCAATATTAAAAATGCAAAAATATGAGATTTTATGGATCTTGCAACTCCAAATTAATGATATAGGAGTTACCAAAAAAATTTACCCATATACCCTTAACATAAAATTCTTAGATAGAGTATAACCTAATAATAAGATGTATTGTGATTGGTTGAAAATGTTCATAAAATTAACACAATAATTTAGATTAATATTTAAACTATACGTTCTCTCTATATATATAGAGAGGGRGGGGGGGGGGGGGGGGGGAGAGAGTAGTGGGGAATCAAATATAAAACCAATAAAATGTTGTTCCATTACATAAATATGTAAATTTCGACATTGTTTTGCGTATGAAAAAAACACGAAAATATGTATTTATGTGAAACACACACTCACACATAAGAATAAAAACATATGAAAGAATATAAATCATAAAATAAAATCAAGCTCATTAAATGGTTTAGATTGGTTATCATGAGTTTGTAACTTTTATTAGTTTTGTATTTGATTATTAGGATCACCAAAAAAAGGTTGGTTTCATAACTAGTCAACAAGTCTATAATCACATTGAAAACCTGAAATTAGGTTATATACAAAAAAGAAGAACACAAAAATCAAATAAAAAAGAATTTCAAAAAAGCATTAGGCGATGGTGTGCCGCAACATGGTGTTGTAGACGAGCTTTGAGTGATGTCTGCCTTCAGGACAAGTCTTTTAGAACATTGTTAGAAACCCAAAACCTACTATGTATTTTTAGAAAAGGAAAAAACGAAGCAGCCGAAGTCGATCAAAGCAGGAGATGCACACCAGACGAAGTCCAACTCCACCCTCTGGCACGCGGTTGATGGAATGACACAAATGGATTAGGTTTTTCATATTTTCACCGACGGGAAAATTAATGAGCGGGGAATTAGGTTTTGTTTTTTAGTTTATAAAATTTCAGTTTTACAAGTCGCATTTACCATAACAGAATAGGCGGAGTTTAGGGTTTAGAGAAAGAGGGCAAAAGGGTAATTTTTCTTGTACTAAACGAAGTCCGGTTGGCAAAACCAAAAATACCATATATATATATATATATATATATATATAATATAATGGACGAAATTTGATTGTTCTATTTATATAAAATTTTGCATATTAGAAAAAAAATGGGCTACATGAAGAAGTAACTCATTTTTTATGGTGAGTTGATTTCAAATGCTTTATGGTTAATACCACATGCATTAAAAAATATGCACCTGTAAGTACTATAAATCAAAGATAATTCAAATCTCCCCAAAAGTTTCTTTAATTGATAAAGTGGCTGCATTGAGGTGGTGTCCCATGTGTATCATGGATCATACATACCTAGTTGCCTCTCTTCCAATTTGCTTCATGAATTAAAAGGTGCTACTTGTGCTGTTTTATGACCAGAAAGGTAATTAGAAAGAAGCTTTCGGAAATGAAGCAAACCTGGTTTTGTAAAATTACATGCATAATTACTATAATATAATTAACCCACAATTTCTACAGTTCAAAAACAAATTAAAATCACGAAAATTAAAGTAAAACTCGAACTCAAATTCATCAACTTCTTTCTGATCTTGATCGATCGGTTATATATTTACCATGATCCGCCTCCTAACCCTCCACCCCAATACCCACTAGAAGATTCTCCTTGCCCTCTAGTTGCTTCAAGCAATTCACTATTTGTGGTTGAAATAGGCTTCAAATCTTCAAAAGGGAATAAAATCCTTGCATTTTCACTTGTACCAGCAGTTGTAGTTATGGTACTCATGGTGCCTTGATGATTGGTTACCCCACCCCCTCCTTGTAGATGATGATGTTGATGATGATGATGATGATAACCCCCACCATTTTCAAACCCATCAAGAGAAAAATTCAAACCTGCAGGAGAATTCATGATCATGGTGTTGGGTAACGAGTTCATCATCACCTGTCTGGGATCAGCAAATCCACTTTTCAAGAAGTCCATGGCTGAGAACTGTGATGAACTGGAGGTGGTTGTGGTGTTTGGATTGTAGGGCAAGTTACCAAATTGAAGAGAAACGTTTGTATAACCTAGGTTTAGGTCTTGACCGTGACCTTGACCTTGACCACCATGATTTTGGATGATAGTCTTGCTAGGGTTTTGTGCGATCAAACTTGGTATTGGTGGGCCCATCATCATCTGGTGCTGATTCTTGGATATCGAAGCTGCTGCTGCTGCTGGTGGTGGTACTGATGATGATGATGATGATGATGATCGCTTGTTCCTCCGTGATCCACCACCGACCGGAACATTTCTGAGAGATCCACCTTCAGTCCAATACCTTCTACAAGTTTTGCAAAAATACCTTGGCTGAGAGAGGCTGTAATTGTTGTAGTAACAAAACTTTGTGTGTGCAGAATTGCACCTTGGACAGTTCAAAGCTTGTGGCTTTTGTGCTCTAATAGTTTTCTTTTCTTCCATGGATTTCACCATTCCCAATCCCTGAAAAGTTGAAAAAGAAAAAGGAAAAGCAAAAGAGAAACACATGACTCCATGCTATCAAATCCAAATCAGATTGTCTCAAAAAGAAACCTCTTTTAGGTCAACTTTTTTATCAGATGGTGGGAATTTAAAAGGGAAAGTTATAAAGAAAGTGCAGTAAGTACTTTCAAGAACAATATTATGAGAGATGTAAAACAGACAAACAACTCAAAGATTTGGGTTTAGTGGTTGAACAACAACATCATCATCTCTTTTAGAAGTGAATCATCAAAAACAAGAAACAAAACCCTAACTAGCTAGAAAGTTGAAAATCAAGAAATTGATTAAAAGACATAATATATATATATATATATATATATATGTGCATGGTCGTCGTCTTTATATGTATTTGAATTGAGATTAGGTTACCTCCGACCACTGAGCAGCATCCATTAGATGATATCAAGAAAAGGGAAAGTTTGTGGAGATGTTGAGAGAGAAGGAGAAAAAGCAGACTACATACACCCACCCACTTTTGGGAGATTGGAGGTGGTCATAAAGCAACTGGATCGGAGAAGGTGCGGTTTGGCTCACTCAACTCACTTATTATATGTGGCACCGCATGGGAGGGGCATCTTTGTCTAAATCATTCCCCACTATTAATTCCTAGAGAGAGAAGATTGTGAAATATATCAATATTTGGTCATAACGTACAGTAGGAATGTTATAAAATATGACAGCATATGTTAAACTAATTTCACATGAAATATTAACACATGTTAACTTTAGATGAACATATGCTAAACAAAGTATTTCATATCTTGTTATTATGCCTTTTACAATATTTTAATTTTCTATTGGGAGAAATGAGTTTCAAATCAAAACCATGTAAATATAACAACTATACAAATTAATCTTGATCATCCATCTGACCTAATGAATATTTGGGTTTATAAATATCTCGATTGTTTTTAATTTATAATAAGATTGTTTAATTCTCGTTTGAACCTCCACACACACATACATATACACACATATATGGCAGATCAATGAAAACAATATTAAAATAAGAGAAAACAAGAAAACCAAATCACGTATGATTTTGCATTACAAATATCATTTGATTGCGGAATGCGGTCAACGCATGGGTGTACTGGCAACTTACCCTACAACCTAGGTCGTAGCCAAGGTCACACATAATCAAATGTGATAATTTTACACATTAATTTAATGTAATATCATATTTGATTTGGTCGTCCTGATGTTATTTTATTTTGTCATTGTTTTTGTTGGAACCCTAGTGTGTGTGTGTGTATATATATATATATATATATACACACACACACATTTGGGATCATGTGAGACCATCATGTTTTCGTGAGACCATCTTTTTTACACTTGAAACCTCACAGTAAAACACTATGAAGGTAACCTTCATAGTGTTTTTGCTGTGAATATTCAAATTTTTTACCTTCACAATATTCTATTGTGAAGTTTCATGTATAAAAATGTGGTTTCACAGGTTTCACAAAAACATATTATTCTCATTTGAACTCAATCATGTATATATATGTGTATATGCATATATATATACATACATATATAGGTGTATATATATATATATATGTATATTTTGGTTATGCAAGTTTTATAAATATGAATTTATGTTCTTATATCATGGCTAATTAATTAATATTTATCTTTTATATTTTCTCCAATTCTTTCCAAAATGAAGATACGAGGAAGTTGTTCATAAATAGTAATATGAATGATGACGTTTTAACCATATTTATAACTTCTGACCCCTCCTTACCATTACGGCTTGTTACACCAACCATTAGTTCTTCTAAAAATCGTGATAAATTTTGATTAAATTAAATATCGATGGTAATTAATGAAATTTATGTTAAATTAGTGATGAATCTTAAATAAGTCAAATAGTTCCTAATGCTACGCCTATTGATCCTTTCGTCTTTATTAGAAAAATGCATAATTAATATCACACTTCCAAAGATGTAGGCCATATTTAATAAAATAGCTATTGATTGAGAAATTAATTGTTGAATAATTAATAAAGTTGTTAATTTATTAATCAGTCATATTTAATAAAAAAATTAAAATAATAAAAACAATTATATGGGTTTTGATTATTTACAAAAATATAATTGGCATTAATTACTAAATAAAAGTTATAAAACAATCCCTAACAATTATTGAAAATTTTATTTGATGTAAAAATTAAAAAAAAATCAGTTTATAAGTTAGGTTATGAGTTATCAAGTGCGACTTTTTCAATAAGCTCTAGCTATAAATTTGTTTATGGTTACCAAATATAACTGTAATGTTATACCTTTGGAAGAAAATATCTGACTAGTCTCTTTTTTGTGTGCTACATAGAAAATAGAATTTATTTTGTTTTTATTTGAAAATAATCAGGATATATATATAAAACATAATAGATACAAAACTTGTCAAATATCTAAAACGTTTAATAAAAACACAGAAGTATGCCCTAAGTTAAGTGGTGGCTAGTCGTTAATTATTTAGTTATTCATGGTAGTAACAATAACCATAGTAATGGAACACTTGATTTTTTTTTGCGATTTTACATATATTTAATACAAAATTTTATATTTCAAACATTCCGATATCAAGATCGTTTAATTAATATTAGGCCAACAAAAAATATATAAAACATGTAATTTAGCACGATTTTCTGACAAACAAATACAATCATTTTCTTAATTAACTTCTCTCTTGCCGAAACAAATTAATAGAAATGAAGTTTTGAATTAATCTTGCAATGGTGCTTATCTAGCTAAGACCGTTTAAAACGTCAAATTAATTATGTATTAAATTAGATAAAATATAATTAAGAATCTTGATTAAAGTGATTTTGTATGTGGGTGGAATTTTGCAGGTATGCAAAGTGGAGTCTATATTATATTCGCTGTTTGTGACTTGGAGAAAGTAATGGTTGTCTGCTTCATGCAACATCTTGTCACTCATTCTTCATTATGCTTTCTTGTGACAAGAAGGGACATGCACATATATAATAAACTTGTATATTTATAGATCATGGATCAACCTCTAAATGCTATTCCGTTAGATCAAACATCATTTATCCTTTCATTCATATATGCTTCATGAGTGCCCACATATATACATATATACATACATATACATACACATATATACATACATATACATACATATATATATATATATACATATACATACCTATATAT
>NC_037540.1:18757180-18771754 GCF_001531365.2 Cynara cardunculus var. scolymus | reverse complement strand
TCAATTTGTAAAAACCGTAAAAATCTCATTCCACCAATCATAATTTTTTATTTTGTTCATTTTTTTTGTAATTATGAGAAGTTGATTAATCATTTTTATTGTGGAGGATGTTAATCATAGATATTATCATCTTCATTATTTTTATTTTAGAGAAATACACGAAACAGTTTCATTAAAATTCCATTAAATAGTATATGAAACAATTTCATAACCATATATGAAACAACCTCATCAAAAAAGTATTATATGAAACAATTTCACAATATTAAACAATTTCATGAAAAAATTTCATAAGATTAAACAATGAAATTGACGGATGAGAGTAGTTTTTACGGTATATAGAAGAGCGATCAAATGAAAACCACTCTAATTTGTAAAACCGTAAAAACTACTCTCATCCGTCGATTTCATTGTTTAATCTTATGAAATTTTTTCATAAAATTGTTTAATTTTATGAAATTGTTTCATATAATACTTTTTTTGATGAAGTTGTTTCATATATGGTTATGAAATTGTTTCATATACTACTTAATGAAACTGTTTCATGTATTTCTTTAAAATTAAAATAATAAAGATGATAATATCCATGATTAACATCCTCACAATAAAAATGATTAATCAACCTCTCATAATTACAAAAAAATGAACAAAATAAAAAATTATGATTGGTGGAATGAGGTTTTTACGGTTTTTACAAATTGAGTGGTTTTCATTTGATCACTCCTCTATATATATATAGGGTTGCATTCACATTAAACCAATATGTTTTCATGAAATTTATTAGATCACATTTTTACACTTGAAACTTTACAACAAAACAATGTAAAGGTAAAAAAATATCCAAACCCACAGTGTTTTTGCTGTGAAGTTTCAAGTGTAAAAAAATGGTCTCACGGGTCTAACAAAAACAGTCTGGTCTCATGTGATCCTATATATATATATATATATATGTGTGTGTGTGTGTGTGTGTGTGTGTGTGTGTTTGTGTGTATGTGTGTAGAGGAGATTTAATTTACAAACCACGTTATTTATACAAACCGTATAAACCTCATTCAACCAATCATAATTTTTCATTTTGTCATTTTTTTGAAATTATGAGAGGTTGATTAATCATTTTTATTGTGGAATGTGTTAATCATGGATATTATCATCTTCATTATATTAATTTTAGAGAAATACAAGAAACAATTTAATTATTATTTTATAAGTATTATATGAAAAACATTTTCATAATCATATATGAAATAACTTCATCAAAAAAAGTATTATATGAAACATTTTCATAATCATATATGAAACAACTTCATCAAAAAAAGTATTATATGAAACAATTTCATAAGATTAAACAATTTCATAAAAAAATCATAAGATTAAACAATGAAATCGACGGATGACGGTGGTTTGCACAATTTGTACAAATAAGGGTGGTTTGCATTTGATCACTTCTCTCTTTCTATCTCTCTCTTTCTCTATATATATATATGTATGTATTTATGTGTACATATATATATATATATATATAATATTGAGACTTCTCATATTCTCACAAAATGTTTAATTTCTCGCATGATGCTTCATATACATATATATATACATATATATATATATGTGTGTGTGTGTGTGTGTGTGTGTGTGCGTATATATATGTATGTATGTATGTTATATATATATATATATAATATTGAGACTTCTCATGTTCTTAGAAAATGTTTAACTTCTCGCATGATGCTTCCTATCTATACTCCATTAATAAGCATTTAGACCAAAAGTCTTGAGTACTACCTCTAAAGCATTGAGTACTACAGACTAAAGCATAAATTCTTAAAATCTCTTAATAACCACTCAAGAAGCATAATGTACAAGTTATTAAAACATACATCCATTTTCTATTCACAACGCCACCAAACTAGATTGGTGAGAGTTTCTTTCTTGTATCCAGATTTTCCTTCTACCCTTTTCCAGCTCCAAGATGCAAAAAAGGAGGATTCTCTTGAAATTGGTTTCAAATCTGTGTTGGTTTATGATCCAATGATAGTCTATGTATGTTCGCAGGGTTAAATAGATGTATCGAGTGGCTCCCAAGACGACCTCATTGATGCAAGGGTTTTAAACCCACGCCACCACTAAGAATAGACACTTCAGACCTTGTTTTCTTCCCTAACAGTCTTCTTCTTCCTTATTTCACGTCTCACCTTTGCGCCAAAAGTGGTTTGTTGGATCCCAAATTACTCTTAATTTCAGAAAACACAGATAAATAGAGTATGAGTGAAATGAAACTGTGTTATTGCAAAGGTTTAACAATTATTCAAGATAAAATATGAATGCAAGAGTAACTTGAATAAGTCGAAAGCTTTTATTAGATTGGAAGAATAAACAGTTAAACTCTCAATCTAATTTGTAATCTCACAAGATTTTGCTATAGTCTAATTCCGCACTTTTTGGTATTGTAACCTGACGAGGATACCTCCTTATATACGACTAAGCTCAAACAGAATTTCCTAGAATCTTGGCTTGAATCTCCGAGTTGTTGTTCCGTGTTCTTATCATCCTTGTTACTTAAAAAAAGGAGCGGACTAAGTCAAGTTTTTAGGATTCTGTTGGAGAACTTGAGGGAATGTCTGAACCGTGCGCGCATTCCATGGGAGTAGGTGACCCACAGGCTTTGCATGTATTATGCAGAGGCTCTGTGTCTGGAGTGAAGCACTGCATCAAACACTTAACCTTTTTGGCGCTTAAGGCTTGATCTTCCTTGGAATAGAGCGCGTACTCTGTATATGAGACGTTTTCTTGAGTAAGAGCTCTGTCTCTTAGAGTCTTCTGCATGAGACCTTGGTAGCTTTAGACCTTGCTTTCTTCCATCCGTACTACCTGTGCACAAATGGGCGATTTGATGTATCAAATTTCTCCCTGAATAGCTGTATCATGGCTCCCAAGACGACCTCATCGTTGCATATAACCCCCGTTTGAAGTTTTGATTTCTCCACAGGTTCTTCAAAACCCTAGAGATTTCTCTGAGGTATGTTATTGATTTTAATTTCGATTTAGATTTAGATTTCCATTTCAATATTTATTTAGATTTCTATTTCCAATTCGTTTTTGTAGCTAAATATCATAACGTGTTTTGATTTCTCCATGGTTCTCCATTGATTTCGACGAGGTATGCTAATGATTTCCATTTCAATACAGATTTTGACATCTGAGTCCATATTAAGTTAACATCTGAGTCCATATTTCCACTTGATGTTTTGCTAAATGTTGGATGATTTCAATTTCGATTTAGTTTTTGACATACGAGTCCATATTTGTTAACATTTGATTCCAGATGTTTTTATGTTTTCATTCATTTCTAACCTTGTGTTTCTTTCGTGCTTTGGATGAGTGTTTAGAACACTGTAGCTATCTTTTGACATTTGTGCATTGCGTGAGTGTTCAGGTTCTTTAATGAAAAGTAGCTATCTTTTGACATCACATTTTTCATGTGTATATATGTTATTCGATATATTTCTACGACCATTCTAAGCTCCATCTCCATATTCATAATCCTACGTGGTAGTCCCATTCAATTTAACAAAGATAAATAATTTTGTGTTTATATCATGTTTAAAAGATATAAACTTATATATTGAACTTGCTATTTTTCTAATATCGGTTTATCATATAGATTATGCATACCACACATCTACGCATGTATACATTAGAGATGTTGAGGGATGAGTTTCTTAGATAATATTGACATGAAACAGAAAAGCTTGCCAAAAATGATTTATCAATACAGGATATGAAAGAGATGTGAAACATTGTTAGACTTCCTTTTTACAACATTAGTCTTTTTCCATCATAGTTTGACATATTTCTGGCCCTGGGCAATTATTATTAATGTAAACCTCATTTGCATCGACAATAAACTACAAATCAGTATCAATGAAGTCCCTTTTCATTATTGAAAAATCAATTATTTATTGATGGGTATCTAACATGTAGACTCTAAAGTTCCATGTTGACCAAAAACATCACAAACACAGACCAAATGAAGCAAAGTTTCAAGGGCTACTTTGACCAAATTGGTTATAGGATGTTAGAAATTGAAGACCTTAATAAAGTTATTTATTGAGGTTAACTACAAATTACTTTATCTCTTGAACTTCTTTGAATGTGTAGATTACTGAATATGATGTTACCTCTCTTAAACGAAGATGAGTAGAACACGAGATAAGACGATCTTAATCTCCCAGAGCATTATCTATAGATGTAGTTTCATCGTTATCAGGGATGTGTCATTGTTAGCTTCACACTTTCTCAAATGCACCCTTACGTGATGGCATTGCAACTCCATCTCCCTAACAAGCAGATGGTTAGGTTTAGATATCATGATATAATGATAGATATTGTTGATAGAGAGAGAGAGAGAGAGAGAGAGAGAGATAAGTAAACAATGTTGACTGCATTTTTTGATAGAAGTAAAACAGACATGAGTGCGAGACTATATCTGTATAAAGCTTTTCCAAAATACAACAAATGGAATTGAAGCTCACGTCGATGGAATCCCCGACAACGAGGATCAATGAAAGGCCGACTGACTTTTGCAAATCCAGCTGAAGGAGAGCGGTTCTACTTACACCTACTTTTGTCTCATATTACTGGGCCTACTTGCTTTGAAGATCTGTACAGTTTCAATGGCTTATTGCACCCTACATTTTGTAAAGCATCTCTTGAGATAGGGTTAATAGAGAACGATGACAACTTATCCCAATGTCTTGTAGAGGCCTCCTTATTTGAATTCCTTCTGCTCTTAGAAGGTTATTTGCCACAATGTTGCTTTATTGTGAGCCAGGAGATGTTTGCAAGTTATGGGATGATCATTATGATTCACTTTTGGAAGATTATACGCGTTAATGTGAAAGTGTTAATTGAATCCATAATATGGTTCTAATTGATATCCTTGTTTTTCTACAATCTATGGGTAAAAATCTTGATGATTTCGATCTTCCAATGGCAGATGCAAATGCCTATTTTCAATCTGAAGAATTTCACAAGGTACAAGAGGAAGGCTCTATAGTTGTGGAAGACAAACACTTGCGTGCCTGAGACTCTTTCAATCCTGACCAGAAATACGCATATGATGAGATCATAAGGCACGTAGACGATGATTGTCCAGGAGTGTTCTTTATAGATGGTCCGGGTGGAACCGAGAAGACATTTTTGTACAAACCTTTGCTTGCCAACATCCATTCACGTGGTCTTATTGGTCTCGCAACCGCTTCGTTGGGTGTTGCTGCCAATAATATGCTTGGAGGGAGAACAACTCACTCTAGATTCAGAGTTCCTCTCAACCTTACTAATAACTCAATGTGCAACATAAAAAAACAAAGTGGGATTGCTCAATTGATTCGAGAGGCAAAAATAATCATTTGGGATGAAACGTCAATAGCAAAGAGGCAAGCGGTGGAGGCATTCGATCGAACAATGCAAGACATCATAGGGGTGACACTCCCATTCGACAGAAAGATAATGGTTTTAGGGGGTAATTTTAGACAAGTATTACCGGTCATGAGGCATGAAACCAGAGCACAAATTGTAGATTCTAGCTTACGGATGTCACCTCTTTGGTCACCGATTAAAAAGATACGGTTAACACTCAATATGAGAGCACACACTGATCCGTGGTTTTTAGATTTTTTAAGAGTTGGTGATGGAGATGAAGAAGCGGTGGATGAAAGGTTTATTCGAATACCGGATGTCATGATCGTTCCCTATACTGATAAAGATAAGTCAAAAGATGCGTTATTTGATGCAATCTTTCCATCTCTGCAAATCAATGGAGCTGATTAGGATTATATCATTTCGAGGGCGATATTATCAACTAAAAATGAGAATGTCAATGAGATTAATGATTAGTTGATCGACAAGTTTTCTGGAGATGAAAAAATATACTACAACTTCGACGAAGTAGAAGATGATAAGAATATCATCTATACGATGGAGTTCCTAAACTCTTTAACTGTTAGTGGTTTGCATCCTCATTACCTTCGTCTCAAGATTGGATGCTCAATAATATGGTTGCGAAATATCGATCCCTCGAAAAGATTATGTAATGGCGGTAGATTGATATGCAGAGGCTTTCAACAAAACGTCATCGATGCAGAAATAGTTGTTGGTCAGCATACTTGAAAGAGAGAATTTCTGCTGAAAATTCCCTTATGCCGTGAAAACGGGGTTGTGGGAGAGCAATACAAGCGTCGTGCTGCTAGGCGAATGAAGATAATCAATTCGGTCGTTGTGGTCGGACTCTATTATGGATTTCTGATTCATTCGGATCGACATGAGAGTCCCACTACATTGCATTGCCAGAATCCATGTTGTATATTTGAAAGAGGTTAACCTCCTTGCTTCTCTCACGGTACAATCCTCTTCCCGCCGAGCCCCCTTTCTTGGTCAGCATACTTGAAAGAGAGAATTTCTGCTGAAAATTCCCTTATGTCCGTCCGAAGATAACATGTTCCCATTTAAGCTAAAGAGAAAACAATTTACAATTTGGCTTAGCTTTTCTATGACGATCAATAGAGCTCAAGGCCAAACAATTTCAAATGTGGGTGTTTATCTACCGGAATAAGTATTTTCACATGGGCAACTTTACATGGCGTTGTCCAGAGGGATACCACGGGGCAATACGAAGGTGTTAGTGAAACGTGTGAAAAAATTCAATTGTGTACGAGTCTACACCTAAAACGTCATCTATCAAGAAGTTTTACGTGATGAATAAGGTATAATCAACAATTATATTATTACACATTTGGTACCATATGTTTATATTAAAATCATTGTGCCGTTTTTTTGCAGAAAATATTTACGGATGAGTGCATCATGAAAACTAAACAACAGTTTGGATATATGGATGATCATTATTTACAAATGATTGTATTTCTTTGTTCAGTCAAGAATTTCAAGTTTTGTAATGACTTCTGAGTATATGGGTTTAGAAACCCAATACGTGTGCAATTATTTTTCCATTCCATCTTGTTAATACACCATATTAACCTTCAACTTTATATATTAGTTGACTTGCAAAATAACCACACAAACTCATGATTCAAGGCTAAACTAATGCTTCAAAATTGTGATTCACCCACGCTACATCGTGCGGATACACCACTAGTATATATATGTATGTATAATATTGAGACTTGTCATGTTCTAACAAAATGTTTAAATTCAGCGGCAGATTAGCGACGGAAATCTTTCAACGCAGAAATTTGTCAACAGATTAGCGAGGGGTATATTTAGCAAAGGATTAGCGATAGAGGCTTTTAGCAATTAATTAGCGAGTGAATTTTAGCGACGGATTAGCATGGGACCAGGAACTTTTATCTGTCGCTAATGTGTCACTAATTTTTAATAATTTAAAATAAATAATTTAAAATTGCATCATTCATATATTTATTTATACAAAACGCGTCCATAAAATAATAAACCAAAATTTTCCAACAAATTAAAGCTAACCAATTCATACAATTTAAAATATCAAATTCATACAATTTAAAATATCAAATTTATACTATTTAATATTCAAATTGATACAATACATCTAACTACCGGAAGATGAGGGAGGTGGGGGGAAACGTATCCTGACTGCCACATAAACATAGCGAAATGCCCCGATAACGCGATCTGCTCAGGTATCTCGACAGCGTGTCTGGCCTGTTCAGCCTCTAGATTTACCCTACTCTTCCGTTCAGCCTCCATCTCGGCCTAATGGCGTTCCTCCCGTAGCCATGCCTCTTGCCAACTTCTCTCTCAACGTTGCTACATGTTGATCCAATGTTGTATGATCTCCCAATGCTACTACTACATTTGTCATTCATAAATCAGTAATTTGTTCGCAATAAAAGTAATGAGAAAGTACATAACAGTATAACCAACATACCTTCATTGTTGATCCAATGTCGTATGATCTCCCGATGCTACTACTACATTTGTCGCTCATAACATAAGAGGGATCCTAGGAGGTCTCGAAACCAAAAAGACGGTCCTTCTTTCGTCCTCCGACACTCTGCTCCCAAATAGATGCCTTATCATGGGAGGGGTGTCGGCACTAGACTGTGACTCATCCCTAGGCGATTGAGATCGCTCTTATTGTTTACCAAAAGAAAAACGGGTGAGCTTATATATGTAGAAATTACATCAATATAACGATTGTAAATCAAACACATCAAATGCATGTTTCTAACAGTTTAATCATTCAAATTACCAATGGTAGTCACATTCTCAACCTATCTACTTAGCTTAACGTCTGCCCAAACATGGCAGCCTAACTTAATAGCATCATTATGGTTATTAAAATATATTACTTTAAACCAACGAAACGTATGTATAAACCAAATAATGGTTTTAGAAAACTTACATGAAACCTAGCAGTTTAGGGTAACTGAACTGAAGAGGATCAATACGTAGGCCTAGATCAAACTTTTGGTTCATGCAATGGGTCGCTCAAACACTTCAGTAGTAATTGGCTCATGATTCATTACCTGTACGTACATTAGACACCTAGGTTAAGTTGTTAGTAAACAAAGAGAACTAATTACATATTAAAGAAATTTGTATAATCACTATCATGTCTCAATGCTATGCAGTACTAATCGATCCCCTGGTGTGCTTGGACGACAACCCCTCAAACTGTGTTTTTCGATTGACCTTATTGATCCTGGATTTTCTTTTTTCAAAGCTCAGTCCTAAACCTGTTAAAAACATAACACATATATAAGTCAGTACAGAACACATGGCAATTCACAAAGCTCACAATTAAGATACATGCATGGTCAATCATCTGAATCCAAAACCTCTCTGGGATCCATATAGAGCGGTGTAATGTAATCTGTGAGAAGTCCTCACTGTCACACTATTTGACATACATCTCATAAAGGCTTGTCAACATCTTGTAACATGTTATAAAATCCCTGGGTATAAGGATTAGGTGTTTGCTCTTCCCATGTCATGGCATCATGTTCCATGTGATCGTTCACCATTTGGAAATAGCCTTTATTATGATCCACTGTAGGATTAGAAGATTGATCCATGTCTTGATGAGATGCATGGAAATAGGTTTCACCATGTCCCCACTAAATGGATTAATCAAGCATGAAACCATATGCATCAAGTGCAATTTCACGTCTTCCCTTTCTCTATACGCTTCGTTTTAACACTTGGAGCAAGGGCATCTAATTTGAAACATTGTCCCATCATGTGTGGTTCTCCTTTCAACATAATCTTCATTGGCATAAGCAATATCCAAAAAACCTTCCAAGTGTCTAACATAGGCCCGACTAAAAGCCCCTCGATCGTCATTATTTCTATACATCATCCTCTATTTATTACATAATCAATAACTACAACAAAGAAAGAAGTAGTCAGTCGAAGTAATCAAGGTAGAGGTGGTATAGATTAGTTTGAGTGACTTGAAAAGTCTACGTGTAATGGTTTGACTACTTGAAAGTCAAGATGTTGGTTTAGAGGAGTTTTAGATGACTTTAAAACTCTAAATGTAAAGATTTGACTACTTGAAAGTCAAACCGTAGGTGTGAATGAAGTTGGAGGTCTTTTGAATCACTTGAAAACCCTACATGTAATGATTTGACTATTTGAAAATCAACCATAGGTTTAAAAGAGTTTTGTATGACTTCGAAACTCTAAGTGTAAGGATTTGACTATTTGAAAGTCAATCCATAGGTGTGAATGAAGTTGGAGGTCTTTGAACAAGTTGAAAAACCTACGTGTAATGTTTTGATTACTTGAAAGTCAAATGCATAGGTTTAGAGGAGTTTTTTATGACTTTAAGACTCTAAATGTGAAGGTTTGACTTCTTGAAAGTCAAATCGTATATGTGAATGAAGTTGGAAGTCTTTTGAACATGGTGAAAGCCTACGTGTAATGGTTTGACTACTTAAAAGTCAAACTGTATGTATGAATGAAGTTGGAGGTATTTTGAATGACTTGAAAACCCTACATGTAAGGTTTTGACTACTTGAAAGTCAAACAATAGGTTTAGAGGAGTTTTAGATGACTTTAAACTCTAAGTATAATAGTTTGATAACTTGAAAGTCAAACCGTATGTGTGAATGAAGTTGGATGTTTTTTGAACGAGTTCAAAAGCCTACGTGTAATGGTTTGACTACTTGAAAGTTAAACCGTAGATGTAAATAAAGTTGGAGGTCTTTTGAATGAGTTGAAAAGCCTGCGTGTAATGGTTTGACTACTTGAAAGTCAAAACTTAGGTTTAGAGGAATTTTGGATGACTTTAAAACTCTAAATGTAATATTTTGTCTACTTGAAAGTTAAATCTTAGGTGTGAATGAAGTTGAAGGTCTTTTGAACGAGTTTAAAGCCTATGTGTAACGGTTTGACTACTTGAAAGTCAAACCATTTGTGTGAATGAAATTAAGTTGGAGGTCTTTTGAATGACTTGAAAAGCCTAAGTGTAATGGTTTAGCTATTTGAAAGTGCATCTTAGGTTTATAGGAGTTTTGGATGACTTTGAAACTCAAACCATAGGTTTACATCTAATAGAGGTGTTTTGGAATGAAATATATGAGTTTAAAATACAAACCTATGTTTTTTAAAATTTCAGTGGCATAACAACTATAAAATGAATATTTCCAAATACAATTGGCGACCCAACTACAAATAAATAAAACCAAGTCTAATGTTTGCCCAACAATTGTCAACCCAACTACAAGTTATTTGATTCAAGTCTAATGTTTGAATAATACCTACGAAGAAAAAATGTCATAATCACAAAGCAAACTCAACAATCACTTCAAATAAACCAATATATGGACCATGTGGTCTTAAATCCCAAATCCCAACTTCTAAGGAACAAGCAAAGTTTTACGATTTAATAAATTTCTAAAGAAAACTTCTAAAACACAACCTCTAAATTTCTCTCTCCCTTAGGTGTTCATGGAGTTCTTCTATTTTGGTGATTAAATCAAGCTTTCTTTTAATCATTTTGGATTATTAAATTAGGGTTTCTTCTCTTTGGATTTGGTTTGGAGAGGGTTGTGGTGATTTTCGTTTTTGATTCTTGGTTGATCTCAATGCATAATCGAGCCGTTTTGCCTATTCCCGTAGATTGAACGGTCGAATCGTCTTGATTTTTGGAAAGCAGGTCCATAACTTCTCTATATACGTTTTCACTGGTTGGATCGGCCATTGGAGGTCCATAGGTTGTGCATACTTTGTCGAACAGAAGGCAGGGGCTGTTTTTATTGTGTCGGCTTTGGGGGCTCTTGTTATTGTTTCTTGTTATTCTCATTGATTGGGTGGTGTCTCTTTTCTTCTAGCATGCTCTCTTGGTTTTTATTGTGTTTCCAAGTTCTTCGTTGCTTCACTAGGGTTTCTCCTAGGGAGGTTTCAGCACTTTGGCTTCACTAAGTTGCTAGGGATTTGTGTTGGAAGGCTTCTTGATCTTTGTTTCATTGAGGGTTTCCAACTTAAGAATTCATCCTTTGGGCTTCATCCTTTTTATAAGAAGTGTGTAATGGTTTTGAATAAGGATGGGGTGAATGCTATGAAGGTGAATGATTTGTTGTATGATGTGCAAGGGGAGAGAGGAGGTAAGATGGATAAGTATGATTAGCATGCTAATCATACTAGGGTTTCTGTATTTGATAGGCTCTTGGTTGGGGAGGATAAGGTTACCATGCAGGAACATAGACTATTCTTTGTGGGGGCTGTGGTAGGAAATTCTAGTATAGGAACGGGTGAATTGGATTTGTTTCCTTTAGGGGATAAAAAACTGTCAAGGGTTGCTCTTTCGATGGAGTTAGCTAAAGTGGCAATGAAGTCGTTCCATTCTACCCTATATGGCTACTTTTTGGGTACACGTCTTCATTTTCCTATTGTAAACCACTATGTGAAGTCGTTTTGGAGTAAGTTTGGATTTTGGGACGCGATGATGAATGAAAAGGGATTCTATTTCTTTAGATTCAATGATGAAAGGGGTTGTAACCAAGCCTTGGAGTAAGGCCCTCTAATGGTATGTGCGTTGCCATTGTTTATTTACCATTGGGATCCTTTGCAAGGCCTTCCTAAATCGGACCATATCGAATGTCCATTGTGGGTAAATTACATAATTATCTTCTTGTAGCTTTCAACAAGGAGAGGATAAGATGGATTGCGAGAGCTCTTGTGGTGCCAAAAAATATAGATGCATGTACGTTGGAAATGTGTGAAAAATCATGGGGATGGTCGGGATTTGCTAAAGTTCTTGTGGACGTGTGGGCTATGGGAGATTTAAAGAGGGAAATGGAAATATCTATCCCAAATATGAAAGGGGGACCGGAGGTGGTGGTTAAGGTGGGCGTGGAGTATCTACGGGAGCCATTGCAATGTGCTCAATGCATGGTGTTTGGTCATAGGAATTCTTCGTGTGCCAAACATGAAGTGGTGAGTCGACAAGATAAGGGCAAAACAATTATAGGTGATAGTGGGGAGGATGGTTTCAAGAGAGTGGAGAATAGAAAGAAGAAAAATGGGCAAGAGGGACCCGGTAAAGATGGTGGTTCAAACACAAGTGGTGAAGGGTGGTCAGAAGAGGGTAAAGTATCGTCAAAAGCCAATAGTGCTCTAAGAAACACCAAAATTGCTAGATCTGGGAACGATTGATGTGGACGCTCAAAAGGATGTGACACGTGTTACGATCTTAAAGAAGGGAGAAGGTGAGAAGGGAGAGGATTGTCGAAAGGTTAAGGAGGGCCATGTAAAGGAGGTCCCCTCCTCTCAAGGGACTCCATTGCATGTCAAAGCTCCACTTATGACTTCGGTTATCAAATCAATTCGTACATTAAATAAGACTCGCCAGGGGATATCATTGGAATCTCTTAGTCAAGTAAACAGAATTTCACCATTATTAAATGGGAAAGTGATGAGAAAGTGGTTGAAGAGAAGCTTCTGGAAGACTTGGAGGGTATTGGAGATACTGATTGGGTTCTTGAAACTCCTCATGAGGATTTGGTGGAGGGCGACAAGAATGATTTAATTAATGATTAAAATGGCGTCTTGGAATATTCGGGGTCTCAATACCATGAATAAACAAGGGGAGGTAAGGGATTTCATTCATTCAAATGGTGTGAATTTCTATACTATTGTTGAGTCACATCTTAATCCATCTGTAGTAGGGGATGTGTGTGGTAAGGTATTTGGGTGGTGAGAGTAGGTGTCGAATCTTGTCAATTTTGATAGTGGTATTTGGATTATAATTGCATGGGATGGTAGGAACATGGATGTAATGGTGCTTGATATGCATGGTCAATACATGCATGTGGAACTTTGTATTAAGGGGTTGGATGATCCTGTTTATGCTTTAGTGGTGTATGGTGCTAATCAAGGTGCGCAAAAAAGAGAGCTTTGGTCAGGTTTGTGCAAATTTAAAATTCTCATAGGTGATAACCCATAGACGATTATGGGGGACTTCAATGCCATGTTGTTCTCTCATGATGGAAATGGGGGATTATCTAGGAGAACAGTGGATATGTCTAAATTTCATGCTTGTGGAGATGATATTGAACTATTTGATGTGACTTATTTGGGAATACATTACACATGGTATAAAAAACCTACTGGTAGGGAGGGAATAATGCGTAAAGTGGATAGGCTGCTTGCTAATATAGATTTTATGGATATGTTCCATGATGCGACGGTGCTCTTCCATGCAAGAGAAAATTCTGATCATTCTTCGGCTATCGTATCGTTTATGGCTGGTGTTAGGAAAAAAACCTTGGGGTTTAAAATTTGATAACTTTGTGGTTGACCACCCTTGTTTTTTACAAGTGGTTAAGGAGGTTTGGGAGGTTCCGGTTGCTGGTTCTTTTATGTTTAAAGTAACGGAGAGACTAAAGTTGCTCAAAAAGCTGTTGCGTCAACTTTAGCATTATCAAGTGTTCTATCAAGTGTTTTTCTTGCATTGACTAGTAGAGCTTGACGTAGGTTGGCGAACTTTGCTAAAGTCTTCCATTGTAAATGCTTTTCAAGTCCTCTAAAATATTTTTCCCAACAACTCATCTTTTTTGTGCTAAATCGTAAATTCATTTCAAGATGTTGACAACAAAGATCGTGTCTCGCGGTAGGGAATACAACTCTAATGGCCATATTGATGGAAGCAGCCCGATCAGATATGATGCACAAATTCTACGACTCGCTGATTCATTCTTTCAACCTGGATAAAAAACCATGTCCAGAACTCCCCACTCTCTGCCTTGCCCACCCCATAAGCAATAGGCAAAATTTAGTTGTTTCCATCCATGCCAACAACCAAAATCATTTGTACCTAAGTAAAGACCTTCCAGATGAGTACTGTCTATTAAAATCAACTGTCGTAAGTGATTTACGAATGATCAAATCTGCAAAAATTGAAAAAAACCAATGAAAATGAATATATGTAAAAATGATGTATATATACATATAATTTCGACAAAGAACCATTTAAAATGTATTGGCTTTCAATATTTGGTGTTATCTCTTCCATATTTTCCTCCTTCTTTATTGCCTTAATTATTGGTTTCCTTTTCTGTTTTCTTCTATTTA
>NC_037540.1:18754143-18755845 GCF_001531365.2 Cynara cardunculus var. scolymus | reverse complement strand
TTATGAACCGCCTGTTGTCATCCCTAATGGTGATGCTATCCCGGTCGAAGGAAGGGGTGATTATACCTTGCCAGGAGGAACCAAGATAAAAGGGATATTGCACGTTCCAAAGTTTAATTGCAACCTTTTATCTGTTAGCAGATTAACTAAAAACCTTCAATGCGCCATAACATTTTTTCCGGATTTCTGTGTTATGCAGGGGCTTCGTTCGAGGACCTTGATTGGTGYGGGTGAATGCAGAAGGGGTCTGTACCGAATGGGGGTCTTTGCAGAAGGAAAGAAGGCTATGGCAGTTACTATTGGCAGATGGCACAAGAGGTTGGGTCATACATCTCAAGAGAAACTTGCTAAAGTTGACTTTCTCAAAGGTGTTTCTTTTAATATTAGAGATACTGTTTGTGATTCTTGTTCAAAGGCAAAACATACAAGGTCACCTTTTCTTTTGAGTGACATCAAAACAAAAGGATGTTTTGAATTATTACATTGCGATGTGTGGGGCAAATATCGYTTTCCTTCTTTTTCTGGAGCAAATTATTTTTTGACCATTGTGGATGATTTTAGTAGAACTGTTTGGGTTTTTCTCATTAAACACAAAAGTGATGCTAGTACTTGTCTAGTCAATTTTTGCAGAATGATAGAAAATCAATTTAGTAAAATCGTCAAGAGAATAAGATGTGACAACGGTGGAGAGTTTACCTCCAACTTCATGATTAACTTTTACACCAAGCAAGGCATTTTGTTGGAAACCACGTGTCCACACACGCCCCAACAAAATGGAGTTGTTGAACGTAAGCACAGGCACTTGCTTGACACGGCTCGAGCCTTACGGTTTGAAGCTAACCTACCTAAGAAGTTTTGGGGGGAATGTGTTCTAACGGCCGCTTACATCATCAATCGATTGCCTTCTAAAATTCTTGGTCATAAAACTCCATTCGAACTGTTATACAATCAAAAACCCGAATATGACCACATGAGGGTTTTCGGTTGTTTAACTTATTTTTGGAGTATCGAAACAAAAGGTGACAAATTCGAAGTGAGGGGGAGACCCGGGGTCTTCTTGGGTTACCCTCAAGGGACAAAGGGTTACAAAATATTRGACATCGAAGGCAAAAGGATCGTTGTGTCACGGGATGTCAAATTCCATGAAAACACTTTTCCTTTCTCGGGTTCACCACAAGCTCAAATTGATCATGACATTTTTAGCCTCATTCCAACCCAAAGTGTCGAAAACCCTCATCATGAATTCCATGATATTTTGGATGAAACAACAAACAGTGGGATTAATTCTAGTCCACAAAATTTTGACAATGAAGATGGGCATGGATCACAAGAAAGCAACAATGAAGATGGCCAAGCAATAAACAGTGAAGAGTTATTTCATCAAAATGAAGACAACCTCCAACAAAACAGTGAGTCTCAGAACTCACGGCCWAAGAGGGAYCGATGTCAACCCAAGCGTTTAGATGATTTCATTGTCAATCTTCCCCCTTCGGTCGACCATGCACGCACCACATCAACTCAAGGCGCCTCAACGGTACACCCCATTACAAATTATCTTTCTTATGATAATTTTTCTAACACTCATAAAGCYTTTTTGGCGGCTATCACCACAAACGATGAGCCGAAAAATTTCAAGCAAGCCATGCAGGACCCAAAATGGATTGAAGCCATGAAGAAGGAGATCCAAGCTCTTGAACAAAAC
>NC_037540.1:18734642-18753093 GCF_001531365.2 Cynara cardunculus var. scolymus | reverse complement strand
CGTTTCACGCTCTTCCGCTGAGGCTGAATATCGGGCTATGGCCACCACTGTTAGCGAACTTGTTTGGATGCGATGGCTTTTAAAGGAACTGGGTTTTCCCCAACTCGCACCTACAACACTTTTCTGTGACAATCAAGCTGCTCGACACATTGCCAATAACCCCGTCTTTCACGAACGCACTAAACATGTTGAAATGGACTGCTACTTCGTTCGTGAACGTGTTGAATCGAAAGAAATTTGTCCTATGCCGATTGACTCGAAGCTCCAACTTGCTGATCTTCTTACGAAGGGCCTTGGGGCTGCTCATCTTCGTTTCCTTCTTGACAAGCTGGGCATTGTTAATTTACACGCTCCAGCTTGAGGGGGAGTATTGGCTTTCAATATTTGGTGTTATCTCTTCCATATTTTCCTCCTTCTTTATTGCCTTAATTATTGGTTTCCTTTTCTGTTTTCTTCTATTTATCGGAGGTGATCTCCTCCCTTGTGATTGTTCTTGATTTTTCTAAGCAATTAATAAAAGAAGAAAACCTTGAAATTATAAAAATGTTCTCACCATACAACCAATGGCAATAAATAACCGTTAAACCATGCCCTTTCATCCCTCTCAATCTTCATTACGGTCCCTAGATTAGCCTTTTTCAAATTGTAGTAGTACACCAGGAGTATAAAAAACGATTCCTTTAGGTTACCTCTTGGAAGGAGAATGACATAACACTTTGCACGCCAAGCGTGCATATAATTGAGATTTTGTAGTTGTCCTTCATATCGGCGATGATGTCAAGGCTCTTATATACTGTATGTGTGTCATTCATTGCACATTTCAATATATGACCTAACACCTTCTTGTTCTCTTGATGGTGATTGGGATATACTTGTATTTGTGAAAATGTGTGTAAATACTTAAAATATACGAACCTGGAACAACTCCATACCGTCAATTACAATTGCTCTTATTCGTCATTCACACTTTTTAAATATATATACAACTTCCAACCTAGATCACGTGGAGCGTGTGGTTTTCATCTGGTAACACTCTTTAGGACATTTTAATCCAAGGCTAGTTTCAAGTCTTCTTTGGACTTGAAAATTGATCCTACTTTCACAAGTTCAGAATGTTGATATCTGACAGCCGGTTCTTTAGGCTTCACAATAGGAGCCGGTTCTTTATCTTCCTACTTAGACCCTTCTTTATCTTCCGCATCTGGTTCACTATCACTACTTTCTAATTGTAACCTCAGATATTCATCTAGATAGGGATGATACAAACAATCCCCCTAGACAGCCTTATAATAAAAATCAAGATCAACATTATATTTCTCCGATGCATTTTCAGTGTGATCTAAATTAGCTTCACACTCTTTGGCAGAAATTTCAGAAATAATAATGTCATAATGAGATGGTAGATATTGGCATTTGTACGTGGACGATTTTGTACGACTTATATGGAGTTTTTTATGACTGATATGGAGTTTTATACGTCCCTGTCTTTGAAATGAGTGATACTTAGATCCAGCGCTTCATGTGGAGTTTGAAACAATTGATACTGAGTCTCGTACGAATGATATGGATTGCTAGGAGCTGCCTCATTAATTGGAACAACTGAGTTAAGTAGGTCATTGATCTTCACAAAAAAAACCATACAAGACTATACAGGATGAGTGGAAGTATGTATTGGCTGCAACCCGACTCACTTTCGTTAGGCTCATATGTAACAAGTGGAAGTATATGTTAGGGGTGGTCCAGCCCATACACAGTGATTGGAACACTCTCTCGGCTTGGGTTCTATTGATTGCTTTCAGCACCATGATTGCAAACATATAATCTAAGGTGTCGTATCATCGGTGTCATATAACTCGACAACCGAACCAGATGACAGAGATTTATAGTTAACTTAGTATGATTTTGTAAATATGGTAAGTTTAATTTTATCGCGCAACTGGACCATCCTGGACTTGAACCAGAGACCTCGCATATGAAGTAAATCATCGCACCTACGGTAAACGATCAAACTTGAAAATGTTAACTGTCCACAACAACACGACCGCTTTTTTGCGTTTCTAGAATTAACTAACTGCCACAAATTTCCACCAAAAACACGTACCCTAGTTTTCTCAATGACTGTTGACATTGATTCTTTAGATTTGGAGAAGATATTTTTTTAATGTAAAAATTGGATTAAAATGTATTGGTGATGTTTAGAGTAAATAAGATATATATATATATATATATATATAGAGAGAGAGAGAGAGGGGGGGAGGTATAAAGGAAATGACAAAATAAGAGTCAACATGAAAAAGTAGGGGGGTGTAGGGTGGGCCTCTTACACACCACGCACCATTGGGCGAGTTACCGGCTGCCACCACTAGCACAGGAACTCCGAGTCCGTCACATCTCACAACTTTGCTTTTTCTTTATTCTTCATTTTCTGCTACTTACACACCGGATGAGGAGTAAAGAGTATTCAGTGGGGTATTTTTTTTAAGGAAAAATAAATTTTTAAGGTTATTTTTGTAATTGTATTTTACTGTTTGGTCATCTTATCTCATCCACTTTTCAGTTTCATCCGTGACTTTGGTAAAAATTTGGAACAACCAAAGTTCATACATGAAACAAAATAATGAACTTTAAACAAAAATCATTATCTTTTATCTATGAACTTTAAACAAAAATTATTATTTCACTTTCTGATTTCCCTTATGAACTTTCTGGTTTAACCTTTGAACAAAAATCATCTTAAATATTATTATTGATTATCTTTTAAAAATAGAAACAATTTGTTCAAAAAATGTTTTTATTTAATACTATTTAATTTGTTTCTTTGTTTTATTAGATTATAACCTTCCATATAACCTCAATTGTTGATCAAAAAAATGAATGACTCAAATCGGTTAACAAAGTTAATATTATTTACTTGATTAACAAATGATTGTGCATATATATAGAGAGGATGATCAAATGCAAACCAAGTCATTCGTACAAACCGGCGATTTCATTGTTTGATATGATGAAATTGTTTCATATAATTCTATTTTTGATGAAATCATTTCATATATTTTTGTTGTTACGTAAAAATGGAATTGTTTCATGTATTTATCAATTTGATGAAATTTGTTTTCTAAAATTAATATAATGAAAATGATATCCATAATAAACGTCATTCACAATAAAAATAACTAATCAACTCTCATAATTAAAAAAATGAAAAAAGTAAAATTATGATTGGTTGAATGAGATTTATACAAATAATTTGGTTTACATTTGATCCCTCTTTTATTATATATATATATATAAACATATTTGACTTGTAATAAGGTTTATCGACTTGAAAAAAGTCAACTTACTTTCAATTTCTAAACATCAATTAGCATCATGGTATTGGGTTTTCCTAAAAGACACTTATGGATTCAAACATGTTCTTTTGGTTCAAGCTAGGGTCAAAAAATCTTTAGTCTAGTTACATTCTTAATCATTAAGAGTAAACTATGAAACTCATTTTGATTTTGAAATGTTTTTAATTTAAATTATATTTGAAAGAAAGAATCATGCATACTAGTACATAGTTGGGAACTTTGAAAATGAAGTTTTGTTGCCAAAAGTGTAACAAATTTTAGTTTGGGACATTTCGTATAATTCTAATTATTGTATTTGATTTGTTCCTTGCATACGTTAGCTAGTTCAGAGTAGGATCGAGCTTGGTTTATTGGATGAACGTAAAACCTGAAAAATCTTATGACTTAGCTTGTATGGAACAGGGAGGGTTTAATTAATGTTGGTTTGTTTAACGTTGTGGCTTGTAAGTATTTAGTATATGAGCTTTACACAAAAGATCATTTGAGAATGAGAGTTAATATGAGAAGTTTAAGAAGGAATCTGGATGTTTGATCACCCATGAATCTAGCTTGATACGGAGATTGGTCCGGTGCACCTCATCTTAATGTGCATCCAAGTGTGAAGATTATTTCTTACGCTTCTCACCTTAACTTGCCTTCTCATCGAAACCCAACCCATGAGTCTTATTACTTCCAAAAAGAACACATACACGAGTTCTATAAAATAAACCATTTAAATAAGGTTATAAATTTTTCTTATTTCAAGTGTCACAATTAAAAATCCTCAAAGAGATAGCGAGTCAAAAGAACATTAATTATACCGATCTATACACATTTTCAATTTAGACTTATTACTTTTTAATGTTTGAATAATATTTGGCTAGAATTTGGATGAATGGTCATACTTTTGAATTTGACACAGATTTGTCGACCTTTTTCTATAAGATGATTTAAAAAATCTCACAAACCGACTAATTTCTCTTACAATATTCTTTATTGAATAATTTATGTTTGTATAAAATATTATTTTTCAAGTATCTTAAAGTTTTGTAAAACATATATCTTTCATATAAAAAATTATGTGGAAGTGTGAATGTTTACACGTGCTACCACAAAATAGTCTTATTATGTCAACAATATATAGACACAATAGACCAACTCTGATGATTGTCGTCATTCTATAGTTTGTAGCTGATAAATCATAATGTCTATTACAGAGACAAGGGGTGGTCATAGTATATATTGATCTATTGTGGCGACATTTTGCAACTATACCGATAAAATTAGATCATTTTATTTTAATAGTAAACTATGTTTTTTTTATCTTTATAGTTTATTGCAAACTGCTACTTTTGTCCTTATGGTTTTGCACACCATGACTTGCAATTTGTTTCTCTTTTTGTCTCTTGAACTAACTTCATTATAAAAAGTTCGTTAAGTCAAGGGTAACCTGATAATTTTACTTTTTTCTCATATTTTATTAAAAATTGAAAATAAAATATTATATTAGAATATATAAATATTTTTATTAGAGTAAACTACCCTAACTTCTCCCCGGCCCCCCTCTCTCTCTTCACACCCTCTTCCATCTATAGAGTTGTTGAACCCCTACCCCCCTTTTCTCGTAGAAGAATAGTGCAACGGGTGCTTTTCTTTTGTGTTGTCGTGAGAGCAATGATTCCGCTTGTGTCGTCCAGGTTTAGAGTGAGTCTTCGGAAGCCATCAGATTATGAATAGCAGAAAAGGATTTAGGGTTTTGATTCGTTATAACGAAAGAAGAAGATGGCTTGCAATATTGGCGCCGAGTGGTGCTCAATAAATCGAAGGGATGTTTATGTGTATAATCAGTTAATGGGGTTGTTTAATGGTAGATGATGCTATAGAGGTCAAGTTCCACTCAAAATTGTAAATCCACCTTAACTAAAACAATAGGATGTCATACTAGAGCAACAAGAAAAAAACATTACAAATTTGTTCCAAGGTTATTTTCGAAGCCAAATTATCGTTGATTTTTATAAGAAAGAACCGATTGTGAACATTATTAATTAATGCTAATGCTAATAAAAATTATAAATATTAGTATCTTTTAGATCATAGAAGATGGTTGTGTATGTTGACGATTGTCGGTGGCTATTCTTTTCTATATGTAGTTTTTTATATTCAAGCAATCTCATCTCCTGCTTGAAAAATAAAAGATAACAAAAAAAAACCAAGAGAGAGGAGAATGGTCCCATTTAACATGTTCGAATATAAATCTGGTTTTCTTAACGACTGGTTTCGGGATTCTAGGATGGTTTTAATCAATTGGTTCCAATCAAGATACAATCCTTTCAATGCAATAAGCCTTTCTAGAGATGTTGGAAAATCACCACCAAACTTATTTGCTTTAAGAACAAGCTTTTCACACCGATAACTTTCAAGGTAAAACCTACAAAGAATTCCAAAAAACCGTGACAGAAATCATTGATTGGGGGTGTTCGGTGGTAGAATATTTTGTAGAGGCGAGAGGGACAGAGAAAAAAAGGCAGATGTGGGAGAAGGGGGCGATGATGATGCATATGAAAAACTCCAGATTACTTCTCTACTGGTCGAACCACCAAGAAAGCAATCGGGATACTGAGACAAATTATGATAAACCCAGATATTAATCAATCAAACAATTAATACTTCAAGATTCAAGATGTTAATAATGGCAAAATTAGAGAGTAGAAAAGTAGAGAGAGTATTTCTTCAAAGCTCAATTGTATTGATCTTCCAAACTGATTACAAAAATTCAAAGTTAGAAGATCAAAGTTACTCTAAAATCTGAATCTAACAACCTATTTTTACTAGAACAATTACAAGAGATAAAAAGCTTGAATACAACTTTTAGCACAAATCATTGAACCCAACATTCTCCCCCTTTGGATTCAAGCTCTAATAGCATTCTTGTACTGAATCGTTTCATCAAGTAACTCCAGAGCATTAATAAGTAAGAACCTTTCTCTTATATTCAACATGTTAGACCCTGATGCTTTGTCATCTTGAGCTTTCTCAACTCAAGTTGGTTCCTTATAACTTTGGTTGTTCCATCACTGAACTGTTTGTGTTCGCTAAACCTCAAAAATATGAATTTTCATAAATCACATCATATTCTGGATGTTCAAGAATCATATTAAGAGGATAACCATCAATGTCTTCTAAATCTTGATTCGACAATTTCAGATTAACCTTCTTTTGGTTACTTTCATAGCCATTCTAAACATCTATAATTGAAGACAGTTTGCTCTGACATCTAAGAAACCTTTTGATAGCTTCAATTCCTCTGACGACTCCTTCCAACCTGACAGTTTGGTTTCTAATCTCATGATATATAAACTCTAAGTCATCTAAGTACAGATTAGGAAATTCAGCTTCACTAAAATACCACTCTTTACCATCTTGTCTGGTGACGTAGAAAACTGGACACCACACTCTTACAAGCTTTCTAGCTTCCACTTCCTTTATTGAGACAATCTGATGCTTTGTTCGTACAAAGTGAATGGGTTGACGTTTGGCTTTAAGGAAGTACTTGTATTCTTTGTGGTATTCAATGGTTTCTTTGTGAATACCCAAGACTTTATCAAAACTTAAAGCTTTTCAGTGACAAAAAAAATGTCAGTGTATAGATCTTCAAGATAAGGTTCCTGAATTCTAGATCTGTCCCATCCTGAGTTTGAAGTTTCTCAGTAAAAGGCACATATCTTCTTGGAGCTTGAACACTTGAACTTTGAGGCACCGAAGAAGTATACATAACACTTGGTGGTTCTATAAAAACTGGTTCAGGATCTTCTTTCGGCTCGAACTGAAACGGAAAGTTTGATTCGTCATTATTCATGTCAGCTTCAAAGTCAAATAACAGTTCATCTGAATAACCAGCTCCACCTTCAGATTCAACATCGTAGTCCTAAACTCCACCAACTTCATTTGCAAACACATCATTATATCCAACATTTGCTGACAGGCCCAATAACATCCTTGTTTCTACTGTGGAGACCTCCAGATTTTCAACCATCGGCTCGATCTTTGGGTCTGCAAAAACTATCATTTCCATGTTTGTAATCCTTTTAATAGATTGATTAGGATTGATCTCACCTGGCTCATCCGACTCTTTATTGTTTTCTATCTCCAGCTCTCAAAGACTCAACCACTTTTTGTTTTTTCATCTCCCCCTCATTGTGATCAGGATTGTCCTGGTCATCATGTCTTCGTTTCAGAGAAGTGACTTGAGCTTGGCATGTAGTTTCCAGAATTGAAACCCTTTTATATTATAAATCAATATAATATTAAAGGTTGGAAATAGATAGGGTTTAGGAAGCAATTGTTGAACCAAACTTTGACAAGCTCAACAGAACAATGCTTTGGAATTTTGGAACTCTAAGACTTTAACGGCTTCAGAATTTTCCATTGACTGTCTGAGCATCCCCATCAAGTCTGCATCCTCCAATTCCATGTTTGGTCCTGAGACCATCTTTATGTAAAGTATGGACTTGAGTTCATCCACCAAATAATTTGGTTCTGATTGTGGTTGAGGTTGAGGTGGTGGCGAAGAAGCACGACTTGTTTCTTCTATTGCAGGATGTTTCCCTTCAAAATCTTTTTCAAATTATTGATTTCATCCATCAAATTATCTTGAATAGTCTTTAGGGCGTCGTTCATGAACTTCCTTGACACAAAGTAGGGTAAGATAACACCTGGCTCACATAGATTACTTGTTCAAACAATAGTTGAATAAACAGTTGTGCCTACGTTCAGTGTTGGAATAATATTAGCATTGGTAGAACTTCTTACATGTCCTCGCAAAAAGTCAGATGATTCTACTCCGGTTGTTTCGTCTTGTTCACAAAGAACAGCAGGTTGAACAATAGATGCTCTCAACTCCTGTGTACATAAAGTGTATATTGGCTCTACTTGATGTGGAAATGAAAGAACTCGTAGACTAGGGATGCTGTCTACTATTTAAATATCTAGTTTCTCCGAATGAGGAACAGATAGACTTTGTGCTTGATCCCCCTGAGAAGATGAAACTAATACCTGTTGAGAGGTATTATAGTGGCTTAGAGGTGTGTGAAATTGCATAGCTAGGTAGGCTATGTCTTCTTCAATGTCAACATTCAACGGATGAATGTCAACAATAGATTTTACCCATCGTCTCCAAAAGGTTAGGGTAGGAACATATACTTCTTTTGTTGTTCTTGTCACACACTCTCCATTGTTTTCTTCGTCCCTTTCACTCATCCTCTCAGAATTTTCAACTACGTCTCCCTCTTCCATCCTTATTGACTCCAGAATGTTATCAATTTCTCCTTCATAGTCAAAATTTGGAATTTCTTCAGCAAAATCAAATTCCATAGATGGAATGTCTTCTAGATTTTGATCATCATTATTGTTTTTGTCATCGTCATCATTATCATCATCATCAACTTGCCCATGGTGAATGCTTGAGTTAGTTTCAGTATCTTCCGAACTTGAAGAAGTTGAGGAAGTACTATCTTCATTAGTTGCCTGATTAGAGTCTCCTCCCGCCGAGCCTCTCCCATTCACATTTTCCTTCTACATACAACATGTTCAAGTACCCTTTGTAATTGAACGCACTCATCTATCTCTAAACCCTCACTTCGCTTAGTTGAGGCATGGGCTGATCCTGGGGTAAGTCCTTCCGGCTCTAGCTGGTCTATAAGATTTGTCACTATCCTATACTCTATCACATACTGAGAGCTCTGATCAGCATAGGCAAGCAATTTATTAGAAATACTCATGATATCATCCACATCTTCAACTTCAGTATGCGATCTTAGAAATTGCATCTCATAATCTGGACCAAATGACCTGTCCAATCTTGAGGAAATGTCTTTGTTCGACTGCATCATTGACCT
Source organism: Cynara cardunculus var. scolymus (assembly GCF_001531365.2). Lineage (NCBI taxonomy): Eukaryota > Viridiplantae > Streptophyta > Magnoliopsida > Asterales > Asteraceae > Cynara > Cynara cardunculus. Next base: position 18,743,870 of record NC_037540.1, on the reverse strand, counting down.
TATTATCAATTGAAGAAATATCTGGAATGGAACGAACTTCCTTGCTTTGGAGGCAAATTTGTTTGCATGTACCAACTCTACCAATTCATTCCATATGACCATTGTAAAGTCATATTGTCTATTAAACACTATGCATGAAGAAATTTTAGAAATGAACTGCTACAGATATCAATGCCGACTGTCTTAGAAGTGAGGCATCTGTTCAAGATGAAGAATAGAAGATGCCAAACCGAAAGTAGGAATTTCCGTTTGAACTGCGACAAATGATTTAGGATTCCATAATATCCTAGCTTTTTGATATCGGTCCAGAGTTCTTCATCTGAGATAAACTCTTCGAATTTTTCTTTTCCAGGAACAGAGTTTGGCTTTGGTAAATTTAGAATCTTCCTCAACTTTTTTGAGTAAGTCTGCTCATGAAGTGATCCACATGACCTTCAAAGAAGTATCAGTTTTCGTCTTTGATATATGATAAAGTGTACCAGAACTGTTGGAGGTATACAAGTGGAACATCTGCCATTGCAGTTAATGCATAGGCATGGCCTTTTAAGATTTCAAGGATGATTGGGTATTTAGCTGGCATATCGGTGTTTAGATGGTGGTTATTGGTTTCAAGTCTAAGTATAAAGCTTTGGGAAAAATGGTTTCATCGGGATCAGTAGTATTTGTAGACGAGGAAAATGGAGGAGGTTGGCATCTGATGAATAGTATGGGGTTTTCACCATCAGATTCGTGAACCGAATTCTGATGTTCCGCAGTCGCTGTTTAACCTATAAAAGTTAAAATCATTAGATCCACAATTTGAAAACAAACTCCAAAAAAATATTTGACTCAAGACACAATTTCTACACTTAAAATTGCCAAAAATTCATTTTAATGCCTCTCAAGACAAGAAAATTCATTCACTCTTTTTAGCTAAAAAATCATATCAACACTAAAAAAAATTACACTTAAAAGAAAAATTTGTAAAAAAAAATTCACTTAAAAAATCACATACTAAACAAATTTTATTCACAAACTCAAAAAAAAATACACACTTAAAAAGAATAAAAAAATTACTTAAAAAATTACTGACAAAACTAAAATTAAAAAAAAAAGTATCTAACTAAGAAAATAACAACAAAAATAATAAATTCAAACTTAAAAAAAATAACAAAACTCATCGGTCAAAGAAGTATTATACTCATCTCACAGACTCATTGCTCAAATAGATGAGTTCATCCACTCATCACTCAATTAAGATGTCTTAAAGCTCAAAAATATTCATTCCGCTCAATGACAACTAAAGCTCATCGCTTACACATATGTTCAACGCTCAATTTTAATCGCTCATACTTACTCATCGCACAAAACAATTAAAAACTCATCGCTCAAAACATTTTAAATCACTCATCGCACAAAACAATTAAAAACTCATTGCTCAAAACATTTTAAATCACTCATCGCACAAAACAATTAAAAACTCATCGCTCAAAACATTTTAAATCACTCATCGCTCAAAATATATATATCAACACATGAACTCAAGAACACAGATTCATTGCTTAGATTAATCAAAATCAACGTTTAAAATCATTCAAAAATATTCACTCATCGGTCAAAACAATTTAAACTCACAAAATTACTCATCGCTTAAATTTATTTTATCGTTTGAAGTAAAGAGTACTCATCAAACACATATTATAGTTTTATGGTTTTCATTCAATCTTATTACAAATCTTTTTATGATGATTAAATTTGAAATTCAATGTAAGTCCAAAGAGTTAAAGATATTAGTCCACAGTTTGAAGAATAATCGATGAAGATGAAAGAAGGTCAACTTGATCGATGAAGATGAATAAATATATTCGAAGATGTTCGTCCGATGAAATGATCGATGAAGGAATGAATGTTCGTCTGGTGAAGATTACGATCGATGAAGGTAAGAAAGATTAAGAGATGAAGAGCGTTTTAAAAGAGAGTAAAAAATGAAAGTGAAATCGATTAAAAACGATTAAAATTCCTTATCGGACGACCCTTTGTCCGAAGAGACACAATCATCGCTCAAAGTTATGTTTGATGAGAGAGGTCATTGTTCAATACGTTGTCTGATGAGAGAGTTCATCGCCCAACACTTTGGTCGATGAACAAGCTCATCGTTCAAGTTTTAAACGATGAACAAGCTCATCGTTTTATCTTGTAAGGCCTTGGGCGAATTTGTAGTTCATCGCCCAAGCCTATGTCCGAAGACCCTTTTCATTGATTAAGCCTTGTTCGGATATACACTTCATCTCACAAGACTTGTTCGGATATCAACTTTATCGCACAAGGCTTGTCCGGATTGACCCTTTATCGATCAAGACATTGTTCGGATTGAGACTTCATCGCACAAGGCTTTGAGCGGATTAAGTGCTCACCGCTCATGCCTTATATGAAATACTTCATCTCCCAACACTTATTCCTTAAAAAATCCTGTAAAAAATTATATCAGTTAATTCATCTTACATTTAGATAGGAATAAAAATACTTACTCCCCCTTGAAAAATAGATCGGATAAAAATTCGAACACTCCCCCTGGAATTAATATCACACATTCAAAAGCATTAGATCAGAAGAAAAGAATGTACTGAAATATACTTTGAAAATACAGATATTTGAAAACATAGAATTTTATATAAACTGAATTCAATATTGATGAAAATCGGAAGTTTATCAATCAAATTCTTTGACTAATAAAATTAAAACTTATTGAACAAATTTTATAGAAAATTCAAATTTCCAAATTCAGCATGCCTAACTTGGATATTAAAAAGCTAAAGCGTTTTTCATTTAAAACTTTTGTAAACAGGTCGGCTAACTGATATTTTGTGTTAATAAAATATAGTTCAATAGTAATCTTTTCTAATGATCTTTAATAAAATGATACCGGATATCGATATGCTTCGTTTTTGTGTTGAACAGGATTACAAGATATTGCAATTGCATTTTTCAAGTCACAGTATATAGATATTTCATTGTAGGAGAAACCAAAGTCTTTTAGTTGAGTGCGCATCCAGATAACTTGAGAATAGCAGCTAGCAACAGCTACATATTCTGCTTCAGTTGTAAATGTGGACATGTCGTTCTGTTTCTTTGACGCCCAACTTACTAACATGTCTCCTAAGAATTGTATCTGACCGAAAGTACTTTTCCTGTCTAACATGCAACCTGCATGATCTGCATCTGAGTAAGCCGTTAGTTCAAAGCCGCTATCTTTAGGATATCAAAGTCCAAGATCAGCTGTCCCTTTAAGGTAATGAAAGATTCATTTTACATCACTGAGATGGGTTTCTTTTGGATTAGCCTGGTATCTGGCACAAAAATGTGTTGAAAGCATAATATCAGTTCTACAAGATGTTAAATATATCAATGAACCAATCATACCTCAGTAGGTTTTTTGGTCTACAACTTTACCCGAAGGATCAGCATGTAGTTTTAAACCCGGAGCCATTGGTATATTTATAGATGAACATTTTTCCATATTAAATTTCCTCAAGATATCTGAAATATATTTTGTTTGACAAATGAAAATACCTGAGGATAATTGTTTAACTTGTAAGCATAAAAAGAAGTTCATCTCACCCATCATGCTCATTTTAAATCTAGAAACCATCAAGACTAAAAAATTCTTACAATTTTTAGGATTTCTAGATCCAAATATTATATCTTCTACATAAATCTGTATCAAGATAATTTCAGACTTTTTCTTTTTAATGAAAAGGGTTGTGTTAATTTTACCTTTCGAGAAACCTAATTTGATGAGAAATTCTGAAAGAATATAATACCAGACTCTCGGAGCTTGCTTTAAACCATTCAAAGCTCTGTAAAAGATATAAACATGATCCGGCTTAGACTCATCGATAAAACCTTCCGGCTAAGAGACATATACTTCTTCTTTGAGAAGACCGTATAAAAATGTTGTTTTGACGTTTATTTGGAACACTATGAAGTTCTTGTCTGCCGCGTATGCCAAAAACATTCTAATAGCCTCAATTCTCGCCACTGGAGCAAAACTCTCGTCATAGTCTACTTCTTGTTGTTGATTGTATCATTTTGCAACTAACCAAGCCTTGTTTCTGACAACAACACCATCTTCATCCTTTTTGTCTTTGAATACCCATTTAGTTCCAATTATATTCTTCTATCTAGGACGTGAAACTAATCACCAAACTTTTAGACTTTCGAACTGATTTAGCTCCTCTTGCATTGCTATTATCCAATCAGGATCAACTAGGTCTTCTGACACCTTAGTCGGTTCAATGTTGCTTAAGAATGTAGCACACATACACTCATTCGTTGTTGCAGACCTTGTTCATACAGAAGAATTTGGATTAACAATAGTTTGACTTACTGGATGATCCTTGGTTCACTTACTGCTACGAGGTAATGGAACATAAGAAGAATGGTCTGAATTTTAATCCACATATGCACTGGGGGAGTTGTTCCCTGGTTCAGGTGAATTTGCAGCAGTCTGGTTTTTTGACAGAGTATGTATGTTTTATCTTGAACCACAGACACTTCTGGTAGATTACTAGTCAGACTCTCTTCACATAAAACACAGGAATATCTTCAGAAGATGTAAGTGATATATCCACAGATGGACTGGATAGTTGTTCTTCAGAATGAACTTCATTTAACCTAGACGAAGCATTTGAACTATCAGATTTAGTACCAAATTATTCATCATAAAAGTTTTCAAACAATAAATCCAATTCAGAAAGATTATTTGTAGAAGTAGAAGCTTCGTCTGGATTTGACTTACAGATCTAGAAATCAAAGAATTAAGAGATCTGTATCAATCAAAGAATTATTTACAAAGAAGCTCAGAAAACAAAGTTGAGTACAAACGAGAGTATTATCATCGAAAATGAATTTTCATTTTAGAGACGTGATAATAACAATTTAAAGAATAGATGAAACAAGTATTAGAATTATGTATGAAGAGAAAATACGTAAGTAAAATCTCTCAAAAATACCTAATCAGAGAAAGTACTCATTCCCAAAAAGAAATAAAATCAAAATCATTTAAAATTCACACTTCTTATAAATGAAAATCGTTTAAGTTCAAGAAGTACTTTGAACATTTAGGAAAACATTTTTATATACACAGAAGTTGTCCTTCTTCTATGCATATTCAGATAAAGTTCAGAATGATATATCTGATAAGAATGACAAATCAGATTTTATGATTTGATGAACTCCCCCTAGAAGTTATATCTCAGAAAAACTCAAACAAGTGATTAGTACTTTGCAATTAAGCACGAAAAGATCAAATACAAATAAAAACAATTAAGCCATAGCTCCCCCTAGAAAAATGGATTAGATTTTATATAGATAGATTGAGCATTCCAGGCTTGCGTAATTGTTGAGACTTCTGCCTCATCGTTCCCTCGAGCCGGTCAAATCCGCGATTCTTAAACCCAACGCTCCTGTAGCAATGCAGGAGCATCCCACATCGGTGAGGCTAGGGGGATTCGTCTTCCTTATAAGGAAGGGGGGATCTTACTCCTACCAGTGACGCGTTTTAAAGCCATGAGGGGTTGTTGCCGGGAGGGGCAACCCAAAGCGGACAATATCATGTGGACGGTTCCCTAATATCGGTCCAACAATAAATGTGAAAACCTTTTCTTATCAAGAAGTTTTGTAAAAATATCAGCAAGTTGAAAATTAGTTTGCACAAAATGCATTTCAATTAATCTTTTTTCTACATTATCCTTAATGAAATGATACCTGGTATCGATGTGTTTGGTCTTAGAGTGTTGAACTGGATTAGTAGTTATTGCAATCGCGCTTTTTGAATCACGGTTGATAGGGACTTTATTAAACGTGTATCCATAATCTAAAAGTTGTTTCTTCATCCACAAAACTTGTGAACAACAACTAGTTGCTGCAACGTATTCTGCTTCAACAATAGAAGTTGAAACACAGTTTTTCTTCTTCGAAGTCCAACTGACTAGTTTGTCGCCTAAGAACTGACATAATCCAGAAGTGCTCTTTCTATCCTGTTTGCAACCTGCATGGTCAGAATCAGTAAATGCAGCCGGCTCAAAACAAGATTTTTTTAGGATACCAAAGACCTAAATTTTGTGTGCCTTTAAGATATCTAAGAATTCTCTTACCGCAGCAAGATGTGACTCTTTAGGATTAGCATGATATCTTGCACAAAAACATGTTGAAAATGTTATATCTAGTCTAGTTGAAGTTACGTACAATAAAGATCCAATCATGAAACGGTGATTTTGTTGATCAACAAATTTTCCAGATAAATCCGCATCCAATACAGTACCTGTGGCCATGGGAGTCTTTATCGAAAAACAAATAGATATATTAAATCTTTTCAAAATATCTTTAATATATTTGGACTGATTAATGAATATGCCATTGGGAAGTTGTTTTACTTGAAGACCAAGAAAGAAATTTAACTTTCCCATCATACTCATTTGAAACTTAGATTTCATGATGTCTGAAAAATTCTTGCAAAACTTTGGATTGTAGAACCAAAAATAATATCGTCTACATATATTTGAATCAAGATCATATGCTTACCTTGCTTTTTAAGAATTAACGTTGTACCTATCGTACCTTTCTTGAAACCAGACTTCAACAGGAATTGAGTTAGAGTATCATACAATGCCTTAGGAGCTTGTTTCAATCCGTGTGACGCTTTGTCTAGGACATAGACATGATCAGGTTTGTGTGGATCAACAAGTCCTTCAGACTGACTCACGTAGACTTCTTCGTGAAGAATGTCGTTTAGGAATGCCGATTTGACATCCATTTTGTTAAACCTTGAAATTTTTGTGAGCAACATATGCAAGAAATATTCTGATAGCTTCAATGCGTGTTACTAGAGCAAAGGTCTTGTCATAATTAATACCTTCTTATTGACTGTAACCTTTAGCAACCATTCGGGCTTTGTTTCTCATTACAATTCCCATCTCATTCTTTTTGTTTTGAAAGACCTATTTTGTACCAATTATTGATTTGTCTTTCGGCCGTGGTACAAGTCCCCAAACTTGGTTTCTTTCGAATTCTCGTAGTTCATCTTGCATGGCATTGATCCAGTCTGGATCTTACAACGCTTCAGATGGCTTCTTTGGCTCTATTGCACTAAGAAAGTTCACAAAAAGACACTCGTTAGCTGTAGCAGATCGTGTTTTCACTCTATCATTTACATTACCAATTATTTGAGTAGAGGGTGATCTTTTGTCCACTTGTGAGTAAAAGGAAGGGGTTGAACATCAGTTAATTTGTTCTGGTCATCATATTCATCAGTTACAGCTTGAATTTGGTTTTCAGCTTCAGCTGGAACTTCTGATTCAGCTTCAGCTTGTGTCTCAGAATGTTCCGCTTCATTAGCAGGTTGAGAAGACTCAGATTGATCATATCGGATTGAACAATATCTGGTTGAGTTTGAGCCTCAGCTTGAACATGTTCTGGTTCAGTAGCTTCTGTAGATTCATGTTGAACAACATTTGATGTTGAACAACCAGCTTCAAATGGTCCAGAAGGTTGAGTAACTTGCGGAATCGGGACCACTGGTTCATTTAACTTGGGTAAATCAGATATCTCATACTCTACAAGAATTTCCCAAGTGAGATCAAATGCGTCTTTGAATAAAGAATCTAAGTTTGATTTTACAGTCAAAGAATCAGAATTATTTATCCAGTTTGGTACAGGTTTTACACTGCTTTGTGTAAAAGCTAACTGTTGTAGCTTGAGTCTTAAACTGATTTGTTCAAAACTCAAAGATTCATCGAATCTAACATTGATGTTTTCTATGACACTCTTGGATGACTCGAAAGGCTTTGGATTTTAACGAATAACCAATAAAGTAGCCTTCTTTCGCCTTCTTATCGAACTTCCCGAGATTGTCTCGATCGTTAAGCACGAAGCATCTGCATCCAAAAATATAGAAAATTTTTACGTTAGGATTTTATTTATTTATTAACTCATAAGCAGTTTCATTAAAACGCTTGATAATGATCGTTCGATTTTGCGTGAAACATGCGGTAGACACTACTTCAGCCCACAAATACAGAGGTAGACCAGAGTAAGCCAACATAGTCCGAGCAGCCTCGACTAATGTTCTGTTTCTTCTTTCAAACTAATGTTCTGTTTCTTCTTTCAACAACTCCATTTTGTTGCGGAGTTCGAACAGTAGAAAAATTATGAGAAATCCCAACAGTTTGCAGAAAACTTTGAAGGGTCTCGATTGTAAATTCAATGTCGTTGTCACTTCGAAGCTTTTGAACTGGAAGTTGTAGAAGAACTTGAATGCGCTTGATCAAAATTAAATGCATAAATATTACCATAGCATTCAGCTCTTATCACCTATATCCCTTCATAGTCAAAAATCACACAACCATTCACAAAGAATTTAACATCAAACCCATTATCACAGAAATGACTAATGCTTAATAGATTATGCTTTAAACCCTCAGCATAGAAAACTTTCATAATCATGACAATGTCAGTTGATAAAGTTTCGTATCCTCTCACAAAACCCTTCTATTTATTACCAAAAGTGACTGTTCCACCAGGCTTTTTCTATAAAATCAGTAAAAAGGTGCCTGTGTTCTGTCATGTATCTTGAACATCCTGAGTCTACGTACCACACATGATAGTCCTACAAAACCAGTCACAGAGATTTAGGTACCCATCTCCAAATGGGTTCTTTTGAGTTAGAAAGAACATTTGAAGATAAAGATTTAACGCACCACTCGTAATTCTCCTTTGAAACCCATTTCCAAACAAACCTACCATCAACAAAATATGGCTCTTCCTTTTTCGGTTTTGAAACTTTTTTCTTGAAAGCACTTTTCTTTGAACATCAAAAGGACCATTGAAAACTTTTATTTTGAGCAGGGTCTTTGATTTAGAATCAGAAATATTTGACCCTAAAGACTTTTTGTATTTGGTGTTAACTGCAAGGGAGTTTGACCCACAATAATTGCAATGTATATGACGCATAGCAACAGAAATAAGATCCGGATGAGAAAACTTTTTAATGTTCGTAAGATCAACATCCATATTACAGTTTGAGCTCACAAACTTCTTGTTTACTTACTCTTACAAACTTCTAGAGTAAATCGTTCTACTGTCAGATCTGGGAAATAACATGTGGTATCAAAGCCAAATCGATTTCTTAATCGATACGATCTGTCTGAAGTAGTTCGATTTTCTTGAAACAAACTCTATCTTGAACTTTTG
>NC_037540.1:18712909-18733247 GCF_001531365.2 Cynara cardunculus var. scolymus | reverse complement strand
ATAGATTCAAAATCATATGAGAGTCGATTAGGGTTTCTTGAGAGTTTGTAATCTCTATTTTCAATAAATGAAAACCAGCCGCTATTTCTCTGTTTAATCTTCTTGTTTACTTACTCTTACAAACTTCTAGAGTAAATCGTTCTACTGTCAGATCTGGGAAATAACAACTATCATATTTGGTGAAATTCTCTCTCTACTATATCTTGTTCTTGTTTTTGAAGATTAATTCTGATTTGTATGATTTTGGGAACATCAATTGGTATCAGAGCACAGATTGCAGCGATTTGTTTAGAGGATTTTCAATTTTTTCGAGGAAATTTGCACAGAGTTAGTGGATTGAATCGGACTGTTCTTCATCTGTTCATCATTGTTTTTGACAGAATTGCACATTTTTGGCTTGAATCGCATCAATTTTGAGTGTTAATTGATAAAATTTGCATTACTAGATTCGCATTTTCAATCTGAACATCTTTGATTCACATCAATTTTGATTTTAATCAAGTTTTGAATCATTTTTGATCGATTTTTGAGTTTACGAAAACTCATAATTTTCATGTTTTGATCCAAATTTTTGGTGAAAATGTGTTTAAATTGTGTTTTAGGTTGAATTTTAATCCGTATAACTCTTGATCGGTTTAGTGTAAATCGCCTAGTGCTTGTACGATTTAAGATTTGTGATTGTGTGAATTGTGATTGTTCGATTTAGAATAAACCGGGTAAAGCATGATCGATTTAGTTTTATATCTGGTAAGACTTGATGGATTTAGAGGTAAATCGTTTGTAACGTGTGCGATTTAGTTAGCGATTTAGCTTAATCAGCCTGATATAATGTGGATTTGTTGTGCGATTTAGATTGTTAGTTGTGCGATTTAGTTGATTTGTTGTGCGATTTAGTTAATTTGTTGTGCGATTTAATTGTGCGATATAATTGATTAATTGTGTGATTTAATCGTGTTTTGACTTTGACTTTCTTTGTTGAACGGATTGTTGAGCGGATTTTGATTCTTTGTCAAGCGATTTGTTTTTGTTGACTTTTTGAACGGAATGAAAAGTTTGACTTTGTAATTGAGCGGATTTGTTCATATTTTGACTTGTTGACTAGGTTGACTTGACGTGTTGACTTGTTGACTTTTTGCGTCCGTATTCAATTTTGAAATTTGTGCGAATTTGACTAAGTGTTTAAAATCACCGGATTTCTCATCCAGATTTGTTGTGAATTGTTCGGATATCTAATCCGGATAACCTGTTGTGATTAGAAATTCTTGACTATCTTTTCGTCCGGACTTCTAATCCGGATAAGCTTGACCGGATTTCTAATCCGAATAAGTCTGTGTGCTTAATTTTTTCTAAGTCTTGAATGAGTGCAAATCCTTGTGTACGATTTAATTGAAATAATTTTTGAATCCTAATCCTTTAATTCAAATTTTGAACTGCAGTAGATCCGATATCATATAAATCTGATATAATAAGTTCAAGAGAGGCAATGGCTATCGGTACTGACACCAATCCACCAGTATTGTTTAGAGAAGATTACAACCAGTGGAGAGACAAATTCCTGAACTTTATAGAAAGAATGAAAGAAGGTGAGCTGATCATGGAATCTTTGATGGAAGGACCAGCAGTATTTTACAGAGAGACACCTGCCATTCCAGCTGAAGGCAGACCTGCTCAAAGAATAATAAAAGAAAAATCCAGATACACTGCTGAAGAAAAGGAGAGAGCACATGTTGATGTGTTGTGCAAGTCATACATGATGCAAGCACTGACCAATGACATCTACACAAGTATTGACAGTCACAAATCATCTGGTCACAACATGTGGGTGCAGATAGAGAAAATGATGATGGGTTCCAAGGTAGGAACTCAGTTAAAAATCACTAATTGTATATCTGCATATGAAGAGTTCAAGGCTAAGGAAGGAGAGAGCCTTGACGATATATGATAGACTTACCAGACTGCTTAATGAGCTGACCAAGAATGGAATCTCTAAGACTGTCATTGAGATTAGTGTCAAATTTCTTAGCAATCTACAACCAGAGTGGAAACCATATGCTAATCATATCATATTCAATAAGTCCTTATCTGATATAGATATACATGAGGTTTATGAAACTCTGAAACAAAACGAGGAAGAAATTTTAGAGGTCCGAGATTCTAAGAAGAAAAAGGAAAAGGAAGTTGCTGATCCTTTAGCCTTTGTATCTGAGAAGAAGAATAAAAGCAGATCTGGAAAGCAAGTGAAGGAGATCAGCCAATCAAGTGAATCGGCAAGTGAAGGAAGCGACAGCTCTAATTCAGACTCTAAAATGACTAAATTCAGACATGTCATGGCAATGCTAACAAAAGCATTCCAAAAGAAGTTTCAGAAAAAACCGCACTCGAATAATCAGAGATGCTCTTCAGGCTCAAAATACGAATTTAAAGATAAATTCGGTGAGAAGAAGAAATATGAAGAGAAGAGATTTGAGAAGAAATACGAAAAGAAGCCTGAAGATAAGAAGAAATTTGTGAAAGGCGTAGCTGATGAGAATACAAAATGCTATAACTGTGGCAAGCTAGGTTACTTTGCAGTCAATTGCAGAAAGCCGGTAACGAGAAATACTGACTACTACAAGAACAAATTTATTTAATGGCAGAAGACGACCATTGGTTAAACTTAACCGATGAGGAGGAAGAGTCAGAAGTTGTGGCTCACATCTGCTTGATGGCGAAAACTGAAAGTAGTTCTTCAAATGAAGGAGAAGAAGAGAATGCTAAGATGGAAGAAGAGGTATTGGAGAATTCATGTATTAATCAGATGCAAAAGATGATGCTTAAACTCCAATCTTTTCAGCAACAATTAAAAACAGAAAAATTGCGTTCAATAATTTTCAAAAAGAATTACAAATGGAAAAAGAAAAATACATCAAACTCTTTGATGAAAATGCTGGAAATTTGGATTGGGCAAAATATTTATTATCTAAATCCAAATCATTTCATGAAAAATCCAACATCTTGAAAACCGAGCTATCTGATTCAAAGGAACGATATAAGTCGTTAGAGTTAGTAAATGAAGAACTGATTGTTAAAATTAGTAAGCTTGAATTACAGATTATTGATTTAAATGAAAAACTGAAAACTAAGGAAGAGAATTTATATAAGAGAGGGCAGACTGATCAAACAATTTTTCTAAACAAACCCTTTGAAACAAGATTCTTTAACCCTCGGGAAGGGTTGGGGTATGAAAATCCAAAAAATTTAGGAAAAGCTTTATATTATACCCCAACTTTATATAAATTTGAATATCTTGATTGCGGACCCGAGTTTCAAATTAAATTTACTAAATCTTCTTATGAAGTAGAACAACAAGAAGATTTTAACCAAAAAAGAAACGACAAAATGCAAGTTCCGTTTGATTATAAAAACTTAAATGATAGCTACAAAACACAAGACTCTGCACTTTCAACTGATTATTTTCACAGTTATTCAAAACCATAGCTTGAATCTAAACCAGCTGAACCAAAGCTTTATACTCCAACATTAATTTTAGAAAAATAAGTGGTTCAGCTAGAAAAGATTTTAAATGAAGAAAGATTGTCTTATAATAAACAAAAGCAAGAGTTTTTAAATAAAATTGAGGATTTAGAAAATTCTAAAGCTAAAACAGAACGAGTTGAGTCGGAATATTTTTCGTGTGCTAAATCTTCGAGTGACACTTTTGATTTAGAAGAAATAAATATTTTAAATGAAAAAATTAATTTTTCAGATAGATTGATCAGTTTAACTTTTCTAAGAAACTTTCCAGTCATGAAGATTTCCTTGTTAAAAATGAAATGACTGAGGATTCTTACTTAGCTTCAGATTTGAAAAAAAATTTAATGCAAAACCTGTGTCCGAGAATTGGTATTATAAAAAAAATAAAACTAAAAAGAATTCAAGGAAACATAAGAAGATTGCTAATAAGAAAAAATAAACATAAAGTTCATTATTCAATTAAAGCTGATGATTTTATTTTTCCTGTTTCAGATAACTCGTTGAAGTTTAAGAAGGTTTGGAGAGTAAAAGAAGAATAAAAATCTTCAACTCAACAGAAGAACAATAATTTTACTGATTCTGTATTAAATAATTCGACATTGAATAATTCTGTAAAAAGATATTTAGTAGATGAATTGTTTGATATTAGAAATAGTAAAAATAATTGTTCTTCGTATGGATTGAATGAGTTGCTTAAGTCTTTTACTTCTTTTAAGCCTTATCATTTCATGCATTCTGCTTTATTTGCTATATCTAAGAAAATTCATTTTAAAGAACGTTGGTTTGGTACATATAGTATACCACCAACAAGATCTGATCTCAAAGGACCCAATCTAAAATGGGTACCAAAACCCAATTGATTCACATTTGCAGGTTAACCGGCATGTGTGGTTCTTAGACTCAGGATGTTCTAAGCACATGACTGGTAGAAAAGAATTATTATCTAACTATGTTGAATCATTTGGAGGTACGGTAAGATTCGAAAATGATCAATACACGCCTATCCTTGGATACAGTGACGTAATTTCTGGGAATTTAATGATAAAGAAAGTGTCGTATGTCGAAGGACTTCGACATAATCTTTTCAATATAGGTCAGTTTTGTGATAAAAAAATAGAAGTTTGTTTTAAAGCTAACCAGTGCAGCATCCGTACTACTGATGGTAAGGAGCTTCTAGCTGGAATTAGAAGATCAAACCTCTACACAATTGACCTATCCAACACACAAGTAGATATTGATGTCTGCTTGATATCCAAGGCATCCTTGAAGCAGAATCTGCTATAGCATCGACATCTTTCTGATCTTAACTTCAAATATCTGCACAAATTGGTTTGTGACAACTTGGTTAAAGGCATCCCGAACTTAAAGTTTCATAAAGACCATGTTTGCAGCGCATGTGAAATGAGTAAGCTAAAGAAAGCTTCACATAAGTCGAAGACAGAGTTCAACACTGAACGTCCTATGCATTTACTCCATATGAATATCTATGGTCCTATGCGAGTCCAAAGAATAAACGGAAAGAAGTATGTGTTGGTCATAGTCGACAACTACTCGAGATATACCTGGGTTCACTTTCTGAGGTCAAAGGATGAAGCAGCTGAGACAATCATTTCCTTCTTGAAGACAATTCAAAATAATCTACAACTGCCAGTTCAGAAAATCAGAACTGATAACGGAACTGAATTCAAGAACAATACTCTCAGCTCATTCCTCGAAATCATCGGTATCACACATACATTCTTAGCAGCCCGAACACCGTAACAGAATGGTGTCGTTGAGCGTAAAAATCAAACGTTGGTGGAAGCGGCGCGTACACTACTTACCTGCTCAAAGCTTCCATTATTCCTATGGGCTGAAGCAGTAGCGACTGCTTGTTTTACCCAGAACCGATCTCTCGTTCACAAAAAGTTTGGTAAAACTCCCTATGAGATAATAAATAAAAGAATACCTAATATCAAATTCTTTCGAGTATTTGGTTGCAGGTGTTTTATCTTAAATGACAAAGAGGACAGAGGGAAGTTCGCTGCATAGGCTGATGAAGCTGTCTTCGTAGGCTATTCGAAAACATCTGCTGCATATAGGGTCTACAACAAAAGGACTAAAATCATCAATGAGAGCGTGAATGTGTCATTTGATGAAGTTATTGATGTGGCTTCTGAACAACACGGTTCAGGACCCGGGCTGATAATTAATACTACGGGGAAAGCAGATAAACCTGAATTTTCAAATACTGATAATTCTGACTTAGATTCATTGTTTGAAAAATTTTACGAAGAATATTTTGAAAATAAATCTAATCAGTCCACTGATTTGTCCAGGAATACGCAAACTGAACAACAGTTATCTGGTCCATCTCCTGATGTTCTAGTAACTGAAACTGAAGAAGAAACGAAAGAAGTTGATGAAGAAATTGAGATGGAAACTCCTGACGGTCCAGTTCAGCATGAAGAGGGTGTAAATTCTGATGTGCCAGAGGTATCGGTCGTGCAAGATGAAAATACCTTACCTTAGTCAGATATTCATCCTACTCCAGTTCCAAATATTGAACCTTCACCTGAACTTGTTCCGATTAACTCCCCAAATACTTACACTGATCAAAACTCAGATCAAAGTTYCTATGTTCCCCTACCTCATAGCAAGAAGTGGAACAGGAATCATCCAATACATCAAGTTATTAGTGATCCATCAGCACCTATTCATACTCGGTCTGCTACAGCTAATGAGTGTTTATATTTCATGTTTCTGAGTAACATTGAACCAACTAAGGTATCTGAAGCCTTAGCAGATCCGGATTGGATACTTGCAATGCAACAGGAGCTGAACTAGTTTGAAGCACGAAAATTCTGGAGATTGGTACCTCGTCCCAACAATAAGACGATTATCGATACAAAATGGGTATTCAAAAACAAGAAGGACGAAGATGGCGTTGTTGTCAGAAATAAGGTCTGGCCCGTCGCTAAAGGATACAATCAGCAAGAAGGTATTGACTATGACGAAAGCTTTGCATCGATTGCACGGATTAAAGCCATAAGGATGTTTCTGGCGTACGCTGCACACAAGAACTTCACAGTATATCAGATGGACGTCAAGACAACATTCATTTATGGTCTTCTCAAGGAAGAAGTCTACGTTGCTCAACCGGAGGGTTTTGTGGATCAGTCAAAGCTGGATCACGTTTACATCCTCGACAAAGCCCTATACGGTCTTAAACAAGCGCTGAGAGCCTGGTATGACATTTTATCAGAATTTCTTGTAAAATCAAGTTTCTCGAAAGGTAATATTGACACAACCTTTTTTATCAAAAAGAAGAAGTCGGATATTATTTTGATACAAATTTATGTAGACGACATAATATTTGGATCTATGAACTCAAAATACTGCAAAAACTTTTATGCCTTAATGGTTTCGCGTTTTAAAAATGAGTATGATGGGTAAGATGAACTTCTTTTTAGGTCTTCAAGTAAAACAATTATCTTCGGGAATTTTTATCTGTCAAACAAAATATATTTTTGATATCCTGAAGAAATTTAATTTGAAAAATTGTKCATCTATCAAAACACCTATGGCTCATGGAACGAAAATACATGTTGATCCATCTGGAAAAGCTGTAGATCAGAAAACATATAGAGGCATGATTGGTTCTTTAATGTATTTGACGTCTTGTAGACCATATATTATGTTTTCAACACATCTTTGTGCCACATATCAGGCTAATCCAAAGGAGTCACATTTAAGTGTCGTTAAGCGCATTTTCCGTTATCTAAAAGGGACTACTAATCTTGGATTCTGGTATCCCAAGGGTACTAGTTTTGAACTAACAGCTTACTTAGACGCAGACTATGCAGGTTGTATGTTGGACAGGAAAAGTACTTCGGGACATCTACAATTTCTGGGAGACAAATTAGTCAGTTGGGCTTCAAAGAAACAAAACTGTGTGTCCATATCTACTGCTAAAGCAGAATACGTAGCTGTTGCTAGCTATTGTTCTCAAGTTTTATGGATGCAGACACAACTTAGAGACTACGGGTTTTATTTTAATAAAATTCTCATTTATTGTGATTCCAAAAGTGCAATCGTTATATCATGTAATCATGTTCAACACACAAAGACCATACATATAGATATCCGGTATCATTTTATTAAAGATCAGGTAGAAAAAGGAACCATTGAACTGTATTTTGTAAATACATAGTTTTAGTTAGCTGACTTATTTACGAAAGCTTTAGATGAAAAACGCTTTACCTTTCTCGTATCTAAGTTAGGTATGCTTAATTTGAAAATTTGAATTTTTATTAAAAACAGTTCAATTTATTGAACTGTATTTAGTTCAAATTCATTTATTCAAAATATCTGTATTTTTTAATACAAATCAGTGTTTCACTTTTTTATCTAATTTTAAATTCTTTGATCGTGGAAATCTATATTTGAGGGGGAGTGTGAATTTTTATTTGTGTTTTTTATTTGATTCATATTTTGAGGGGAGTGAATTTATCTGTATGAACTAACTGGTTTAAATTTTTATTACAGGTTATTAAATATTATCTAATTTTTGAAAGATTTAGAGTTTAAAAATATAGGTGTTTGGCCGATTTAGACTAATACGGACAACACTTTGTCCGATTTATTGCATATCTGGACAAAGCAGTGTCCGATTTAGGCTAATCCGGACAAAAGGCTATACGTGAAACTCTTATCCGGATAAGATTAGATATGTTTCCCAAGGAGTTGTGCGATGTTCTAAATCGCTTGGTCATCTTGAGCGGATTTCTAAATTGCTTGTTTAGTTTGTGCGTGTTAAGTGTCTAAATCTCTCATTCCTTGAGCGATTTAAGTCTTATATCGCTTATCTCTTAAGCGATATTATTTATAAACCGGATGACTCTTGAGCGGTTTATTTTTAAATTGATCGACCCTTGAGCGGTGTTCATCTAAATCATCTGTGCTTTGAGTGATTTATTGTCCGAATTAACTCTTAGTTGTTTCCATATACTCTAAATCGGACACCTCTTGTTCGATTTATCTTAATCCGGATAAGCCTTGACCGGTTTAGAATTTGAACGGTATTTGACTTTGACTATAAATACTCGATCGTTTTTTACATTTCATTTTTTACTTTTACCATATATCGCTTGTTACTGTTCAATCGTCGTCTCTGGTCATCTTTATCGATTGTTACATCGCTCAAGTTCTTAAAACTTCGTTCTATTGTTTTTGTTTCATCCCTATTCTTCATCAAAGGTTTAAATCTAATCTTCTTTGGACTCGATATGATCTTGGACTAAAACAAATTTGGACTGTTTCATATAATGGACCTAATTCGTATTGAAAGTTAAACTTGAATCATAATCTGTTAAAATCTTGGTTTTGGATTTAATAATCATAACAGATACCTATATGAACAGTATCGAATCTAATAAATCTGTTTATTGATCGATTTATTTTTTGGTTTAGGTTAAGTGTTAGTTTTGGCCGATTTAGCGATTTTAGGGTTTTAATTTTTGACCGGATTGTTCACCGGAGAAGGTGATCGGAGTTTACTTTGATCAACCTTAATCTGGTTGATATTGTCCGGTTTAGATTTTTATACTTGGAGTATTTCTTTTTGTTTTCTTTCTTTGTCCGTATCTTGAATCCGGATGATATTTTTTTTTCTTTACTTAGTTATTTTTTTTCTTTTTTCTTAGGAATTAGAATATTTTTTTATTTTAGATCTGTTTTTAGTATAAATTTTTTAAGTATAATTTTTTTTTAGTATTAGAATTTTTTTAGGTAAATTTTATTTTTAGATTTTTTTAGAGAGAATTTTTTTTAGTTAATTTTGTTAGTGTTATTTTTTTAAAAATTTTAAATTTTTTTAAGTTTTTTCAATTTCTTTTTCAAATTTTTTCCTTTGTTTTTGAGAAATTAACTTTGTTTCATTAATTCAAGATCTAACTTTCTGGATATTTTACAGGTATAAATGGTGGATCAACATATTCAGTCTGACGAGGAATCTCATATTTCTTCAGTCAGGTCTGATAAAATCAATAACCCTCCCCAGCCATTAAACCAACCAATCCCAGAAGAAATCCTTCTACCTCAAAGCCAGTTTCTTAAAATTAAACCAAATAACCATTCATTCAATTTCGAAATGGCCCCTGAATACCAGATAATTCCAGAAATCCTTCGCGGACATCCGATATCATATTCCCTTTCTGCCCATTCTCATGTCCCAATGATTTATCTTCAGCAGTTTTGGAATACATTAATACTTGCCTAAGACGGTGACACATACTATTTCGAAGGAAGCGTAGACGAATATGTCAATCGTTTGACTCTAAAACGTCTCCAAAGAATACTACGCCTTTCGGGACCGGGTTCGACAGGATTTCCACCATTAGTTACCGACGACGAATTCTGCCGTGATATCAAACGATTAGGATACTCGCAAGAGTTGACCAATCTGTCGCAGTTCAAACAACGATTCCTACCATCAATTTGGCATCTTCTGTTTTCAATCCTCAACAGATGCCTAACATCAAAGACAGCTGGAATTGATACTTGCAAAAGTTTGTTTCTTAAATTTTTCCATGGAATTGTTTTCACGCGCAAGTACGACTACGCGTTGATAATATGGAACGAATTAGTCAAGCTCGTCAACGTTAAACGGTTTCCGTCCAAAGCAAGGAAGTTCGTGCCTTTTCAAAGATTTCTGCAAATATTCATTAAAGCCATGATGAACTCAAACGATGACATCCCGGCCAGGGTAAACAGTGACGTAATCGTTCATCATGACTCGTATTCGGCAACACACCGAAGTTGAAGATTTGGACTCCATTATGGAAATGCCACCCGAGATATTTGCCTTCGCTGATCAGAGGGCTCAGTGTGTAATAGACTATAGGAGAGTGATAGATCCTATAGTTCAACCAGAATCGGTTGAAGCCCTGGGATTAACCCATGCCTCAGCTAAGAAAGAGAGGGTATAGATTTAGCTGAGTGTGTTCAGGAACAAGGGTTACCTGAACTGGGTTGTGAGCTGAGAGAAAATGTAAATGAGATGGGTGATAAGGAGCGGGGAGCCTCTGATCAGCATAGTACTTCCACAACTTCTACAAGTTCGAAAGATACTATATCCGATAATCAGGCAGCTCAGGGTGATGATGATGATAATGATGATGATGACAATCCTGCTCAACTGATGTTGTCACAAAATATTCAAATTGGAGCAGTGATTGAGAACATTGAAGATATTTTTCCAGAATTTGAAGCTCCACAGACTTGTCCAAGTCTACATTCACTATCCTTCAATGTTGATGATTTTGGAGGCAGATATGATGAATATGATCGTATGCTGGAAGATGTTTCAGATATTCCAGTAGAAGAAGGTGATGAGAGAGCTCAAGTTGAAAATGTTGAAAGGTTGAGTGTACGGGATGGAGAAAAAGATGGAGAATGTGAGAGTGGAGAACAAAGTGAAGAACAAGCTCCTATCCCAGCCAAAACACATAGTCGGGCACCCACATCTGCTATCAACATTCATTCGTTGAATGTTGGTATTGAAGAAGACATAGCCAGCCCAGCTATGCATTTGCACACCCATCCCAGCCGCTCAACTGGTTCTCAACAACCAGTTGTTTCAATTCATCATGGGAATATAGCACATACTCTATCTACTTCTCACTCGGAGAATGTAGATATTGAAATAAGTAGGCCGCTTCCCCAGCCTACGACTTCGATTCTGTACACCTCGAGTTTAGAGCCTATACACTTAGGTACACAAGAGTCTAGAGTATCTGTTGCTCCCATTACGGTTCTTAGTGAACCTGCTGGAACAACCAGAATGGTGTCAATAGACCTACCACAAGGACCGGTCGAAAGTCCTACCAGTGCTACCATTTTGCCAACACTAAACGTAGGCACAACAGTTTATTCAACTGTTGTTTCAACTAGTAATCTAAATGATCCAGGAGTGGTCTTACCCGATTTCGTGTCAAGGGAATATTTGGACAGCGCTCTAAAGGCTGTTCAAGATAACATGGAAGCACAAATCCTTAGTCTTAAAATGATGTTGAAGGGGAAGGAGCCAATAGTAGAAGATCAACCGTCTGTGCCGTCTCCACCCCTGTACCTGAGCCTCCGAGGGTACAAGAGCAAACGGTGGATGATCTTAAATATCTGTTGTACGCCAAGAGGATGTCAACACAAAAGCCTGATGTGAAAGATGCAGATCTGGTTGGGCTCCTCCGACAGCTTATTGACAATGATCCCACAGTTAGAGCCTCAAAGTTTTTGGCCTTTTAGGATGTGGTTGCTTCTAACTTCACTAAAGTTAGTAAGTTAATCACATCAAACACTCAAGCCCTAAAAAGTTCAATTGATGCCCTCTCCGAATGGGTGTCTATCTTAGAAGAGACTTGTCGAGCTCAAGCCACCTCACTGAAGCGAAGACATGATGATTCGGACGATCCTGATCATCATGAGGGGGAGAGAAAGAGATAGAGGGTGGCTGAGTCATCTGCTCGTGCTCAAAGTGTTGAAAGAGAGCCAACTTCTCAAGCCATTAATGTTGAAAATTCTATCCCGGAATCAACAAGGGAAAGGACTATTGAGCCAATAATTGTGGAAGATGAGTCAGATTTGGCGACAAATCCAGCAATCGAGCCAATGATTGAAAAGCCAGCGGACTCCACAGTAGGAACAAGGTTGCTACTGGATTTGTCGGCCGATGTCGGTTTCAATGAAGCGTTGGCTACAGAACTGGGTGGAGATCAGGATTTTGGTAAAGACATCGACAATATTGACGAATCATCTGGATTGTATATTGACTTTGAAGTAGATATTAATGAAGAAGATCCAGTCTTCCCATTCCAAGGTGATCGTCAGACTTTGCCTGAACCCTCCACTACAGTTGATCTTGGTGCGTCCGAGACTCCGAGAGCGGCATTTGATCCGACTGAAATATTTTCTAAAAACTATGTACCGTTTGAAATTCGCACCAACGTTCCAGGTTATGATCGTGCAAGGACCAGAGAACCTTATCTAGAGGACATTTACTTCGGTATCTTCCTCCGACACCGCAAAGCTCTCAGTGCTGATAAGATTCTTGGTATTCACAAGGAAACCAAAGACTATTGTTTAGAGTACAAGCACTTTCTCTAGGCAAAGCGTCTCCCGATCAGGCAAGTTCGGACCAAACATCGAGTCGTCTCTATCCAGAAAATTGATGCCCAAAGACTCCTTAAAGTTTGGTATCTTGTATTCACCGTGACACAACAAGATGGGAAGGTCTGGGTATTTAGCGAAGCTAATTTCTCTAACCTCTATTTAGAAGACTTGGAGCATATGTACCACGAACTGCGGAACATGACGGTCAGAAAAGATAGAGCACTTGTTGGTCTTAATGCTATCAAGAGATTTATGCGGAGTCATGTCAAAGTGTCTATGGTTCTTGATGTTCAAATGGGTCTTGAAGACAGTTAGAGAATCATTAACTTGAAAAGACCTGATCAAGATCTTGAAGATATTGAAGGTTATCCTTTGTATATAATACTTGAAGAACCGGAGTTCGGAGTTGTGTATAGTGATGGCACTATCAGAATGGTGAAACGGGCGCTTGAGACGAGAAGAGCTAATAACGATAAAGCTGCGGAGTCAGAGAAGATGAGTCCAAAGGATAGTATTTGTTGATCAATGCCTTGAACCTGCTCGAGGATAAAATACAGTATCGGAATGCACTAAGGAGGCTAGAGACACTGCTCGGACTTAGAAAGAACAGATTTACAATGTCTCAACNAGGCTAGAGACACTGCTCGGACTTAGAAAGAACAGATTTACAATGTCTCAACTTTAATATTTAAATATTTTTCAACATGAAGTTCATCTTCACGATCAGAAATCTTTTTCAAATTCAAATCAAATTCAGGATTTGAATGCACTTTACAATCCTGATCGGTACTTTCTTCCATCTTGTCTGAATCATAAATCACCTCTGTTTTCGACTCAAAATCAAACTCATTTAAAAGGTTTTCAAACAATTCAAGAGTCATTGATTCGATGAACTCGGAAAGTTTTTCAGAATTCTTTTCAGATGATTCAAAAATAGATGAAGTTTGATTTTGAACTCTTTCAGTTGGATATATTGAATCAAGTTCAGTATGTGAAAATATGATTTCTCTAGTTTCATAACTCGAGTTAAGATCATCATATTTCATTCCAACTGATTTAAAATTTAATTTTTCAGAAGATTCTTCATCAATCATCCTTATCAAAAATAGGAGATTCAGTTCCAGATTTGACAAAGATTTCCTTCACAGTAGGAATTACAAATTTAGCCAACAACCTTTTATCAAAATCGTACAAAGATTGAGGGGCATTTTTCAAAGTATCATTTTCAGTAAAATTCAAACCCATTTGAGAATTATAAAAACGAGTATCTTTTGGGTTCTTTGTCAAAAGTTTCAGTGTTTGCTCAGAATGACCTCTTTTATAGTTAATATCCTCCAATGTTTAATTTTATCATAAAGCTTCAATCTTTCAGCAAAAATAACATCAAATTTCAACTGTATATTATCACGCTCACACTCAACATTACTCAATTTCTTTTTCAGCAACAGAAATTCATGAGTTCAAGCATTTAAAACCGTAACTTTCTTCTCAAAATTTGCTTTTCAACATTACTTAATTTCCTTTTCGGATTTTAGAATTCTTGTCTTACACCCTCACTCAAGAATTTCAAACCGCAACTTTCTTCTCGAAATTTCAACATTAAATTCCTTTCACCTTTTAACCTATCTTTTAAAACTTTAAACTCAGAGTTCATATTTTCAATTTCCTTCATAAGTTCAGCATTTAGTGAATTTACTTCATTCTCATTCTCAAATGATGAGCCTTCTGCTTCAGTTCTTGCCATTAAGCAAATGTTTACCTGGGTAAAATGAGCAGCTTCATCATCTGACGAGTCAATCAGCCAACTTTCCTCTTCAGCCACCAAAGCATTGTCGTTCTCAAAGGCTTTTTCCAGATTAGCCTTTTGGAGATGATAATTTGAATCTTTGAACTTCTTAAACCGACAATCTTTAA
The DNA here is from genome assembly GCF_001531365.2 of Cynara cardunculus var. scolymus. Lineage (NCBI taxonomy): Eukaryota > Viridiplantae > Streptophyta > Magnoliopsida > Asterales > Asteraceae > Cynara > Cynara cardunculus. The sequence goes on along the minus strand of NC_037540.1, from coordinate 18,718,673 downwards.
TGTAATGACCAGGGTTTCCATAATTAAAGCATATGCTCACTTCAGGTTGAGCATCCTTCTGGTCTCTGGCTTTCCCAAACTTCTCAGGCTTCACCTCCTTTCCCTTACGCTTCTCAAACTTAACAAACTTCTTCTTCTTCCCGAACCTCTTCTAAAACTTCTATGTCAGCAAAGCAAGTTTCTTGGACAACTCTCTAATATCATCATCTGAGTTAGTGGAGGAATCTTCAGTTGAATCACTCTCAATCTGCTTAGATAACTCTGTCTTCAAAGATTTAGAGCTCTTTCCTTCTAATTTTCCATTTTCTTGCTTCCCCGACAAAAGAGCTAAGGAGTCAGCCACCTTCTTCTTTTCAATCATTAACTCTCTCACAATTTCCTCTTGTTCGTATAGGATACTGTACAAATCATGAATGTCTTCTTCATACATATTCTTTTTTCATTTGCAGATTAACTGCAAGAGAGTTCCATTTCGTCCTCAAATTCTTCTAAAACTTGTAGTTAATCTCAGACATGGATTTTTGAATACCATTCCTCCTCAGGTCATTTAGAATAACATTGAATCTATTGTAGGATTCAGTATTGTTTTCATTCTCACGAGCCCTGAATCCTTCATAAGCACTGATGCGCTGATTCATTCGTGTTTGAATAGACTTTTCGCTTCCCAACATCTGCTTCTCCAACTCATCCCACAACTCTTTTGTTGAAGCTCTGCTGTCAACTTGGTTGAAAAGTTCATTAGGAATGGCCATTGACATATAAGTCAAAGCTTTCTTGTCAATGAGGACCCTTTCTTTCGCAGTTTCAGTGTAATACTGGGAATCTTTATGTATTTTGGAAGCAGGCACAACTATCCCATCAAGGGTAGTCTACTTAGGTAGATCCGTGTAACTAATGAGAGGTCCATTATTTATTAATTCCATTAGCTTTTCATCCTTGTTGTCAATAAAATGAACCATCCGAACTTTCCATTGTAAGTATTATCCGACAGCAAGAATTGGAGGCTTAGAGTCAGATCCGATACTCAACATATCTTTCGACATCTTTCAGACTTGAAAAATTATCTTTTTAGAAATATAGACAAAGACTTGATTTGAAATATTAAGGAATAATGTCCCCCTCTTAAGAAAATTGGAGCACCTCACTTTCCTTAGAAAAATAGCTTCAACGGACAAGACTTCACCAATGAACAAGAAAATAACCACTATCCGGACAAGAGAAGATGAATGTTGTCCGGACAAATGAGTATCCGGACAAGGATTGAGAATGCTATCCAGACAAAGAGTATAAGCATTATCCGGACAACAAAGAAATGCTTCTCCGGTCAACAAGTAATAAAGGCTAACCGGACAACAAAGGAACACTTCTCCGAACAAGGGTATGTCTGATGAGATAGGTATCCGGACAATGAAGTGTCCGATGAGAGCACTTGAACAAAATGAATCAAAGTATCCGAACACAATAAGATCTTGAATTAATCGGACAAGTCAATAAGCGATAACAAAGGTATTTGGACAAGACTAATCCGGTCAAAGCTTATTCGGTGAACAATTCCAAAATCATGCATGTCTTAAGAAATGACCGATGAAAAGAACTCAATAACACAAAAAAATAAACTTCTGGAGAGACAACCTTATCGGATGATGAATGTATTCAACRTCTGGATTGAAGAACACTTAAACCCAGAAATTCAGAAATCTCTCAAAAACAGCCAAAAACTGCAATTTGATGCAATTTGCTTAACAAATTGAACACAACAATTACAACAAAAACATATCAAAATAGCACGAAATGATAAAAAAATGTCCAAGAACAATAACCAATGAGTTTTCAACAACAAATCGAAATCCAAATCCAATCCTGTCAATCTGATCAAGCTCTGATACCAATTGTGATCCCAGATTCAAGTCATAACAATCAATAATTAAGAACACAATATGAATTCAATATGTTGGCCAGCTTAGATTCATCAACAGTTTGTACAAGTTATTGATCACATACAATTTCTCTCAATCTGTGTATGAATGATTGTAACTACTAACTAACAAAACAGACAACTGACTATTTATACCACTGTTATAAAGGGAAACTAAACTAACTTTTTATATAAGGAAACTACAATACAAAGCGTTATAAAATATTTTAAGCACAGGGACTTGAAAACAACATTTTGTTCCAGCAAATATATTCTTTTAAGAAAGAAAGGATAAATACTACTCTGATACCACTTGTTGGTCCCAAAAGGATTCTATATGAGTTGATAGGTATAATAGTTTGTAGAGAGGGTTGAATACAAACACATAAGTTTTTCTTTTTGAATTCTTTTATTGATATTGAGTAATCAAAAACAGAATTTACAAATTGTTGCAGAATAAGATAAGGTTAAAACCTAATTTAAACAATCAGAGGATCACTAAGTAGATGCACAAGGATATAAGACATAGAAATAGAGGATTAGAGGAAAAAGAAGCCTTCTAAGGATAGAAGTATGAGAGGTGGTAAATTAAGGTGATGGCTCTTCTTAGTGTTGCTAGTCAGAGGGTACAAAGCATGTGGCAATGATCTATTGGAGAACTTATCATTTATCATCAAATATGCAAGCTTTTGGCCACATATGAATGATATACTTTACAATGTTGGTAAGCACTTTTGGAGATAATAAAGTAACTCTATACATGTACCTTTCTATGTAAGGTATGGGGGTTATCCTTTTGTGCATATAGGGTAAGACAAAAACTATTCTTATAGAGCAAGATTCATTTGATCGCTCACACTGATTCACCTTGAAGATTCCTCAGTATTCGCTCAGTCTTGGTTAGATTTCCCCACTTTAAATCATGAAGTGTCATGTCTCTAACTTTAGTTACTTCTTTGGCATTGTTGAAGATTTCTTTGGTGTGAGTTTTGTCTTTAGGAAATACTTAGGTTCAGTTACTGCTACAAACCTGTTAGGTCAAAATTATTGTATCCGAGATCACAATGCTTAATCACGGAAGAGGTCAAAGTCTAAAGTCAACATGGTCAATCTTAGTCAACATGGAGTTTATATTGTTGTTTCTTTATATTTTGAGTTGTATGTTTAGTCAATTATATAAATAGCTGGTAATGACAGTTTGTAGTAATATCTTGAACGTGCTATTCATTTGTTACATTCTAGAGAGAGAAGTTAAAGAGATAAACTTGTAATTAGAGAATTTATCAATATACATGATGATTTGATCTCTAGATTGTTGTTCTTGATTGTGTAATTCATTGTTACTTGATCATATTAGGATTAACAATTGGTATCATAGAAAATTCATTTTGATTTCATGAAGATTTGAAGGAAAATTTTGAAGTTTTTGGTTTCTTGAAAAAGTTGGATTGTTCTTGATCTGAATTTGATGATTTTTTATGTTTTTGATTGATTTGTTTTTACAAACTTGTTAGAATATCTTCATAGATTAATCCTGTAAACTTTTAGCAACAAACCTGAAGATTATATCAATCAATTAATAAATTCTTGATCAGTTCTTTTAACCATCCACCCTGTTCTTGAATAAATTGATCAATTCTTGTTATTTGACACAAACTTGATGTTACTTGTCTACATTAAAGTTGTTTCTACACATATTTCAACATTCATAATCAAGTTCTAATCATGATTTGTTGAGTTTTTGAGATTCTAGGTTCGATTTGATCAAGATTTGTATATATCACAAGTTTTGAAGTTTTGAATATGTATCACACAGACGTCTGCAATAGTTGAGTTTATTGTACAACATTTCCAGGATAATTGAATATATCACACAACATTTCTGTGGTAGTGGATTATATCACACGACATTGCTGCAATACTTGAGTATATCGCACATCAAAGCTGCGGTAGTTGCATATATCGCACGATACCATATGTGTTGGTCTAATATGGATATACAAGAGTTTAGAAGTAACAGTTTGTAGAAGGGGGCGGGGGAGATGAATACAAACACAATAAGTTTCAATTTTTAAAATTCTTTATTGATAAATAAGATCAATACAGAAATTACAGATTGTTTTCAGAATAAGATAAGATACAAAACTTATCTAAAACAATCTAGGGAACACATAGGATACATAAAGCAATAAGTAAAACACTTGCTAATTGAAGAAACAATAAATTTACAAAAGGAAGATCCTAGTTGGTGTTCTTCACTTGAAGTAAAGATAACCTCGAAAGATTAAGAAGTCCGTGCTTGTGAGGAAGTCCTTTCTTGGGTAAAAAGTTGATCTTCAAGATATAAGATTCTTGGCTTGTGTTACCTAGAAAAAGAAGTTTCTCAGCTATTTATATCCATTCCATTAAATGAAAGTCAAACAGTACAAGGCACGTTGCAAGCTTCTAGAGGTGAGCTTGTTTTTTGTCTTTAGATATACATGCTTTTATCGTATATGAACAGTAGTCTTTCACAAAATAGACAAGCACGTTTGGAGACAATAGAGTAACTTCATACGAATGCTTTTGTGATAGCTGGGTTTTGGTTAAGCACTTGAGATAATTTTTACATGACTAATATTTTTATGTGAATATATGCATATTTATGCATGAGAAAATATGTATGCATGAGATTGTTAATATGCATAGGTGTATGCATGACTTATATTTTTAACATGCATGAAGTTTCAAAATATGCATGTATGTGTGCATAAAGTATAATTATATCGGATTAGGGAGATGTGTGTGTATATATACAAGGGAAGAGCAATGGACAACTGTGTCAGAAGGACATGCATGAAATTAGCCCATTCGTTTAAAAAAATTAATGACGTCATAAAATATGAACGTTCATTAGCCTTTCTTTTAAAAACAAATTGAACACTGAATAAGAAAGGTGTTTAGTGATAGTTTTAAGTTTTGAGAAATAAGAGATAAGTAGACATACCTTGGAAAGATAGATACATTGAACTTAAAAATTCAGTGATAGATTAAAAAACACTGAATCATTTCACTTTGTATCATTGAGTGATGCTTAGAGCTGAAACAATTAATCCTCAAGGTTTAGCATTCCAAGTTCGCTGACTAAAAATATGAATCTTGTTTCATTAAGAGGTTTATTGAACAGGTCAGCTAGTTCATACTTAGTGGGTACGAAGTGAAATTCAATATCACCATTCATAACATGATCTCTATATGTTTGGTCTTAGAGTGAAGTACATGATTGTTTTCAATGGAAATGGCACTGGTGCTATCACAATAGATAGGGATCTTAGAGAGTTGAAGATCATAATCACTGAGCTAATTTTTCATCCAAAGAATTTGGGCACAACAGCTTCTAGCAGCTACATATTCAGCTTCAGCAGTTGATGTGAACACTAAGTTTTGTGTTTTGCTTTTTGCTTTTTTATTGAAAGAAAGCTTTTGAAAGAAAACTTAAATCTTTTGAGATGACTACTGCCACGCTTTCTAAACAAGTTTCAGATTTTGAAAAAATCGTTCTATCGGAAAGAATCAAATTTGAGATGGAAAGAAAAAGGTTTGAAAAGAAAAGTTTATAGTTCACTAAACAAATTTTTGATCTTCAGAAATCTTTGGAAAATGAAAGAAAAATGTCTGAACATGAAAAGAAAGTGTTCATGAAGAATGGTGCTGGATTATTCAAAGAAATATCTAATAAAAGGAAAACTTTGGAAAAAGACTTTGAAAATGAGAGGATAGTTTTTGAGAATGAGATTCTTAAGTTTTTAAAGAAACTATCTGTTTTAGAAACAGATCTGTTAGCTCTCATTTCCTTAAATGTAAAAGTAT
>NC_037540.1:18709650-18712809 GCF_001531365.2 Cynara cardunculus var. scolymus | reverse complement strand
GAAGCTCTCCCTTGTGTTCATCAATCGTCTTCATCGTGTTCTTATTGATTTCTACTGTGCTTGATTCTTATTACTTCCGCTGCGTTAACACTGTCAAACAGATCATCCAAGTAAGTAATCTATACCAAGAAACTGAGTTAATCGATCCTACATCAACAGATGGTATAACAACAACTAGTATGAAGCCAGTTGGAATGGAAATACCAGATATGAGAACAACTTGTATGAGAATAACAGGTATAATAATGACTGGTATGATTCTTATTGCATATCTGATTTACCAATTAAAAAAACCAAAAAGAAATTATCTGATAAGAATAGATGGTATGACACTTATAACATTCCTCAAACAGTACTAACAAAATAGGACCCATGTTTGTCTGGGGTACCAAAATCTACTTAATTGTTTTCCAGATTTTTCATATGTTGTGCCGATGTCCAACATTTATTCATATGATACACTAATGTAGGGGAGTGTGTGCTTTGTCGGAGTATAGCTTCCGAACACCCAGTTCAGGACCTGGTTTTTAACATAACTTCTGAACGATTCAGTTCAGAATCTAAGCTATCTCTAAAGGAGATTAAAGTTTTATTTGTTTGAATATAAAATCTATTTTCTAGGGGGAGTGTTGAAAAATATTTTTTTTAAATCAGAGCTGACTCAAAATGATTATAATTTCTGATAAGGTATTTCTTTGAGATTTTACTTGTGTATTTTCTCTTCATACATATTTCCAATACTTGTTTCAGATATTTTTCAAATGTTTATTATCACGTCTCTAAAATGAAAATCATTTTTGGTGATAATACAGTCGTTTGTATTCAAAGTTGTTTTCTGAGGTTATCTGAAATATAATTCTTTAATTGATACACATTTCTTCAATCTTTGATTGTATAAATATGTAAACTTGTTCTTATAGATCTTTGTTCATTTCTCCCAATATTTTGTGAATAATTAGTTTTGTGCATCACTCCTTAATTGTTCATGTACTTAATTGAAAAGTTATTCTTGATCAATTTTCATCTGATCAATTGTGCATAATTATAATATTATATTTGATCAATCATTTATGATAAATATTATTTTTGATCTTTTTTTTGTGATCAAATGAGCTTATTTGAATTTTTTTTGGAGGGACTGAGAGCTTAACAGAAATAGCTCTATGGACTGTCAGAATCGACAACCCTACCCAAGAGGATATCCATATTTGAGTAAAATGAGTTTGTGTTCAGAGCTTAAAATGTAAATGAGAGGGGTAGTTGAAGTGAGTTAAAAGAATTGATGAGAGTTGTGTCCAGGATTAAAAGATTAAAAGAATCATGTTTTATCTACTATAATTCGGGCAAACCACACAATCTTATTAGTTCTTAATTCTTTCGAGACTAATATTGAAAAAGGCAAGCCCAGTCCAACTCTTGTTAATAACCCTACCAACTACTCATTTATCTCCCAAAAGATAAGTGCCTTATTAACACTTGGGGCACACAACTCATAATCTATCAGTTTCTCATTTGGAGATAACTGATATTGAAATAGAAGGATATTTGTCCTCCCTTCAAGTCTTGTTGATCACAAATTGAGTCTGATAAATTTGTGTAATCTACAATGTTTATGTTTTTTAGCCTAATCTGAAGCATTAGTTGCTTTATCATTTCTTCATTGCACAAATTTACAAAATATTTGTTATTTTGTCATAACATTCTTAAATAATCTTTTCAAAACTATCAATGATTGAATGGAAGTCTTAATGAGATGAACATTAAAAAGTCTCATATATGAAGTACATTTGTTGTACTGAATATATATTTTATATTCACATTTATAGTTCATAAGTTGAATCTGGTTCTTTATCTCACCTTCAAAATCTGAAAAGATTATATAAGTGAATTTGAAAAGATTTACTTATTTTCTTTTTCATGAACTGACGGCATACTTTCAAAGTTCATTCATTTTGAAGTATGATGTAAATGCTTCTCATTTTCATCATAAGGGGGAATTTATATTGAAAATGAATGAAGATTTTCTAAGTCAATTTCTGAAGATTTGGGAAGGTGTCAAAGTTTCAAAGGAGTTGATCAATATGTGTTGTTAATTGCTGAAGTTTATTGTGCTGCAATATTCAAAGGGGAGTAAATGTGAAGATCATTTCTTTAAAGAAGTTTACTGTTTCTTAAAGGAGAAGATCATCCAAATGTTAAATCCTTATTAATTTAAGGGGAAGATAAAGTTTTTCTGAAGATGATCAAAGGGAGAGATTATCTGAAATTTGTTAATAAAAGAGGAAGATTGTTTTTGTGCTGAAAAGTTTTCCTTATCAAATTGAAGGGAAGTTATTTAGGGGAGATTGTTAAAGATGAAAGTTGCTAAAAGCTTTAAAGATCATATCTTGAAGAATAAAGATTTCTAAAGTTTTTTGAAGATTGTCGTTGTTTTGATCTTGAATTCAAAGAGGGAGATTGTTTGAAAATTGTTAAAGTTTTGAAGATCTAAAATTGCTAAAAGATTCAGAAGATCAAAAGCTTGAGATTGAATACTAAGCACATAAACTCAACCCCGACATTCCCCCCCCCCCCCTTTTGATTCAAGCTTGAGATTATGTGCTTAGTACTAAATCAAAAGGGGGGGAATGTTGGGGTTGAGTTTATGTGCTTAATATTGTATTTAATCTTAGTTTCTTTATTGTAATTTTGTATTATAATTTCCTACTATAAATAGTTCTTGTCTTTCTAATCTTGTGACAACATTTTCACTTTCTAATCATTTTTGTAAGTACACTTTGAAGATCAATATACAAGTTTGAAGATTCTCTCTCAATTTCTACTACTTTCAAGATTCATATTTTGCCATTTTAGTGTTCTTGATCTTACATGATGAAAGTCCTGATTTGTTTATGTAACACCCCCAAACCACACACTGCATGTAACACATATTTCATATAAAAGAAATAAATGATATCATCCCATTCAGGTCCCTTGGTAAAAGAATCTAATATGACCAAATACAAGGTCCAAAAATTCTAATACATCACTTGTACTAATCAATTAAAACTATACATTAAAGTAGATCTTCGAGTAGAAATGCATATAGGAAACTATTAAATCTTCCCCTTTCCCTTACTGTCCGTACCTCCTGCAACACATAGTTAAAATCACAAAACG
>NC_037540.1:18705842-18709000 GCF_001531365.2 Cynara cardunculus var. scolymus | reverse complement strand
TATCCGGACAACACACAGAATGAACTTTGTCCGATTTACACTTGGAAATAATTCTCAATAACTTTGTCCGGATAACAAGTCCGGTCAATACCCGCATAAAGCTTGATCGATTTATCACTTAGAATCAAAATCATCTTTGTCCGGATAACAAGTTCGGTCAATACCCCGCTCATTACTTAGCCGATTTAAAATAATCCGGCCACCATTTGGTCGTATTCCTACTTCTCAGTTTTAAAAGATAACTTTTATTTCCAATCATAACCCGCTCAGCGTTTGATCGGTTTAAAACAATTCGGACAATACATCGTTTAAGCCTTGTCCGATTTAAAACAATCCGGACAAGCCTTGTCTGGTTTAATACCTGGATAAAACACTTGAGCAAAAGACTGATTTCTTTCCAAAAATACACAAGATTCATACAAAACCAGTAATAATTTTATGCAAAAGAGTTTAGAAATTATTCACCTTAATAAGCTTTTGAAATCAAACACTTGAATCTCCAGATAAGAATAATCCGGTCAACCTCTCTTCCCTTTTTAAATCGCACAACTTTATCAAAAGGCAAGAAGAAGAAGTATGGAGGCTAAGCCCTCCTTTTATACATTTCTAAAACTGGAATGTCGGCTAACCCAGCCCCTTTTTCTCACAAAACCCACATGCATGCATACACCTTGCATATATATATATATATATATATATACCATGCATACATATAAATACATAACATATGCATTTCATATTATGCACATTTTCACATCTCAGCATGATCAAACGTAACAATTTATCATGCTATCACATAATCATTTAATCAAATAATCACATATTAATTACCTTAGGTGATAACCAGGATCCGATTATCACATTATCCACCCCTCAAAAGAATTCCGTCCCGGAATTCCTTTAATCAAAAAGCCATGGGTATTTTGTTCTCATATTTGATTCCAATTCCCATGTTGCTTTCGGTCCTTTGTGAAACTTCCACTGAATTTTCACCAGACTTATTTCTTTGTTTCTCAATAACCTGATCTTTCGGTCAATTACAGCTTCTGGTGTTTCCACAAAATTTAGCTTACTGTCTAATTGAATTTCTGGCAACGGTATAGCTAGACTCGGATTAGCCAAACATTTTCGCAGATTCGACACATGAAAAGTGTTGTGAATCAGACTCAGCTTTTCTGGCAGCTCTAACTGATATGCTACTGGCCCAATTCTCTTACATATTCTGAACGGCCCCACATATCTCGGATTGAGCTTCCCTTTCTTTCCAAATTTGATGACACCCTTCCATGGCGAAACTTTTAACATCACAAAATCACCTATACGAAACTCAATTGGCTTTCGACGATTATCTGCATAACTTTTCTGGCAATCTTGTGCTGTTTTGATTCTTTCACGAATCTGTTCGATCTTTTCAGAAGTTTCTTGAACAATTTCAGGACCTGTCAGCTGTTTCTCACCCACTTCATTCCAACATAACGGCGTTCGACATTTACGTCCATACAACACTTCATATGGTGCCGCTTGAATACTGGAATGGTAACTATTGTTATACGCAAACTCTATCAATGGCAAGTGATCTTCCCATGATCCTCTGAAATCAATAATACAGCTTCTCAACATATCTTCTCTCACTTTGCCCATCTGTTTGTGGATGATATGATGTACTTAACCGAATTTCAAACCCCAAAGCTTTCTGTAGTCCTTCCCAGAATTTGGAAGTAAACCGACTATCTCTATCAGAGATAATAGACAATGGAACACCGTGTCTGGTAACAATTTCTTTGATGTAAATCTGCGCTAGTTTTTCTAAAGAGTATTTCTCTGTCATTGGTAGAAAATGTGCAGATTTAGACAAACGATCCATAATTACCCAAATCGCGTCATACCCCTTTGGAGTTCGAGGTAATTTCATAACAAAATCCATGGTAATGTGATCCCATTTCCATATAGGTATTTCTAAGGATCGAAGACTTCCGTACGGCTTCTGATGTTCAATCTTAACCTGTAAACATGTCAGACACTGTTCCACATACCGAGCTATGTCTCTTTTCAATCCTGGCCACCAATAAAAAGGTTTCAAATCTYTATACATCTTATYGGTGCCTGGWTGGATAGAGTATCGGGATTTATGACTTTCATTTAATATCATATTTCGGATATCTCCAAAATATGGTACCCAAATTCGCCCTTGAAAACACATAATTTCTTTGTCATTTGGTTCCAAGGTTGAAATCATCTTACCCAACCTTTCTGATTTGATAAGATCTTCTTTCATAGCTTCCTTCTGACATCTCAGAACTTCTTTATGAATATCAAGGATCAAATTCATTCTCATTGCTATTGCTTTAATGGTTCCACTCTTTTCCTTCMYGCTCAARGCGTCAGCCACCACGTWAGCTTTTCCTGGGTGGTAAAKAATTTCAYAATCATAATCATTAACTAACTCAATCCACCGACGCTGTCGCATGTTTAATTCTTTCTGACTGAACAAATGCTGTAAACTCTTATGATCTGTGTAAAGTTGGCACTTTGTTCCCAGAAGATAATGCCTCCAGATTTTTAGAGCGAACACTACCGCAGCAAACTCCATATCATGAGTCGGATACTGCTTCTCATGATCTTTCAATTGTCTTGACGCATAAGAAATCACTTTTCTTCTTTGCATCAGAACGCATCCTAATCCTAACTTTGAAGCATCGTTGTATACCACAGAGGTGATCCTTTAATAGTTGGAAAGCTTCTTGTTGTTCTTTTTCCCACTGAAACTTAATATTCTTTCGAGTCAATTTGGTTAATGGCACGATTATTTTAGAAAAGTTTTGAATAAACTTCCGATAGTAACCTGCCAAACCCAAAAAACTACGGACTTCAGACGGATTTTTCGGAGCTTCCCATCTTGCAACTGCTTCTATTTTTACTGGATCTACTTGTACTCCGGCTTCTGAGATAACATGACCCAAAAATTGAACTTCTCTTAATCAGAAGTCACACTTAGATAACTTTGCGTACAGCTTTTCTTTTCTCAACATTTCCAATATCAAACKAAGATGTTTTGCATGTTCTTCTTCAGTCTTAGAGTATATAAGAATATCATCGATAAATACAATAACAAATTTATCAAGATATTCCTTACATACCCTATTCATTAAATCCATAAA
>NC_037540.1:18679059-18705216 GCF_001531365.2 Cynara cardunculus var. scolymus | reverse complement strand
CTAGCCTGATACTTTGCCAACCAGTCCATACCCACTACTACATCAAATTCTTTCATTGACATGGGAAATAACCGGATCAGAAGTTCACAGTCCTCAATAACAATAATACAGTTATTGAGCACACTAGTAACAGTTTCCTGACTATTAGCAGTATSWACTACTAATTTATCATCAAGTAGCACAGAATTCAGACATGCAGTTTGAGCAAACAATGRTGAYAYAAACGAAAAGTTTGCACCAGAGTCAAATAACACCTTTGCACGTATTGAATTCAGGAGGAATGTACCTGTTACTACATCTGGTGATGTTTCTGCCTCGTTTTTAGTCATTTGGAAGGATCATCCATGCGCCCCTCCTTGCCCTCCTCTATTCACAGTAGGTTTTCCCCGTGTACCCGACGCGTTGCTCCCCATTGTTAACTGTGGAGTTCTCAATAAGGGACAATTTGGTCGAATATGATCTGGAGAATTGCAATTAAAACATCTTCTATTAGCTGGACAATTTCTAGACAGATGACCTGCTTCACCGCACTTATAACATTTCCTTGGGTCCATCTTACATTCACCCTGCTGAATTTGTCTGCACTGTGAGCAGACTTTCTCACTGATCTTCTACTCAGATCTGTTATCATATCTAACAATTTTCGGTCCTCGAAAAGATGAAGGCCCCTCCCATTTTCTTTTCTCAACAACCTTTCCTTCAGATTGTCTATTCTTATTTCGTTCAGTCACCTCAGCTGCATCTACTGTTAGTGGAAAGGTATTGGGGTTCATAGCAATAACAAACTCTCTGATTGAAGATTTCTAACCCCAAATATACCTCTCTATCTTTCTGGATTCAGTTGAAACATAATGTTCAGCAAAACGAGAGTATTCAATAAATCTTTCGGTATACTCTCGAATTGTTCCATTTCCTTGCTCTAGTTTCAAGAAATCTTCCTCAATTTGTCTCACTGCCGTTTTAGGACAAAATTGATTCTTGAATCTATCCACGAATTCTACCCAAAACAGAGTCTGTAAAATATTTGTTTTGGTAGATGATTCAACTTCCCACCTCAATAAAGCATTTGACTTTAATACAGAAACAACAAATCGAACTTTATCTGTTTTCGGACACCGAATGGTGTTGAACACAAATTCCATCTCCTTAATCCAGCACATAGCTTTTACTGGATCTCTCTCCCCATAAAAGGTTGGTGGTTTGCATGCCAAAAACATCTTAATATCTCCTTCCTTGTTGTGAGTGATTGGAGCAGAGGGATAAACTTCCACTCTTTCCGTTTCCACCCTAGCCGGTATTCCCATGATAGACGTCAGAGTTTCCCACAATTTCCTCATTTCCTCTGCCAACATATCTCTGGTTATATATTCTGGGTGTGGTACCGACCTTTCCTGAACATTCCCAGATTGGGATTCCTCATGTTCATAATGTATTTCGATCCGACCCCTTCCATGAGACTGGCTTCTTCCTCTGCCTCGTCCCCTTGTTCTTCCCCGACCTCTTTTTCCAGACATGCTAGTCGGTAGATTTACGGGTGTTTCTTCTCTTTCCTCAGATTCTGGACGAGCCACTCTTTCAGATCTTCTAGTTCGGCTAGACATCTGCAGAGTTGAATGTTAATAATCACGTATTCACATTCCCAAATATAATGAAGTATTCAAGTTCAGATGTGTACCTGTAAATTCATAATTACACTGGCCAGATGTAATTAAAATTAACCTTACACACTGTTCTTTCAACTCATCATATTTATTTCCAATGGTGCTAACTATGTCCGGGACCCTTAACATGCAATAAAATAGTTTAAGAATAGGTATCATACTGTTGAATACCTAAATCCCTTAAACTCAGGCTCTGATACCACTTCTGTAACACCCCTAAACCACACATTGTATGTAACACATATTTCATATAAAAGAAATACATGATATCATCCCATTCAGGTCCCTTAGTACAAGAATCTAATATGACCAAATACAAGGTCCAAAAATTCTAATACATCACTTGTACTAATCAATCAAAACTATACATTAAAGHAKATCTTCGAGTAGAAATGCATATAGGAAACTATTAAATCTTCCCCTTTCCCTTACTGTCCGTACCTCCTGCAACACATAGTTAAAATCACAAAACGAGGGTTAGACCGAAAGGTCTAGTGAGATACCCTATTTATGTTATTGCAGGGTGAAAATCACCAAAAACCTTTATGGAAAACAATTATTCATATATATATAACAAATATATGAACAAATAAGAACTCAATACCAGACTTCTTCCATATCTTCAAGCAAATCTTTCACTTATACAAATCTCATACCTCTGAATCAAACAGGTTTCACATAATGCCACTTCTAAACCTTTTAAGTCAAAACAAGGTTTATAAAGTTTCAGGTCAAACCTGACGTTTTCTCCTCAATAACATCTAGTCTATCATTTCCAATAAGAACCTTGATCTTAAATCTTTAAATCACAAAGAAATAAAGATTCTAGAACACGGTAATCTTAAAGGATATAATAGAAAGAGTTATATCATTCAACACACATGCAAATGCCACCCTTATATCCAAATGTACATCTCTCCTTGATATGCCACCCTTATCCCATGGTACACCTCTCCTTGATATGTCACCTTTATCCCATGGTACACCTCTCCTTGATATGCCACCCTTATTTACTCATCAAAATATTTTCACAGAATAATTTCAAATAAACCACATCCATTGAAATTATTATTAATACAAAATCATTTCTTTCAAAACTTCCTTTTTATGATAAAAATAACATTTCTTATGGAAAACACATCATTACATCAAATCCGGTCAATCTTGACTTAGCCGGACTTCAAATCCGGTCAACTATCCGGACAACACACAGAATGAACTTTGTCCGATTTACACTTGGAAATAATTCTCAATAACTTTGTCCGGATAACAAGTCCGGTCAATACCCCGCATAAAGCTTGATCGATTTATCACTTAGAATCAAACAGTCAAATCATGTATATATTATCTTCAAAACTCACAAATTACAATACTAATCTCAATTAAGCATCCTCTCAATTCTTCCTCTCACTTATAGAATTACACATAATAATTCTATTTATATGACATGATAATACAAAACATTAAAAAAGAAACTTCAAGATTGAATACAACACTTAAGCTCAAAAACTCAAACCTAACACTTATTCCCGATCTTCAGAATTGACGCATAAATTTTCATTCATTATATATGATTACTCCCACTTATGATGAAATGAGGAGCATTTACATCAAAATACCAAAAATGAATGAATCTTGAAAGTATGTCGTCCATTCATAAAATGGTAAGTAAATCTTTTCAAATTTGCTTATATAATCTTTTCAGACTATGAAGATGAGGGAAATAACCAAATTCAACGTATGAACTTATTTTCAATCTTATAGAAATATTGGCATGTGAATATAACAGATATATTCAATACAACGAATGTACTTCATATATGAGACTTTTTAATGTTCATCTCACCAGGACTCCCATTCAATCATTGATAGCTATGAAAAAACTTATCTACGAATGTTAAAACAAAATAACAGATATTTTGTAAATTTGTGCAGTGAGAAAAGATAAAGCAACTAATGCTTCGAATTAGGCTCGAAAAGATAAACAATGTAGACTACACAAAATTTATTAGACTCAATTTGTGATCAAAAAAACTTGAAGGGGGACATATATCCTTCTATTTTAATATCAACTTTCTCCAAATGAAAAACTGATAGATTATGAGCTGCGTGCCCCAAGTGTTATTGAAACACTTATCTTTTAAGAGATGAATGAGCAGTTGGTGGGGGGGATTGTGCACGGGTCGGGTCGGACCCATAAAGGCTAATCCGATCGGATTTCGGGGTATAAAACCACAACCCAAAATATAAAGTTCGGGGTTCGGGTCATATCGGGTTCGGGTCGGGTTCGGGTGAGAAGCAGCCAGCAAATCAGCAATCCCAAAAAACCCAGATTTAATTATTTAAAACCCAAAATCAAAAACAAAGAGCAAAAAAACGTAGATTCAAGCAATCCCATAAAACACAGATTTAAAAACCAAAATTAAAAACAAACAACAAAAAAAAGTTGAATCAGGGGTTTGTTTTTTATACAAGCAATCCCAAGATGTTCCTTCCAAGTCCCAATCATATTCACATGAAGCAGAAACCAATCAAACCATGAAGTCACCACATATAATTCAGCACCACAACATGTTTCGCCTTGTAATTTAGCACCACAACAGCTGTGAAAAAGCAAGCAAAGAAGGTTAAAAGGAAATCCCCAGCTGCAAAGAAAACCAAGACAAAAAAAAATGAGGGACGTCACAGTTGTCATGGATGCAAATGATATCAACTGATTTGTATTAAACAAACCTGTTATCCCAGGGAAAATAGCAGCATTAGATAATTGAAGTGTGGGAGTGTAGCCTAGCCTATTATGATTTCTGGCAATTTTATGAAGAAGAAAATGAAGGACACACTCACACACATGCATCCTTCATGTCTTTTGGTTCATCAATATACAAGACCATTACAAATGACATAACACTAGCATGCACCAGACTTGTTCTTATTTCAGTATTTAGGGAGTATGTTAACTTGTGAGTTGAAGCAAGTAATAAAGAAATCAACAAAGATTATAGATGTAGTAGCAGCAGCAGGAAGTATGTTGATAAAAACTGTTAACATATTTATAGCTCTACAAAGAAATAGAATACCTTTCAAAGTGGCCACTTCTATAATACATCATCTAGCTCTAAATCATCTACGTCAACTGCTGGAACCGGAAGAGAATCCTCATGGTCAGTGACATAATTTGAACTTTCAATTCTCATATTCATCATTTCTACGTTTATAGAAACAAATTAAAAGAAGTATATAATATATAAATATACAAATTCAAGGTGAAAAGGAATACTAAAATACTGAATACATAACTAATGTCGTTCCTTTCTCAAACTTTTTAATATCATCTATGTTTTCTTCAACTGCAATTGGCTGACTTGGGCCTCTTAGCCAGTCTTGTGTACATATAAGGGCTTCTACCATTTTAGGAGACAGAGAACTCCTAAAATTATCTAAGACCCTACCACTAGTACTAAAAGTCGACTTAGATGCCACAGTTGAAATTGGAACAACAAGTACATCTCTAGCCAATTTCGAAAGGATAGGAAACCTTTCACTGTTAACCTTCCACCATCTTAAATTATCAAAATCGTTTGTATCGTGTATGGTCGACTCACTTATATAAACTTCAAATTCACTCTTTTTGTTGAGTGAAGCCCCACTTTCCATCTTTTATTTCTTTAGTTGGCTCTTTAATCTAGATTGTACCCTTCCAACGTGAACATTCTCACATTTAACGGGTGGAGGAGGCATCATAGTGGTAGAAGGTTCGGAATATGTTGAGGCATACTCTTCAAACAACATATTCAATTTACACTTTACCTTTTCAAAACATGACTTACCTTGATCCTCACCATACATTTGATTAAGCTGGACTTGCATGTACTCAACCCTGTCTCTAGGGTCCAATATATTGCTAAAAAATATGATGAAGTTCATCTTATCCGGATCACCCCAATATTTACTAAACTTATCTTTCATTTTACCACCCATTTCCTGTTCATAAATCAAAAACAAAAGTTAGTCAACATTCAACAACCAAAAAGTTAAATTAAAGGAAGATAAAAGTTAAATTAAAGAAAGATAAACATACCTCTTCAACTTTCGACTTAGATTGTAACATATCGGCAATAATGCAACTCAAATATGAAATCTTGGTTAAGAAAGAATTTGAGGTGACATAAAGTGAGCCAGAAATTCTGATTGTCATCTCATAAAATGTCTTCAAAAATATGACCAAGCTGTCAACAGATAACAAATCAAGATATGAAGGCACCGAATCACCCAAATCCAAAGTGAACGCGGTGTCACTATTCTCATACGTTTCAAAAACTTGTCTGTAAGTTATTGCGGTTCGTAGCATCATATTGGTGGAGTTCCATCTAGTTGGAACATCAAGACATAAAGAACTTTTCTCTTCCACTTCAAGCAATCTGCAAGCTCTCTAAACTCTTCAACCTAGATGGAGAACCCCTAACCCACATAATGCAATCCTTAATCTTCTTAATTGATGTATATGCTAATTTCAATCCATCTTGTACAATCAAATTTAGAATATGAGCAATGTATCTCATATGTATGTACTTGGCCCTAGTAGAAGAACCACCCCAATTCACCACCGTCTTCTTCAAGAACCCGATGGCAATATTATTGCTTGATGCATTATCAACTGTGATGGTGAAAATATTTTTACTCCCCAATCAAGCAAACAACTTTCTATGGCCTTAGCTATACTTTCCTGTTTTATGTGAATTTATAGGCAGAAATGAGATGACCTTTTTATTTAGTTTCCACTCACCATCAATAAAATATGCAATGACACACATATAATTGATTTTTTGAACAGATGTCCAAGTATCAGTAATCAAACTAATATGTTGCGTGCTTGACTTAAACAATTTCTTAAGGTTGGTTTTCTCTTCAAAGTAAATACTAAATATATCCCTATTAACTGTCCATCTAGAAGAGATCTTAAATCTAAGGCATGCAGCTTCAACGTACTGTTTAAAACCCCTCCCTTCAACAAACCTAAATGGAAGTTCATCCATTATAATCATTTTAGCTAACATTTTTCGCACAACCTCTTGGTTGAAAACCCAAGATGTCAAAGCCCCATCACTATTATCAGATTTTGCAGATTGAAATGCGAGAATGGACTGTTTTGTTTCCTTAGCATGTGGATTCTTTAAACAAGCATGCATGTAGCTATTTAAGGACGAAGTACCATGCTTTTTAGCCTCTGCTACATATACCTTTGAATAATATAAACACTTACCTTTAATGACTAACCCATCCTCGTTTAAAGTCTTCTCAAAATGGTCCCATACTTGTGATCTGGATTCTAACGTTTTCCTTTTCCTTGTACTTTTCGGAACATATTGAGTTACGGTAGGATTAGATTGTAAAGGAGGAGGTTGATGACTGCTACTTTCGGACTAAGACATGCTAACTTTTTCCATCTATAATTCAAAACAATATAACAATATGCTAGAAGAATTTGATGAATAAAAAGTAAAAACCCTCCCAATCTTGTGCAAAGGTGCATATTGAAAAGGGTATATATGACGGTAGAGTTATCCAGGCGATCGAGTATGAAGACATATGCAAAGTTGTTCAGTGAAGATGAAACAACATTATCTCTAGCTGGTAAGCATCGTAAGCTTATCTTATGTTGTTCAATTTGGCCTTTTGTTTTCTGTTGCTTTTCTTGTGTAATAATGATTTCAGGAATGGTTTCTATAGACTTGTTGTTTATCATCTGCTTAATTAATGGCAAAACCTACAGTCCCATTTAAGTACTAGATTCATTGGTGCATCTGAAATAGGTGTGTTGGAAATTGGAATGATTGGTATTCATTTGTCATATGATTCTTGATAATTTATAGAAGCTTAACGGTACCAACTAGAAAGAACACATAAGAGATGAAAAATTTGTTGAAAAATAATCGACTGTTTACTATTTCAAGATCAAAGGTACCTGAAGAAAATTGCAGTTTATATGCTTGTCAAAAAGAGCAAGTTCAATCTTTTTCGACATATTGAAGAAGTTCCAAAACAATAAAATGTAGTAACTTTTTCCCAAATCAGTAGATATTATGATTTATGAACAAATCCTACTTCAATTTGAAGTTAGCTTATGGGCTGATTATGTTAGAAGAGAATGAGGAAGCTAAACAGGAGGTGCTATTCAACATCATATATTCACTAACCATTAACCAATTTCAGTATCAATGTATCATACCAGATATGAGACTTTTGTGCACGGTCGGAGTCGGAGTAGAGAGAGGCGAGACTGTGAGAGAGGCAGAAAAGCAGTACTCAGTAGTCAATCAGTCGTCAACAGTCAATCGTCGGTAGTAGCCGGTCGGAGTCAAAGTCGGACGATTACCACTCACCAGTTGTCAGTCTGTAGTTCGGGTATCGATCCGCCATACCCGACTTAAAATTCGGATTCAGACATCGGGTAAACTGGGGTAATTTTTCGGTTCAGGTCGGGTTTCTTCGGCCAGGTAATTCAGGTAGGGTCGGGTTTTGCACAGCCCTACCGGCAGGGACCAACATACTTATCTAGTGTTGGACCAACATGTCTCTTAGCTGTAGAATATGTTAGTACGCAAATATCATATCTAGGGGTGAACACGGGTCACATCAAGGCATAAAAGGACAAACCTTATCGGGTTTCAGGTGAAAACACACCCCGTATTATGGATGTCGGGTTTCGAGGAGGTCGGGTTCGGGGAAGATCGGGTTCGGACAAGGTCAGGTCGGGACTCGGGTCAACTAGACAGATGCAATTAGTTTTTAAGGTTTTTCTTTTACCTTTTGGAAGACATGATGGTTGGACCATGGTTGGCTTTAATTTTCAAATTTTAAATTCAATTCAACCATCATGCATTCATGCAGTGCATGCACAAATGCACATCAACACATGGCCACATAATATTAATATAAATATAAAAGTACGAAACCATTATTCTAATAAAGTTCAGACTTCAAAATGACAATTGTCAAAGACTCTCAGAGTAAATAATCTAAAATAAATAGCAATTTGTAAAAGAGTAACGAAACTTTAAAGTGGCAACCAGCAAGGTCCAAAACTCCATCCCAAAAGCAGTGAACTTCTGTGTTCTTCTCTTAAACATTGTTCAGTTATTCACTTCTTGTGCCTGTTTTCAATCCAAAAACCAAAATTTATGATAACCGATAAGTTAACACTAGGAATTCAAGAACTTAATGAGTATGAGATCAAAATACTAAAAAAGTAACAAACTAAGAATATAACATCCTACATCATCTACATCAAGTGTTGGAAGAGAATCCTCATGGTCACGGACAGAACTTGAACTTCCAATTCTCATATTCATCATTTATGCATTTATAAAAACAAATTAAAAGAACGATATAAATATACAAGTTCAACTATATACTAACATAAGTTGAAAATGAATACTAAAATCCATAATTAATGTCGTACCTTTCTCAAACTTTTCAATATCATATGTGTTTTCTTCAACTGCAATTGGCTGACTAAGGCCTCTTAGCCAGTCTTGTGTACATATAAGAGGCTTCTACTATTTAAGGAGATAAGGAATTCCTAAAATTATCTAAGACCCTGCCACTAGTACTAAAATTCGATTCAGATGTCACAGTTGAAATTGGAACATCAAGTACATCTCTAGCCAATTTCGAAAGGATAGGAGACCTTTCATTGTTAACCTTCCACCATCTTAAATTATCAAAATCGTTTGTATCATCTATGGTGGACTCACTTAGATAAACTTCAAGTTAACTCTTTTTGTTGAGTGAAGCCCCATTTTCCATCTTTTGTTTCTTTAGCTGGCTTTTTAATCTAGATTGTACCATTCCAATAAGAACATTCTCACACTTAACGGGTGGAGGAGGCATCATAGTAGTAGAAGGTTCAAAATATGTTGAGACATACTCTTCAAATAACATATTCAGTTTAGACTTTACCTTTCTCAAAACATGACTTACCTTGGTTCTCACCATACATTTGATTTAGCTGGACTTGCATGTACTCAACCTTGTCTATGGGTTCCAATATATTGTCAAAAAATATTTTAAAATTCATCTTATCTGGATCACCCCATTATTTATTAAACTTCTTTTTCATTTTACCACTTATTTCATGTTCATAAATCAAAAACCAAAATCTAGTCAACAACCAAATATAAGTAAATATTGTAATTGAAGTTGACTTAAAATTTAAAATTAAAGGAAGATAGATATATGTCTTCAACTTTTGACTTAGATTGTAGCATATCGGCAATAATGCAACTCAAATATGAAATCTTGGATAAGAAAGAATTTGAGGTGACATAAAGTGAGCCAAAAAAATTTATTATCATCTCACAAAATGTCTTCAAAAAAATCACCAAGCTGCCAACAGATAACCAATCAAGATATGAAGAAACCGAATCACCCAATTCCAAAGTCAACGCGGTGTCACTACTCTCATACGTTTTAAAAACTCATCTGCAAGCTATTGTGGTTTGAAGCATCATATAGGTGGAGTTTCATGTAGTTGGAACATCAACACATAAAGAACTTTTCTCTTCCATTTCAAGCAGAGTTGCAAGCTCTCTAAATTTCTTCAACCTAGAGGGAGAACCCCTCACTCACCTAATGCAATCCCTAATATTCTTAACTGATGTATCTGCTAATTTCAATCCATCTTCTACAAACAAATTTAGAATATGAGCAATGCATCTCAAATGTATGTACTCGTCCATAGTAGAAGAACCACCCCAATTCACCAACTTCTTTTTCATGAACCCAACGGCAACATCATTGCTTGATGTATTATCAACTATGATAGAGAATATATCTTTTTCTACCTAATCAAACAAACAAACAACTCTTAGGCTTTAGCTATATTTTTCCCTTTATTTGAATGTATAGGCACAAATAGGGGTGAACAAAAAACCGTCAACCCGCAAAACCCGCCCAACCCAACCCGCTAACATCCCAATTAAACCCAACCCGTCTACCCGCCAAACCGTCCACCCGCCAAACCGCTAACCCGCCAATTAGGAGGGTTGAAATTGGGTTGAGCCTAGCTCAACCCGCCCAACCCGTCAACCCGCCGCTAATATATAATTTTTATAAAATTATATATATATATATATATATATATTTATTATGTATATACATATATATATATATTAATAATGTATAATTTTATATAATTTTTGTTGATATTATATTTTGTTCCATTTTAACTAACATATAGGTTACCAAAAGAGATTCACGATCAAAGAATGATGACAAAGAATCTAACTAATAAGGAAAATTATTGATTTGTTTTGTAGAAAACAACAAATTGATATGAGCACGTCGTATTAGTTATTTTATACAACACGACTTGAAAAAGTGCCATATGAGCATAGGTGTCCTATAAATAGATGAGTTTACGGGACACTTCTCAAAATGTTTCCATAAAATAACTAATACGACGTTTTATTTAAAGATCATTCTAAAACACTTGTTGAAACGTCCAAAAACGTTCTATAAACCTATTGTTACGTTTTTAGATAGGACGCTTTATAGTATGATCTATAAACATAAGTTTTATGAATTATTTCATTCGTCAAATTATGTAATTACCAACCCGCCAACCCAACCCAACCCGCCTCAACCCGCAAGGGTTGGGTTGGGTTGGGTTATACTTTTGAATGGGTTGGGTTGGGTTGAGATTTTCCAAACCGCCATAATTGGGTTGGGTTGTAAAATTGTTGTAAACCGCCCAACCCAACCCGCGTTCACCCCTAGGCACAAATGAGATGATTTCTTTATTTAGTGTCCACTCATCATCAATAAAATGTTCAGTCACACATATAATTGATTTTTTGGTCAAATGTCCAAGTATCGGTAGTCAAACTAATACACTATGTGCTTGACTTAAACAATTTCTTAAGGTTCGCCTTCTTTTCAAAGTAAATACTAAATGTATCCCTATTAACTGTCCATCTAGAAAGGATCTAAAATCTAGGGCATGCAACTTTAGCAAAGTGTTTAAAACCCCTCCCTCCGACAAACCTAAATGGAAGTTCATATATTATAATCATTTTAGCTAACACCTTCTGAACAACCTCTTGAATTAAATCCAAGACGTCAAAGCACCATCACTATTATCAAATTTTCAAGATTGAAACACAAGAATGGACTGTTTCGTTTCCTTGGCATGTGGATTTTTTAGACAAGCGTGCATGTGGCTTTTTAAAGATGAAGTACCGTACTTTTTAGCCTCTGTTGCATACACTTTTGAACAGTATAAACACTTACCTTTAATGACTACCTTTATCTTAGTTTAAAATCTTCTCACAAGGGTCCTATACTTGAGATCTGGTTTCTAACATTTTCCTTTTCCTTGTACTTTTCGAAACAAATTGAGTTATTATAGGATTAGATTCAGAAGGAAATTGTTGATGATTGTTACTTCTGCAGTGATACTTCTCAATTAAGCCCAATCAATTCTAGGCCTACCATTTGGAAAGTCTATGTAAGACGACCCAAGGCCCATAAAGGGAATTAATAATTTTGAGATAACATAATAAGGAGGTTTGACATGTGGTGGAGGCATGTAGGAAATAACCATTCAGTTAGACTTTTAGCAACTGCTTTGAGAAGGGAATTCTTCCCTAGGATCCTTCTGTGGATGTGAGTCTATATAATCTTCTTCCTTTCTTCTGTATTGTAATCCTTCTGTTTTTTCAGTTAGTTCAAATTGCTTATGTAATTAGTCGATTACGTAACATTGGTCTGACTTGCCGGATATGTGGAGACACGTTTACAAGCTCGATTGGAAAATCGTGAAGAACGGATCCAACATCTTAATTCAGATGTTCAGGGAATTAAATCGTCCCTCGAAACCTTGAAGGAAGATCAAGAGGAATAGAAGGAATTCAGATCGTATATACTCTCATGGGTGAAGCAGCAACAAGGTAAAGATCCAGAAGTAGAAAAAGGTTTTCTAATAAACACTGGTATTCCTCCTCCGTTCAATGTCAATTCAGGGAGATCTGGTACCCCTCCGTTTAATTTTAGTTCAGGGAGATTTGGAAGAATATGCACTACGCGAAAAAGAAAATCAAACTTCCAGAATTTTTCGGATTCGATCCTCGTGGTTGAATTGCTAAATTAGAATTGTATTTCGAGATTCATGGGACACCGAACAATCTGCAAACTCGTTTGGCTCAAATCAGCATGTCTGGAGTTGCTCAACATTGGTTTGTGGTGGTAAAGGAAATCCATGGAGAATTACGTGGGAGAATTTAACTCGGGAACTATTATAGAGATTCAGTGAATTGGAGATTCAGAACCCATATGAATAGTTGTCTACGATCAAATATGTAAACTCAATCCATGATTGCATATATGATTTTGAATATTTGTAGTCCCTTGTTCTTTGATAGTCTGAGTCCCAAGCTTTGGGGTATTTTTTGGCGGGTTTACAACCTGAGGTGAAGCAATGGATACGTCTCCATCGTCCTCACACTCGAGACGCCATGTAATTGGCAAAAGATGTAGAGGAGATGCTCCATCCGTTGAAGAATTTGACTTTAACAGCGAGGTACCGATACCAAGGACATTCTTCGTTTTCTGATAAAAATTTATCTGGCTTCCGTTTGGTCAAATGGGCCAAAATGGATTTAAAGCCTAAAAACCTAGTGTTGGACTTGAATGCCGACAAGTACATTTTCTACACGCACAAGCTCTAATGAAAGCACAAGCAAATAAAAAAAGACGCAATGTGGTTTTCCAAGTCGGCGATCAGGTTTATGTCAAATTACGTCCTTATCATCAACTGTCGGTGGCTCAACGCATTAATCAAAAGTTAGCGGCTTGTTATTTTGGTCCATTCCAAATCGTTGAGAAGGTGGGTTCGGTGGCATATCGTTTGTAGTTCCCTCCATCATCTAAAGTGCATCCTGTTTTTCATATTTCGTTGTTGAAGAAAGTTATACATGGGTCACCAGTTGAGTCTTCACTTCCGGTAGAATTCGAATTAGATGTAACAGATCAATTGTTTCCATAGGCTATTTGAGCGACCCGTATCTATGATTGTTAAGGGGACACTATACTTCAATGGCTCATTCAATGGAAGGGACATCCTTTAGAAGAGGCAACATGGGAGGATGCGATGACTATTCAAAATCAATATCCTGATGTTGGTCTTGAGGACAAGACCAATTTTGATGGAGGGACAAGTGATGCTGTTTCGAACCAAGCTTCTTCTCAATTAAGCCCAATCAATTCTAGGCCTACCACTTGGAAAGTCTATGCGAGATGGCCCAAGGCCCATAAAGGGAATTAGTAATTTTGAGATAATATAATAAGGAGGTTTGGCGTGTGGTGGAGGAATGCAGAAAATAACCATTCAGTTAGGCTCTTAGCAACTACTTCGAGAAGGGAATTCTTCCCTGGGATCCTTCTGTTGATTTGAGTCTGTATCGTATTCTTCCTTTGTTCCGTATTGTAATCCTTCCGTTTTTCTCAATTAATTCAGATTGCTTACGTAATCAGTCGATTACGTAACAGACATGCTAACTATTTCGATCTATAATTCTAAACAATATAAATGATAACAATTAACAAGTTAACAAGAAGAACGAGTGTTACATATAAACAATATATGTTTATAACAAGATACACAATAAGACAAATATATACTTTTAAGTTTTGACCATGAACCTTCAAACAGAAGATGAAAAGAATGACATGCACCTCTCTCTCTCACACTCTTTCACACACACACAGTTATATATATATATATATATATATATTACTTTTAACCATTAGTCCATTAATAGCTTCCTTGGTTTAAGAAGATGAATGACAATAAAACAATCAAGCAAGCTACCGTACCGGATGCAATTTATATTCTCATTAATGAAAAAATCACATATTGCTACCTTATGTTATGACCATACCTAGTTACCTATATCACTATATGACTAAATCAATAAAAAAACATAACATGCATGCTTATGTTCATGTATGATGTAAAGAGATGGATCAACAAATCATGGAACAAGAACGAGATAGTAATTGTTTGTTGTTGCCTGACAGCCTGTTAGGGTTGTGCAACTATGCTTATGCGGTTATGCTATTGTGTAGTAGAGACGAACAAGTATGAGATAATAGAGAGAAAGTACAAATGATTGATGAGAGACTACATAAATAGAGAACGAGATATCAGATGGGCTCCGCAGCCTCCGCTTCTGTCATTCCTATTATGGTTGTCGTCGACGAGAGAGGACTGAGTCGATTCGGTTTAAGGTATCAACCATCGTGTGAAAAAAATAAAAGTCGGATTAGGTTTAATTTAACACATGTTTAATTTAAAGTCTTCGGGTTTCCTACGTGTTTGGGGGATGGATCAGGAGATCCTAACCGATCCGTCTAACCCGCTATAAAAGTCAGATGTCGGACCTCATATTGGTTCGGGGCATATGGATTGGGTATGTTTGGGTAATTCGGGTAGGATCAGGTTTTGTACAATCCTAATCAGATCCACCAGTTATACAATTTATTGCCTTTACGTTAACTGGAGACGGAGGTCAAGCGATTTTGTTTACAACGTATTTGGATATTGGATCTTGCAAATGACCTTTTGAGATTAGACAAGATATTTCCCTTCATAATGCTAGACAATCGTTGGTGGTATGTCCATGGTTGTCATGGAAATCACAACACTTGGACTTGTCTTTTTAACTGTCGGGCTTATCACTTTTCTTCAGCCATCGAATTATGGATTGTATGCTTTTTAATGCCTCGATCAGGTCTTTATGGGTTCCTTTAAACCCATACTCTGATATCTTGGCATGTTATTGTCCCTTGGAATATGTTGGGACGTCCTTCTTTTTATCAAATAACACATTCGAAATATGACAGGATTGATCGGATTTCTAGACATTCCTTGGCTTGAATTTTGGTTTTCGAATGCTAGGTGGTTGCTTGTCGTGGGAATGCTTCCATTGAAATAAAATATCCTTACATTCACATGTGAGCAAATGTTCTGGCCCTGACGTCTTTGAAAGTTTCTAATTGGTACTTGGTCAGATCCACCAGGTTTTTGTGTAACATAGTACAGATCACTGTCTTGTTTCTCCATTTTGCGATTGTTGGAGAGTTGTTGGAAAAATTGATTAACGAAGTCCGCGAAGGAATTGATGGTTTTTGACTTGAGATTGATGAGCCACTACAGTGTTGCACTATTGAGAGTACCAAAGCTCTTGCATATGCATATTTCCTGGTATTGTTGAGGAATAGAGGTCGTTCAAATCAATTGTTTGTAGTAAGCGACATGCTCATTAGGGTCAGTAACGCCGGAATACTTCGGATTAAAGACGGGAATGGTGTATCTCTTTGGAATATCAATCAAAGCAATATGGTCAGCAAATGGGGAAGCTTGAAAACCAGTAGGAGGTTTAACGTCAATAACAAAACCACTTTTTCATGTTGTTCCTCAAGCAACCTTAGTCCTCGAGCGACCGGGTAGGCAAAGATTTGGTTAGGATTTAAGGGAGGCATAGGCAAAAAAGGTGGCCTAGCTCCTAAATTCGGTGTGGTGAGTCCTATAGTAGCATGTACACCTTGATAATGAGATGATTCAGCTTCACCATTAGCAGAAGCAATTGATAAATTGATATTGGGAATAGGTGGTGTCGGCATCAACGGCAGCATCATAGGTGTTATGAATAATGGAAAAAGGTCATGAATTGAGACATTGGTAGAAGCGGAGGTAATCTGGTGGTTGACATTGTCGTTGCAAATACTGGTTCTTGGAAAGGAAACCCAGTAGATGACGGCATGCCAAAGGGAACTATAGCAGGTCTTATCGCAGACGAGCTAGGAGCACTCATTGTTGCGTTTGTATACTACTGACGAAGGTTTTGAGCTTCTTTCTTAGCTCTTTGAGTTTGAACGATTAGTTGAGCTATTTCTTATCTTACAACAGCTAGCTCCACTTGCATTGGAGTGAATTGATCAACTCTAGAGCATCTCATCCTGCAAAATAACGGTGACCTGTTCTACAAAGAAAGTTGTTAGTAGCAGGTGCTTATTTCAAAGGTGATCTCTAACTAGGGACCCACAGTGTGCCTTAAACTGTTTATGCCCAAAATTACGCTAAATATAATTTGAGGTTTGTTTGTGGAGCTTTAACAATTTAAGATAAACCCTTTTGAAATAAACAAAAGAAAATATTAAAATAATGACAAATAAGACAAAGGAATTGATGATGCGAAAAACCCCTTAAACGAGGGAAAAACCCACGGATATTGGAGATCGTTCAGGGACATCGTCCTTGAGAACAATTACAATGAAGTAAATTAATTGATACGTAGGTCGTGGAAAATAATGAAGAGCAAGAGCTGTTTCAGTCGGTAATCTTCGTATGCATTTAGATTATGATGATCTTCGGTGTTTCTTGAGATCTTCTGGCCTCTTATAGTTGATTCTTGGGAATGTTCCAACGGTTGAGCATTAATGATGAAAACGGTCAGACTTGATTGTCTTGGATCTTTGCCTTGGATCTTTGCCTTTCGTTATGATCTTCCTGGTTAACACTTTATTTCGATCGTTGTTCCTGCAATAAATATCATTTGTAACGGATGTCGTAATTAATATGTAGTTACATGTGTCGTTAGTATGATATGTCGAGGAAAATATCAATCATGGATATATAATCCTCGATCAGGGTCGAAGGTAAATAATCCTCAATCAAGAGTCGAAGCTCTTGTGGTCATAAATAACCACGATCATCGATATTACGGCCATTGGTCGTATAAAACTTGGTTATGGATGTCATGGTCGAAGAAAATATCTTTGCCAGTTGAGCGTGTGGATTTTTACCAAAACAACAAGGATAACACCTTTTCATTTTACTCTTCAAGCATATTAAGTCGTTGAACGACA
Source organism: Cynara cardunculus var. scolymus (assembly GCF_001531365.2). NCBI lineage: Eukaryota > Viridiplantae > Streptophyta > Magnoliopsida > Asterales > Asteraceae > Cynara > Cynara cardunculus. Next base: position 18,687,628 of record NC_037540.1, on the reverse strand, counting down.
ATGTTATCGAGGGTATAGTTATGGTTTAGCATGAGGATAGCCATCAAAGGGGGACTGACTCCTGAATTTTAGGTTGTAATACCTACCGTTGCATGTACACCTTGTCGATGAGATGATTCGTTATCATCATGGATACCGGGTATTGGTGCGGTTGGGATATTGGCAGTAAAGTTCGTTGTAGAAAAAGGTGTTGTTGGTATCGGGGGCAATGTCACAAGTGTTAAGAGTTGCGTGAAAAAGGTCATGAACAGGGAGAGTGGTGGTGGAGGTGGCAATCTGGTTGCAAATACTGTCATCGTGGATATTGGAATCTAGGAAGAGAAATCCAGTATATGACGGCGTATTCAGAGGAATTGAGGACGAAGGCCTTGTCGACGAAGGACCAGCTGCCCCTGAAGTTGTATTCACATATTGTTGCCAAAGGTTCAAGATCTCTTGGTTGGCCATCTAGTTCTTACCACTCAATCAGACATTTTCTTGCCTTGCAATATTCAATTCAGCTTGCATTTGAGTGAACTGATCAATTCCAGAGCTCGTCATCTTGAAAAATAATATTGATCTATCTACAAAAGAAAATCGTCAGTAACCGTTGTTTATTCTAGAGATGATCTCTAACTAGGGACCTAAGGTGGCTAAACTTTGTATGCCAAAGTTTACACCCGATAAAATTTAAGGTTGATTTGTGGAGCTTTTACAATTAAAGATCAAATCTCTTGAAATAATCACGACAGCAAAATAGATGAAAGAGACAGAGAAATTGGTGATGCGGAAAACCCATTAACAAAGGAAAAGCTACAGACGATAAGGGATATTGTTGATGCACTATGGACATCAATCAGGTACGTCGTCCTTGGCAACTATGATTACAACAATTTATGTAAATAAACGAGTTAGTCATGGAGAACAATATAAGACAATCGAGGCTATTGTATATTGCTCTTCATAGCTTCAAGATTGCTCTAATGCTTGAGTATCTTCGTATGCATCTCTCGTTTTCTTGAATCATTTCGATCTTTTATAGGTGCTTCCATTGAATGTTCCAACGATCATCTCTATGAAAGCATTTTTAGAGGTAACGATCGTGCTTCATTATGCCATTGATAATTGTTTGTCGTTTACCTTGATGAATTAATGAGGCAAATCTTGATCGTGATTGCTTGAAACCTACAATAAACACTATTGGTAACAGATGTCATGATGAATATGTAATATCGAACGTCATTAGTATATTATGTCAATCGTAGATAAGTAATCCTCGACCAAGGGTCAAAGATTCCATGGTCATAAATAACCACGATCATAGATGGAGAAGTTCTTAGCCGTGTGAACTTTGATTACTTTCATCACGCTCGTGGATATTTCCTCGACGATCGAGGGTGTGGACTTTTACCAAAACAACTTTCATTCTCACCAGAACCTTATTTTTATATATACACACAAAATGAATTTGTGATAATAAATATTCTAAATAAATAAAAATGTGTGACACCATTATTTTTGGTTGATGATACTAAACAACTCATGTTTCTACCGACAATATGTATCTACGATCCAAATCACTTAAGGGCTGATAATCCAAATGTTTATCCGGTAAGTACTTATTTATAAGAGTCAACACTATAATTTATTTTGATGAGTAAGATTTTAGTACATCAAAACGTATTAAATGCAACAATTTACCGGGTAAGTGCTTACCTGGGTAAGAGTCGTAATCTTCACTTACCGGATAAGACTCTTCATCCTTCTCATTGCTCTTACCCGGTATGATTCTTGGCCCTTGTCATGTTCATTCGATAAGAAAATTTATTCAGTAAGCAATTACCAAGTAAGCGTTTGGTAAATAGCCCTTTAGTGTTACCATAGAAAGCGTGGTCCCCATACTAAGGCTAATGCTTTAAAATGACCAAGCATGAAATGATTAAAACCATGTAACATGAGAAGTACTTAAAACTCTAGGGTGCGTTTGGTTTGCAGGAATGTTTCTGAGGGATTTGGATTTCCAGGAAGGATTTGGATTCCATAGGATTTGGATTCCCAGGATTTAAAATCCATTCATGTGTTTGGTTTGCAGGATTTGGATTGGATTTGAAATCCATTCCTCTGTTTGGTTTGTAGGATTTGGATTTGGATTTGGATTGAGATTTTTTTTGTAATTATTTTAATCACCAAATCTCTTTCCTTTTCTTAAATCTATCTATTTAACCAACAAACCTAAAAATTTAACAATCAAACCTTTTCATCCAAAAATGCATATTTAATCAACAAACATTTTCATCCAAAATGCATATTTAATCAACAAACATTTTCATCCAAAATGCATATTAAATCAACAAACATTTTCATCCAAAATACATATTTAATCAACAAACATTTTCATCCAAAACATATATTTAACCACCAAACTCGGTAATCCAAAATACAAATTTAACTACCAACTTGTTCTTCCATCTAAAGCTCCTAGACAATTCTAGAACCAAGAAAATGAAGATCATTATATTTTCATAATAATTAGACTTATTTATAAATAAGTAAATTTTAAAAAAGAAGTGGAAATACCTTAAACCATTTTCATCTTTGATCAGTAGAGTTATCGGGAACAGGTTCAGGTTTCTTAAGCAATCGTGGATGTAACCTTATTACGGCATCGCAAACTCGAGCAACAACTCTACTAATTGTTTCTCCCGAACGATGAAAACGACATATCATAACCCGATTCTTAACATTGTGGGCAATAATATGAAGAAACATGGCACCTTGTTCTTCAATATTCATAAACCTAGTTGTTCTTAACCCTCCGTATGTTTCAACCATGGCACACAACTTTTTGAAACACGTTCGAGTCATCCTAATTTGCGATATAGACATAGTGTCACTCTCATAAATATACCTATGCATTATTGAGGATCGGTCCACATTTGAAGAATAGTATCCAATTTGTTGTTTATCCCTTTGTCTTTTAACCATAGTCATCCAAAGGGACACAACATATAATAGAACAACATCGACAACTATCTTAAACCATTCCAATGACTCATGTCTCCTTTGCCTATGTAAACGTCTTGTTAAACTATGTCGATCCATTTCCTGTCCAATTTCCCAAATTGTTAAACATATATTCTTTGTTGGGTATTGCCATTTACAACCACTAAATCTAGGTATGAAACAGTGAAGAGGTAGAAATGCAAAAAAAGTGTTGCTTTCATACATTAATTAATTGATGCTAAATCAAGTAAAAAAGCATCAAACTTCATAGATAAGCATCATCCATAAGCACACCAAGAAATAGATGCCAAGAAACAGCAGTAGTATTGGGTATCCTTACTCAAAAGCGCTAGCAATAAAAAATAAGATCTTCATTGAAGGGTGAACTAGGGTATATAGTGAAGACAACTAAAATTTAATGAACAACACACCAGTTATGGTATTACGCAGTCATCGAACTGTATGTATGGCAAAGTTATCACCACCATTATAGATTCATAGGAATGGATCAGGGCAGAGGAGGAAAGAGAGAGAAGACAGAATTTTCTAAAGTATCAAATAAAATTGAAGGAGAAGCAAAATAGTTTTCCATGCACATACTGTAAGCAGAAGCAAAATAGTGGTTGTACATAGACATTCACCGATTATTAATTTCACACTAGTATATAGGGATAGGGATAAATACATGTCATGTATATTCAACCTAATCTGTCAAAAGTGAAGGATTTAACCTAATCTGTGTTCATAGTTTAGACAGAAATCGAAAAGGGGAAAAGGGGAAAAGGGGAAAAATATGTGTTCATAGTTTAGACAATGAAGGATTTACCTGTTGAGTGATGGGAGAAGGCGRTTTATCGGCGAGGACCACAGTGGGAGACGGCGACGGAGACGGTGAGCGACAACCACCGACGGAGACGATGATCGACGACGGTGAGCAATCAATGGAGGAGCGATGTAAGCTGTGGGAGAAGATGGAGACGAGAAGATGGAGAAGATGAAATCCCACGGGAATGGATTTTAAAAACCCGTGTATTTTCAAAGGATTTTTAAATCCATAGTTCACGGGATTTTAAACGAATCCTAGGATTTGAAATCCTACCATTCCTACAAACCAAACACAGGATTRGAATGGATTTTAAATCCAAATCCCTCCAATTCCATTTCATTCCATTCCTGCAAACCAAAACGCACCCTAAAACTTCGTTTTTAAGATGATGAATGTGATAGACTTTAAAAATTCATATGAAAAATTAATAGGATTATTTACTTTTACTTTTATTCGGTTCTTCAACTTCTTTTTAACAACTTAACGTTTCATTACGAGCATAAAACTTGTTAGGTTGACATCTTTATCGATTATAGTTTCCTCCTACCAAATTATACTATAATGTCTTTCTTTAAGATTCTTAATTTGATCCTATAAATTTCAAAGTCCCATTAAATACTTAGACGGTTCATTAAAATGATATATATATATACACACACACATATATATAGCGTCAGTTTTAGGGAAAAAAATGTAAAAAAACTTGAAAATTTGAGGAATACTTTGGTAACTGTTTATCTAGATGGTATGCACATGTGCATACTAGTAATTTTGAGCAATTTTTCTTATATGCACATGTGCATAAACACGCACACATGCATAAACACCAAAAAACAACTACAATTACCAATATACACATGTGCATACAGTTCAAATGAACTTTTACCAAAATATTTCTCAGTTTAATTTTTTTGAGATTTTTCCCGAAACCACCTTATAAAAATCAAATTTATTTTTTGATCAAATTTCTAGACACCTCATAATTCCACAATTAAATGAAAATGATGATAAAAGAGTATATATTCTATTACCACTATACTTTGTTTTATATTCTACTTTTCGTGACTACCATTGATCTTAAGATTGATAGATTTTTTTCCGGTGGAATCATTTTGAATTTGACATGATATTATTTCAAACCAGTTAAACTTTATCATATTACTACTAATAATTTACATTTCACACAACTAACATGGAATCATATACAAAAAGCATTTTCGAACCAAGAAAAATGTAGCAAGTTAGGGTTGAATTATGATGAGAAGCGTAAGAATAGATCTCCATCTTTGAACCGGTCCTGATTAAAATGTCAGCATTAATGAGATGTATCGAGACGTACCAGATCAATTCCCTTCTAAAACATAATTCATGGATGAACATAAGACTAAATTGATCAAAAAGTTCAGATCTCTTCGTACTCTTTTCAAAAGTGATGCTATATCGGTAACAACAATTTTATTTTTGAAGGTTTTTGTAATGTTCTAAAATATTTTCCATAATCAAGGTATATGTTTTATTAATATATATATATATATATATATATATTAACATGCAAAATCAATTGTTTCATTTATTAATGGTTGTTTACCAAATGCTTACTTGAGTAAGTTTTTATCAAGTCGCATTTTATTGCCTGATGAATATGACAAACACCAAAAATCTTATCTGGTAAGAGCAAAAGCACGGGCCGAGAATCTTACCCGGTAAGTTATTGCGATGACTCTTACCAAGGTTAGCACTTATCGGGTAAATTGTTACATACAATGTCGTTTTGGTAGACTAAAATCTTACCCAATAAGTAAACGATAAAGTTGAATTTTACCGCTAAACACTTATCGGATAAGTGTTTAGGTAAACGACCCGCAATTTTCATTTTTAGTTAGAAGAATGAAATGTTTGTAAATACTTCCAACAAGAAGTTAATACCATGAGATGTTGCTTTGATTTGACTCATTGACAGGGACGAACCTAGCTTTGTGTTACGGTGGCATCTCCATCGTAGTGTAAAAAAATTTAGGTTCATGAAAGATGTAATCGTATCAATTTGTTGTATGTCACTGTATATATTTTGAAACGACAATAGAAACACAAGTTTTCTTTGATAGAGTTGGTTTGCAAGACTTTTCCTTCACCTCAAACTTGAGTTTAAATCTTGTTAGTGTTATTTTCTTAGTTTTTAGCTTTTAATTTCATATTTTTTATATTCCTGATTTTTTCTTTTGCAACAAATGACTTGAATACAATATCTCACATATGAAAAACAATGAACTAACCAACAAACCAATTATGATGTTCTAAAAAAATATTCCAATATTTATTTCTAGATCTGTCCCTACTCGTTTTCCTAATTACTAGCTTTGGAATACAATTAATTTATTCCATCTCTTTTTATAAAGTTGTTTTAAGGATATAAAATGCAAGTATGTCAGTGAAATTTATGATTTGATAAGAGGTTCAGAAATGGAAAGAGATACAAGCGAAGAACGAAGAGAAGAAGAGGAGCAAAGTAGGTGGCGACCACCGAGTGAGGGTGGCACCGCCGCTGCCACCGCCGCCAACCGCTTTCTCATACATCCACAAAATTGGTGAGACATATTTGTATCCTTACCTATATGTTAAAGCTATCTCATCATATCTACTTGTAACAATTCATATTTTCAGATAACATATAACACGAAATTTATAAGTACAAACCACATTAGGGATATATATTGGGTCTCATTCTACACAATCTATATAAACATTTGCAATAGCTTACAAACTTTTTGCTAACAAGAATCCTATGCCAAAAAGGTATAACATCATAACAAAAAGATCAAAATCGGGCTTCATAAAACTCTTCAACATGCTTCATGTATAAACATTCAAATAGACGCTCTCATAGTTTCCTCTTTTACCTTCTAAACGCTACTATCCTGAAATGCATATTCATTAAAACAAAATGATGGTTAGACCATATGGTCTAGTGAGTAATTCTCTAACAGTGTAATAACTGTAATAAAATCAGTTCATATAAAACTTCTCAAATCAATAAACATTATGCCGACACCCGGGCACAATCTATGTAGTTGGAAAACATTTAAACCTGTTAATCATAAGTTGGCACTCAGGCTCAACATCCTTCCCAGGAAACTAGCAACAACATTTGTCATTCAAAAACAATGCCCACCTCGATAAGATCACAATCAATAACGACAATGGCCCACCACACAAAACAAAATCGTGGGAACTCTATCAATGTATATGGTTAGGTTCGGGGGAAAACCGTAAAAAAAATGAAAAACTGATGAACACCTTAGTAACCGTTCATCTGAACGATATGCACATGTGTAGGACGTGAACACGTGCATGAAACCAAAAAACGACTTCAATTACTTGTATGCACATGTGCATAACGTCCAAATAAATGATTATCAGAGTGTTCATGAGTTTTTCATTTTTTATAAAGTTTTCCTCTAAACCCCCTCCCCTCTCTCTCTCTCTCTCTCTCTCTATATATATATATATATATACACATACACACTATATTATAAAACATCTGACAAAAACTCTTAAAACCCATTTTTTATGTATGAAGTACTGTTTATTGATGCATACTACTTAAAATTCAAGATTACAAGTAATTTTGCATAAGTACAACTTACGAAAGCTCTATTTTTAAATTCGTGTAACTAACTGCAAATAAACATAATCAAATACAGCATAAACATCCATTTTAAATATAGAAAATTTAGAATATAATTAAGATAATCATTAAGTTTAAGCAGAATGTTAATTATTATATTTATAAAAAAATTATATTATTAAACCAAAAATAAACTACTTTGTTATTAAATCTAAATTAAATTATAATAAAAAATTGAATTAAAGAAGTTACACCAAAAAAACGAGAACTATTAAATAGTTAATTTAATACTAATATCGATTTTATTTTTTTCAAGTTTTTATGCTATCTTCAAATTTATATTTCATTCAAAAATAAAAACATCATCGCTTTCTCAAAACCACATAAAAATCGTATTATATCGATAGAGACAAAAAATAAAACTAAACATTGAGATGGAAATTTATCTCGCTGCATTGCACGAGTACCCTTTCAAATGTGTGTGTGTGTCCCCTACGCAGACCTTACAGTCACAACGTACACGGGCTCCTCGTGTGTAAGTCCCTTTTATCACAAGAATCAATATTTCTAAATTAACATCATTTTATATTTGTTATTACTATATAACAATATATTTTCTGTACATTTTTATTACAACAACATTGTTTTTTATAAACTAATTCATATCCAAAATTTCAATAAAAAGTAACGATTTATTATCTGAATTTTTTAAATGTTGTTGAAGAACTGATGGATTATTTTTTGAATATTCAAAAACTTAAATAAAAATTCATTGATCATTATTGATATTTTAAAGTAGGAAAAAATGATGAGTTATTTTCTGAAATTTTAAAATTATGAAATGATCGAAAATATATTCTATATAGAAATATAGATAAAATAAAAAATTATGAGTCAACATTTGAATTATTGAAATTCTTAATTCAATTCATATAAAAGCAAACTAGAAGAGTATCCGCGTAATGCAGTGAGACACATCTCGATTTTAATGTTCTATTTTATTATTTGTTTTTGTCGATGTTATAATACGATTTTATGTGGTTTTAAGAAAACAATAATGATTTTATTTTTAAATAAAATATAAATTTGAAGATATTATAAAATTTTGAAAAAAAAATATATCAATGTTAATATCA
>NC_037540.1:18657653-18678453 GCF_001531365.2 Cynara cardunculus var. scolymus | reverse complement strand
ATTATATACACCAATTATTATGATTATTATTATCTGTTAATAAGATAAACAAGAAAACAAAGAGATGGAGAGAGAGAGAGAGAGAGAGAGAGAGAGAGAGAGAGAGAGATGACCACTAATAATGTAATACCTCATTTCATATTTGCATAAAACACATATATTTTATATAATATGAAATACAAATATTATACATTGGTCACAAATATACATATTACTACATACAAAAGTAGCTACAAATTTTTTGCTCACAAATAACATAACTTGAATATAACAGTTTCACAAGTTCATGTATTTCATAGCTTCCACAAAAATTGACAGATGTAAAGCTATAACATATCCCTTCACATATTTCTCTTCCCTTTATGCCTTCTGAATGTGTCATACATGTAAGGCACATTTTTTAAAACAAAACGAGGGTTAGACCATAAGGTCTAGTGAGTAATCTCTTTGTAGCTATTACAGGGTTAAAATCACCAAATCACTTTTTGGAAAAGCCAATTTTTGAAAAGATAACATATAAATAACGTTTATCTCATCAAACCTCATTTTGTCCCATCATTTAGATGAAACAAACAACTCCTCGCATCACAAGAAAAATGTAACTCATTTCATTACATCAAACAGATGCGATCTCACATTTTGTCGCATCAAACATATGCGATCATCCAAACTTGTCGCATCAAACATATGCGATAAACACACTTTTAACGCACCACAATGATGCGATAAATATAACTCCTCGCACCACACTAGTGTGATAACCCACTTTGTTGCATCACATTGATGCGATATACACAACTCATCACATCATACACATGCGATAACACCAATCTCATTGCATCATACAGATGTGATAACAGTAACCCATATGATAAAAATTCATATTTCATGTTACTGTTGATTATGTCCCCTTTATCCTAATATACCTTGCTCCTGATTATGTCACTCTTATTTCAAATTTACCCAACTCCTGAATATACCACTCTTATTTCAAATTTACCTAGCTCCTGGTTATGCCACTCTTATTTCAAAATATACACATCTCCTGATTATGTCACCCTTATTCCAGTCAGTTGATAATAACATATCAAAACCCAAAATTATACTAATAAATAGCATATAATCGTGTTCAAAAACACCCAAAATATGAAGCTGTATGGTTCCTTATAGAAGCATTTCAAATAAAGCTTTGAAATAAAAACTCACCTTAAATTCACAAATAAACAAAGACTTTAAATTCAACAGCAAATTATCAGATAAAAACACGTAACAATTCTTGTTCCTCCCTTCTTTTTGTTTGAACCGAGGAACAAAATAGTTCACCAACTTTCTTTCTCTCCTTATCCCAAACAAACAATCAATTTTAATGAAAAAGAAACATATATATATATATATATATATATATGGTTGGGTTCACGTGAGACCAGCCTGTTTTCGTGAGACCCGTGAAACCACATTTTTACACGTAAACTTCACAGCAAAAACACTGTGAATGTTTAAAAAAGTCGAACCTTCACAGCAAAAACACTGTGAAGGTTTTAAAAAGTCACCTTCACAACATTTTTGCTGTGAAGTTTCAAGTGTAAAATACTGGTCTCACGGGTCTCATGAAAACAGGCTGGTCTCACATGATCCCAAGTCTATATATATATATATATATATATATATATATATAATTAAAGAAGAGGTGGTGAGTGGGTTGGTATTTTAAATCAATCTCTCTAATCCCACCCTAAACTTCCAACTACTTTTCAAAAACAATCCCAAACTTTCTAATCAAATAAATCCGGTTATTACAATATCCTTACTTTAAAGGAATTTCGTCCCATAATTCATTCAGTCAAACAAATAACGATATTTCTTTCTCATCTCATATTCTAACTCCCAAATGGCCTTTTTCTCTTCATGGAACCGCCACTGAACTTTCACTAAACGAATCTCTTTGTTTCTCAAAACTCTAACTTTATAATCAATGACTGCTTCCAGGGTTTCCATAAAAACATATATTTTTATCAACTTCGATTTTGGGTAAGGGTATAGCTAAATTCAGATCAGCCAGACACTTCTACAAATTCGAAACATGGAAAGTGTTTTAAATAACACTGAGCTCATCTGGTAATGCTAATCGATACGCTGCTTCACCAACTCGATTGGTGATTTTCAATGACCCAATATACCTTGGACTTAGTTTACCCTTTTTTCCAAAACGTACAATCTCTTTTCAAGCTGAAACTTTCAACATCACTTGATCCACCACTTGGAATTCAATTGGTTTACGACGTTTGTCGGCATAACTTTTCTGTTTGACAAGACTTTTATATGAAACAAACAAAAACGACTTATATTTTACTAATATATCTTCAAAATAAAACTTAATTCTCTTTTAGAACATCAAATAAGTCTATTTTTTTACATTTTATTAATTCTTTCATTTTACTGTCCTCAAAATATAATTTTTGTACGGTTTCTATATTTTTATTAATTTATGCAATTTATTATATATTTAATGATAAAAAAAAGAATGTAGAAAAGGGATAAAAATAAAAATTGGAAACTACGTAAACTTTTTATTTTTGTGTCATTTTAATTGTTTTGACGAAAACTTTCTAATGATTTATTTTGTTATAAAAAATAATTATTTTATTATAATTTTATAATTTACATAAATTAATCAAAATATATAAACACCTCATTAGGAGTATACTGGTCATTTGACTTGTTTTGTGCTGTCCAGATTTGTCTAACCAAACGTTAAACAATTGTCCAGTTTTGTCCTGTTATGTTCTGTACTGGATACCAAACGCACTCTTAATGATCTCATTCACTTGCCTTTTTAAAACAAATTATTATACAAACCGTAATTAAAATTTACATATAAAACCATAAAAATTTGTCATTTTCGGGTTTCTTATTTTTTTTACATATGTAAATATTTACTAAAATTTCGCATATAAATATCTCTTAATATTGTCACCTTTATTGTGTTTCATCTATGAAACATTACTAAAATTTACATATGATACATCTACTAATATTGTTACTTTCTGGTTTCACCTATGAATTTTGGAACAAACAAAGCTCATACATGAAATGTCAATAGTAACTTTAAACAAAAAATATTGTTTCACCTATGAATTTTAAACAAAAATCATTGTTTCACCTATAAACGTCGATAAGAATATTCGAACAATCAAAGTTCATAGATGAAATTGGTCTTCTACCCGTTGGTTTTCCGGATTTACCCGAATATCATGTGTCCCTATAATCCACATCAGCATTATCATGGACAGGCTAAAAGACAAAAAAAAAAAAAAAAAAAAATTCAAATTCCTCCAGGTTAGCAAATGATACTGTGGATTTGAATCTGATAATTCTTTTCTTTATCTTTTAGCCAAAATGAAGGAATTAAATGGGTGGAATGATTATTGAGAGTGTTCTCCCTTTCTTTTATAATATTATCTAAACTGGAGAAGAAGAGAGATTGATAAAATTGGGGGGATGTGAATGTGAATATGCAGGTGGTATCTAGTATGGAAGCAATTCATCCTGATATGGGCGGTATACTCCTCCTTCTTCACACCCCTCGAGTTTGGATTCTTCCGTGGATTGCCCGAGAACCTATTTCTTCTCGACATTGCTGGTCAGCTTGCTTTTCTCATCGATATTGTCCTACATTTCTTTGTTGCCTACAAGGATACTCATTCCCATCGCCTCATCTGTAGTCACAATCTCATCGCCATTCGGTACCATGCCATCTCAATCTGCTTTCTTTTACCATTTGTTTTGAAACCCTTTTTTTTTCCTTAACAAATGTCTTTGCAGGTACTTAAAATCTCGTTTCTTGCTTGATTTTCTGGGTTGTTTGCCTTTGGATGCCATTTACAAGGTATTTATTACTAGGATTTGCATAAATTAGAGTTTAGATTCCATTTTATGCTCCCCCGATGGTTAAATAAACGCAAAACAAACCTTTCATACTTTTTTCAGATATATACTCTCAACTCTCAAGAACAGAATGATGTATTTAATTAAATAGTTAAAACTCTCGCAATCATTTCGATTACATTATTTTTGTCAACATTTTTAATCAAATTAACCAACAAAAATGTGAGTTTGCGTGAGAGGAAGAGCAGGAGAACAATATAATACATATAACAGTGCTCATTGTTACTATGTTAGGTATTTGGTAACAACTGAATGGAAATAATGTAATTGATATATTTGAGACAAGTAAATAATTGATAAACCTTTTTGTTTGAGGTATGCAATTGAAAGATATGTAAAAATATGGAGATGTGTTTGTCTATTATGCCATAAATAAAATGTAAAATTGGTTTGCACTGACACTAAACTTCGTAACAATATTATGACATACAAATGGTATTTTTGACAACTTTATTTGATGCTATTTTAGAATTTTAAGGATGGTATCATGTGGACACATGGAGTGAGTAGTACATATGTATTAGTCCCAAACCAAGCAAATTGAAATAAAAAATTGTCTTCATGGTTCATATATTACCTAGAAATAATAAGCCGAATATAAAAGGGTGGGAGTTAGACATGTAAAAGACAAAGAATTTCTTGGAAAATGTGTACTGAAATAGGCTCCATAAGTAAGAGGTTCATGAGATGTGCCTATTATTTTCATATGAATGCAATGACAATCGACCTTAATATGCCTTGTTTGCCCATGAAAAATCAAATTTCTTGGAGATGTGCTTAACAACTAGATTGTTTCAAAACACTTAAACTATGCTGATTGAGGATTCTTCTAATTCTATGTCAAGGCATCAAGTTCAAGCTAGCTTCCATGCAGTTCGGTCATAGCTTTATATTCAACCTTAGCACTAGACAGTGAAACTAGCTCATTTCTTGCACTTACACTATGTAAGGTTCCCATAAAAGAAGTTGCAATACCTTGAAGAAGATTGTGTATTTTGATGATATCTTGCATCACTTGGACCGGTTAATCTTTGATAGAATGACTTGAGTAGGAAGACCCTCCCTAGAGCATCCTTAGATATCTCAAGAATTTGAGAGAAATAATACCCTGTGTACTTAGATTCTGAGAATTTAGTTTGCACTTCCTTATGGGTGAACAATTCGAGAGAAATAATTCCCTGTGTATCATCACACAACTAAGAAGAATATTTTGTTAATAAATGAACTTGGCCGTTTGGGTCTTTTGGGACAAATCGTATCCTTGATCTAAGGAGATTTAGTTGCTAGTTTAATGGGATTATTATCCCTAATATCATCCCCAGGATTGTCGTTTTATTTGGAGAGAATTTTTTTTCTTCATTTATTTTGATTTCCCTTGATTTTTGTTTAATAAAATAGATTGGCGAGATGATCATCTCTATGAATAATATAGCCTATGGGTAGGATTAACTAGGTGATTCAATCAAATAATATTTCATGGAATTAGAGTAGGTGATCACTTGCACCATTCCGTGACCAGTTCTTCCTCCTAGACATGATTTAGTTCCCTCAATCATTTATGACGATAGAAGTCGAAAGTAGCATCACCAATTCCAGTACCCTTCCCTTGTTACAACCTTTCCAGATTCTAGTCTATTACTTACCACACATTTAATAGACACAACTCTGATAAGTGGTCCTGTTCAGTCATGATATTTGGTTGTGGAAAAGGAATGGAGGACTATTCACCTACACGTCTTGCTTTTACTGCTATACCGGAGGCAACTGCAGATTTCACATGTGAAAAGTGTAAATATTATGTGGTAATGTCATGGTCACGCAATTCCATGACAAATGAAACTTGGAAGTTTTTTTAATGTATTATAGGATTGCCAAGTAAATATGGGAGGTAGCATTGGAGACTAAAAAAGATTTTGGAACAGGAGAAAAGTATTTCTCTAGAGAATTGTATCTCAACTAGAACCAGAAACAGGTTTAAATACACAGCAGCTACCTATAAACTAGGGAAAAACAGAATTCAGATAAGCACACATTAAGCTGATTTATAAAATAATAATAATAAAAGGAAGCTTATCCTAACAACTTAACCATGTGAATAATCCAATGCTTATCGGATTTCCACACTCCCCCTCAAGCTGGGCTACGAATGTCAATCATACCTAACTTGCATCTTAACACTTCGAAAATCGGCTTTGGTAGAGCTTCTGTAAGAATGTCAGCTACTTGGTGCTTTGAAGGAACATAAAATAGCTCCAGCTTGCCCTCTTCCAATTTCTCTCTGATGAAGTGCCTATCCAGCTCGGCAAGCTTGTTCTCTCATGGTGCACAGGGTTTTAGCAATCTCGATAGCAACTGTGTTGTCACTACACAACTTTGTGGGGCGGCAACATTGATCCACAATTCTGTGAGAACTCTTCTCAGCTATATTCCTTCATAGATCCCGTGACACATTGCTCTAAACTCGGCTTCTGCATTACTACAAGACACCACTGCTTGTTTCTTACTCCTCCAAGTGACATCTTCCATCCATTTTTGACCCTCCCCAATCTGCATTAGTGAAGACTTGTACCTCTCTGGTTTATGACTTTCCAAAGAATAACCCTTTTCCTGGGCTCTTCTTTAGATATTTCAGAATCCGGACTATGGTCTCCTCGTGATCCTTGGTTGGTTGGTTCATAAATCTACTTACCATACCAACAACAAAGCTTATGTCAGGTCTAGTATGTGTTAGGTAGATTAGTTTCCCAAATAACCTTTGGTATCTTCCTTTGCCTGTCAATTCTCCATATCCTCTTTGATGACTTCTGTTCGGATCCATGGGTGTTAATGACGGCTTACACCGTAACATCCCTGTCTCCTTTAAAAGATCAATTGTATACTTCCGTTGGGTGACAAATATACCTTTGTGAGACCTTGCTACTTCCATCCCTAGAAAGTATTTCAACTTTTCTAGGTCCTTCACTTCGAACTCCTTTGCAAGTATACCTTTGAGACATTCAATTTCTTCCCTGTTATCACCTGTCAGAATAATGTCATCCACATAGACGATCATAATAGTCTTCTTTCTAGTTGAAGATGTTTTAATAAACATGGTATGATCGGTTTGACATTGATAGAAACCATTTTGTTTCCCCACTTGCATTAGGCGTTCAAACCATGCTCGTGGTGATTGTTTGAGCCTGTAGAGTGATTTCTTTAGCTTGCATACCTTCCTGGAAGCCTCTTCTGAGTGGATGCCAGTTGGAACATCCATGTACACTTCATCCTCCAGTTCTCCATTTAAAAAGGCATTCTTTATATCTAGTTGGTGAAGTGGCCAATCTAGATCTGCGGCAAGTGAAAGTAACACTTATATGGAATTGAGCTGCGCTACGGGGTAAACATTTCCCCATAGTCAATCCCGTACGATTGAGTAAATCCCTTTGCTACAAGTCTCGCTTTGAATCGATTCTTGGTCCCATCTGCACTATACTTAACTGAGAAAACCCACTTACATCCCACGGTTCTCTTACTAGGAGGTAAGGTGGTGTATTCCCAAGTGTTATTTTTCTCGAGAGCCATAATTTCATCTTCAACAATGGATTTCCAATTCGGGTATTCTAGAGCCTCTTGTACATTCACTGGAATTTGTAGGGAGTCCAATGATGCCGCAAAGGCCTTGTGCGTTTGTGACAGATTCTCTGGAGTCATAAAATTCCCGATTGGGTGTGTTGTACACGTTCTTTTTCCCTTCCGGATGGCTATCGGAACATCAAGATCTACCTGATTCTCATTTACTTCAGCCGCATCATCATCATCATCATCACCTGTACATGGATTATGGCTCATACCTTGACTTGTCTCATTGTTAGGATTCTGACTCGGACTTGTCTCATGGCAATGTGAAGCTGGAGTGTTGACTTCTCCTTCTGTAGCCCTTTTCCGCCTTGAATACACTAGGATTTCTTCTGGGTCTTTATCTTGTGGGCTCGAACTTGATGAGGTATGTGAGGAGGGTGGTGTGGACGAGCCATTAGGTGGATTGAACGAATAATTGGGCTGATTGTATAGGACTGATATCGGCATGGACCAAATTGGATATTCATGAGATGCATTCTCCCCCTGAGGATCCAATTTGGAGTAGAAGGGTTGATACTCAAAGAAGGTGACATCCATGGTGTTGTATACCTTTTATACCTTTTTTGTGATGTGAAATAGCATTTGTATCCTTTTTGGTTATTTGAGTAAACTAAAAGACCACATTTGATTAATCTAGGTTTGAGCTTGCTGCAATTTTGTAGAGAAATGTGCACATAGGCTGTGCATCTGAATACTCGAAGAGGAACATTGGCTAGGAACCTGATATGTGGATAGAAGGACTTAAGGGTTTGAAGAGGTGTTTCGAATTTAAGAACTGTAGATGGCATGCGGTTTATTAGATAGGCTGCTGATAATATTGCATCTCCCTAGAAAGGTGATGGGATGTGAGAGGTAAGAAGGAGAGAGCGAGCCACTTCTAAGAGGTGTCTGTTTTTCCTCTCAGCAACTCCATTTTTCTGCGGGGTGCCACCACATGAGCTAATATGAATCCCGCTTTCAGTCAGATATTTCCTTAAGTTTGACTCAAAGAACTCAGTTCCATTGTCTGTTTTTAACACCTGAATCTTTGTGAAATTGAGTTTCTATCATTTTGTGGAATGCTTGGAAGATGTGTCTAACCTTGGATTTTTCTTTCATAAGGAAGATCCAAGTGACACGAGCATGATCATCAATGAAGGAAACAAACCATCTAGATCCAGATAAGTTCTTTACTCTAGATGGTCCCCATACATCACTGTGAATTAAATGAAATGGGTGTGAAGCCTTATAGGGCTGAATTGGATACTGATTTCGAGTATGTTTAGAGAGTTGGCACACATCACACTGAAACGGAATAGAACTTTTATTGAATAATTCAGGAAATAGTCTTTTTAAGTACATGAGATTAGGGTGTCCTAATCTAAGATGCCATAAGAAAAGATCATTCTTTTGTTTGGCTTGATTGAAAACACTTATTTGTAGGTGTCCTAGGTGGATTAAATGCAGAATCAGGTCCATCCGGAAGATGTCTCCACGAGGTCTTGCACTGCCAATCGTTCTCCCGGAGACTGAAACCTGAAATTCACATACAACAGGAGACATTTTAGTGATGCAGTTTTGGTCTTTCATAAGCTTGATAAGAGACATCAAATTATAAGTCAAGTTAGGGACATAGAACACAGAGTGGAGAGTGATGTCTTTGGTGATATAAGCCGAACTTATCCCTTTTACATTGGATAGTAAACCATCGGCTGTCCGAACCTTAGCCCCAGTTGTATCCTGTTGGAGATTTTGGAGTACCCGGATGTCTGCGGTCATGTGGTCCGTGGCCCCAGAGTCCACGATCCATTCACATGTGCTTAACATTTAGGGCTGTCGGTAAGTGCGCACCTTTTGCCATGGCAGCTATACCTTTTTCTCCAATTGCTGACTGAATGGTGGTTTGGAGCATCTACTGAGCTGCATGACCAGATGGTCGATATGGTTGCTTACCTACGTGCGCACCTTTTGCCATGGCAGCTATACCTTTTTCTCCAATTGCTGACTGAATGGTGGTTTGGAGCATCTACTGAGCTGCATGACCAGATGGTCGATATGGTTGCTTACCCACGTGTCTTCCATGTATTTTCTAGCAAATCTCCTTTGTATGACCGGGGATCTTGCAGTGATCACACCACAGACGGCTGCCAGATCGAGGGTTTGGGGTGCTTTGAGATTCATTGTTGCGGAAGCCTTGTGCTTTGGTGAAGGTGTTTCCCTTCCTTGCCACCAATGCAGACCCTTCAGTGGTTGTAGATCCCAACATGACCTTCCTCCGAGTTTCTTCATGTCGAACCTCAGAGAAGGCTTCCCTCACACTAGGCAGCGGTTTGCTGCTAAGGATCCTCCCACGAACTTCATCCAGATTCTGGTTCAAACCAAGTAGGAACTTATAAATTCGTTCTTTCTCCAGAATTTCCTTGTATTGTTTCTGATTAAGAGGGAAGCTCCACGAGACATCATTTAACACATCCAACTGTTGCCAATAGTGGACCAGCAAGTTGAAGTATTCGGTGACTTCTCCTCTTGTCGTAGATCATGCAATACTTGGAGTTCGAATATAGCTGAGGCGTTGTCCTTGTTTGAATAGGTGTCCCGGGCAGCATTCCAGATTTCTTTTGCTGTCTTATAGTACATGAAATTCTCGCCCGTCTCATCGGTCATGGAGTTCAAGAGCCACGGCATCACCATGTTATTTTCAGTCTTCCAAGTTCTGTACTTTGCATTGTCTTCCTTCGGTTCAGGGGCTGCACCAGTCAAGTAGTCTTCTTTCCCTTTTCCGCTGATGAAAATCATCACGGAATGGGACCATTGATTGTAGTTTTAGCCTGTAAGCTTGTGTCCGGTGATGGGAATTAACCCACCCTCGGTGAGGCGGGTTGTGGCGTTCGACATCACTTGGGATCCCTGGTGTATACCCGAGCTTTCTGCTTCGTTTTTCATGGCATGACCGATGTATTTCGTCATTATTCTTAATGACCGAGTGTGATGGATTAGAGAAGCTCTGATACCATAAAGATTTTGGAACAGGAGAAAAATATTTCTCTATTGAATTGTATCTCAACCGATATCCAGAAACAGGTTTAAATACACAGCAACTACCTATATTCCTAACATTCACTACTCAAGACCTTCCCCACATTCATTTCTTTTATTGGGATTTGGGGAGCCATACATGAAACAAATAGAAATAATATAACCGAAATTCAGAACCAAGGATCAATGCAAATCACAAAGAAACTAAATCGGTTGGACTGAAATCATACCTTATCGAATAATGTGTTTAACTTTGTGATGTAATGACTTCAGAGGTTGCAACTTTAATGTTGAATCTTCGTGATTGAATGTTCCAACCCTCTAATAGTATCCACACGAATATGAGATGACAATCAAAAGCCAATAGCCCATTACGTTGCTAGCCTTTGTTTTTTAAAACGGGAGAAATTGGTTACGGCTTCAAAGTTTGTGTAATAATTTTGGACCTTCTTTGTTAAATTTAAACATGTTCTATTTTGGGTGGGCTATTTAGACTCTTAGTTGGCCTATCAACAAAAGCAACGATTATCGATCCAACAGTTCCACAGTCCAAAACTTTGGTCATCTATTTCAAAGTCCAAAACGATTCTATAGTCATGTTCGATTGTGCTTTTATCAGTTCCCTCTATTGTTCATCTTCGGTTGCTTCTACTTTTGAACACTAACACTTACTATAAGGTAACGGTTTCTGACTTTCTATTTTAGTCTCTAAGGGGCTGTTTGGCAGTTGCTGAATGGTTTGGTGCAGAATGGTTAAGTGGTCAGAATGGTTAAGAGGGCCAGAATGGTTAAGTACTGAATGAAATAATGTTGTTTGGTAATTGTTATCTGAATGACAGTAAATTACCATTTTAACCCTCATTCACATTTTCTTTGAAGTTGAAGTTGGATAATGTGTTAGGGCCGATTAACCAATCTGCTTCATCGATTCAAGAATCAAGAACGAAAACCCTAACCAATCTGCTTCATCGATTCAAGAATCAATAACGAAAACCCTAACCAAAATCTGCTTCATCGATTGCCAATCTGCTTCATTAATCATAAACAATAAAAACCAAAACCCTAACCAAAATCTGGTTGGATTCAACTGGGTGTGTACGTTGGGTCCAATTTGGGGCTCCCGAACGCTGGGCGACGAGTTCGTGAAGGCAACAGGTGACCAGCGATGGCGAGGGGCGATGGCGAAAACCTAATCGAAGCTGTGGAAGGTCGACGGCGATGGAAGCTGTGGAGTCTCACAGGCTATCACCGGTCGAGCGACAACCGAAGACGGGGACGGAGATGGTGGAAGCTGGGAAGGCGACGTGAACTCAGTGAAGGCGACGGAAGCTGTGGACGGTCGCCGGCGATGGAAGCTGTGGAAGGTCGCCGGCGATGGAGATGGGGGGAAGGGTAACCGGCGACGAGAGGAAGGAGAGGGTGGGGGAGGAGCTGTGAGCGACGAGGAAGGAGGGGGTAAAATTGGAAAAAGAAGGATCTGAATGGTTGAGTGAGGTACCAGATGCAAAATGGTTAAGAGGTGTTTGTAATCATTAAGAGGCTTGTTTTTTTTTGCCAAACAGACCTAACCTCTTACCGATTAAGARGTTGGCTCTTAATGTAACCATTAAGAGCCTACCAAACAGCCCCTAATTGTTGGAATTTTGGACCTTGGAATTGGACGCCACTTTTCTGAATGGTTTCTGTTTCTGTCTCTAGTGGTTTCTTACTTTGTTGACTAACCATTTACGTTTAGGTTCGCTATTATTTTGTTGTTTGTGCATTAAATATTTATTTTTATAGGCATACAATATATAAATTTAAACACACACACACACACACACACTCATATTTATTTTTATAAACCTAATTTTTACCGCTATACTGTCGCTTTACCACTGCGATAACAGCAATTTCAAATCATGGTCCCGACTGTGATTTCCACAATCGACGCGTTAACTGCTTAGCTTCTAGGTAATCAAGTCAAATGTCTTTATCTATAATGTCCACTTGAAAACACTTACGAGACAACATATAGTTAAAGACAATATCACCCACATGATATGGGGAGAAACAATATGAGTTACCTTTGTAAATGTACAACTTTAAGTTGTGCCATATTACTTTTATTGTGAAGGGTACCCACAAGTTGATTCCTGTACTATCCCCAACATACCCATAAAGTTTGTAAATGGTTTTGAGAAATTCTCCAATTGATGCCCAAAGTGATTCTTCATGTCAGCACAAAATTCTACAAAAATATAGAAGATATGTATGGGAGTGAAGTAAATCAATCCATGATATTCCATATGATCATCAACAAAAGTAACATGATATTTACAATCATCCATTATGGGCCGACTTCATCGGATTTTTGATTGTGTGAAGTCCCTCGGTTTGCTTTCTTAACTGTCTGCATGCCTGTCACATATCTTGAGCATGCTTTGTTTGCCACTCATCCCTCAATTATTCAACACTGTTATACCTAGGGATCATTGTTGCATATCAGGTAGAAACAATAGTATGTAAGCCACTAGGAGAAGGAGAGAGTTGTGACTGCATTATTAAGCTTCTCATTTTACGTAATATTGGTTCTATGGCCCAAATTGTAGTATGATAAATAAGTCCCATATTCCCATGATAGAGTTCTACAAAGTCCAGCCAGATGATGAGTATTGATTTTGGTCAGGTCTCTCGAGATATTCACAATTATTTATGGCCTTTATTAGTACTAACACTTGCATTGAAATATATGCCAGAATGTGTTTGAACTTATACAAGTTATCTGTATCTCTTCCACAAACTCACTATATTTTTGCTATAAAGAAAGCCATCTCATTAATTGGCATATGTAACTAAGGGAAATACTACCTGTGTATAGTATACCTACTTGATGCATCATCCTTTGAATGCTTGAATTTCATTCTTACTACATCAGATTAGCAACACTCTTTCACTTATTTCATCAGGCTTGTAACAGAAAAGAACCAGTGAGGTACCTGCTGTGGATCAGGCTAAGTCGGGCTTTACGAGTGACTGAATTTTTTGAGAGATTGGAGAAGGATATTCGTATCAACTACCTATTCACAAGAATTATAAAACTTTTTGTTGTCGAACTATATTGTACACATACAGCAGCATGTATCTTTTACTACCTGGCGACCACACTGCCTCCTGCAAAGGAAGGTTATACATGGATAGGGAGTTTGAAGATGGGCGACTACAATTACTCGCAATTTAGAGAAATAGACTTGTGGACACGCTACATAACTTCACTATATTTTGCCATTGTAACCATGGCGACTGTTGGTGAGCCCCTTTTTTATTCTCATTTCCATTGTTTCGAAAACATGAGCTAGGTAGATCATACCTGATGGTTGTCTTAATTAAACGACTTTAATCCACCACTACTTAGGGAGGGTTTTGACATTCCAATACTAATTTTTTGATATACAAGGACAACTCATAATTTAGTGCTTGAGCTACTCCATTGCTTGTATATATATCTTAAAAAATAAATGGAAGGAATGTTGAACTTATATTCTTCTATGCAAGAATCCCTTCAATCTCATTCTTTGTAAATTGTAGGGATAAAAAATGAAGCAAATGAGCTTGGCCCGAATGTGGATAAGCTTTCCTTAAGTTCATTTTATCTAGATTCCGGCTAGACCTACAAAAAAATAAAACCGGAGGATTATGTTGCCTCGATTTATGTTGATATGCAATGATTGGATTGTGGCATTATCTTGTAGCTAGAATAGCTTATTTGAACCTTAGACACCAGAACAATGAGTTTAATTGCTGCCGAGTATAGCCTATTTCGAAGGACGATCTCAAATCTAGTGGTGCTTGAACCAGAATGTATTTATATTAAGCCTGTGAATGTAATCTTGTCTCATCAGTAATTGCTCATGAATATACATACACCAACAAGAAACATTTCCATTCATGTGGCTATTAATAAGGTTTCGATTAATACAAATCCATGAAAATAAGACAAACAGATTTAGAAGTATATCATTACCAAACAGGGGTGATTTGTCAATAAAATGGTGATTTAGATTGGATTCTGATTTCTTAATGGAGTTCATATCATTTGCAACACAAAATGTATGATTTCAGTAACAGATCATTCATATTACTGTGTATCCACCATAATAATGGGAAATTTTAGCTATGCATTAGTAGTTCAACCGCATGATTATACATATTCATGAATAATATTTGAATTGTATTTTGTTATACTATGACTTTCTTGGTGAAGATATTGCTTTAAAATATTATATATTCTATTGAATTGCGCATATGGCCTTATAACATTATGATGATTTACTGCCACTCATGCGACCTTTATTGGCTTTATGTGAGGGTGCTTACTCGTTCCAGCAATTTGTTGCACATGCTGCAGGTTATGGAGATATACATGCTGTCAACAATAGGGAAATGATGTTCATAATCATCTATATTTCGGGTGACATGATTCTTGGTGCTTATTTACTTGGTAATATGGCAGCACTGATTGTAAAAGGATCAAAAACGGAAAGGTTTAGGGATAAAATGACTGATCTAATTAAATATATGAACAAAAACAACCTTGGGAGGCAGATAAGCAACGAGGTCAAGGGTCACGTGCGCTTACAGTATGAGAGCAGCTACAACGACACTGCTGTTCTTCAGGATATCCCTGCTAGTTTTCGAGCCAAGGTGTGATATAAAGCATAGCATGTTTTGTCTTATATAGTTGGACAACAGATATTAGTTTTTTTTGGATTTTAATGAGAACACTAGTTTTTAACCAATCAGAATCCTCTTTTTTTGGAAAGATGAGAACCTCTGGAAAATATATTAGAAAAAAGAAAATACAAGGCGTGGAGAAAACCACTCAGAACTCAACCTGAGGTGAATCAGATTACTTTGTTACACTAACATTTTCGTTTTACAGATCTCGCAGAAGTTATATGAGCCATACATTAAAGAAGTTCCTCTTTTCAAGGGATGCTCTCTTGCATTCATCAAACAGATAGTAAGTTATTTTTTTGACGCACAAGACAAACATTTGTTATGATGCTTGATTGCTGCAATTTCTATTCTGCATTTGACCCTTCATGAAGATGCAATATTGGTTTGGTTATCACATGATTGCTCTGTTGTGTTCATGTTCGAGATCTGGCTGACGGCCTGACATTAAAAATTCTACATCACTTCAGTTCACCCTGCATATGCTCCCCTCTTAGGGATGTATGTAACATTTATATACTGCCTTTTCTTTTATTGTTAATTTACGGTGGTATGATGGATTCTTCCAACACATTCAATCCCTTTCTCAACATTTTTTAGAGTATTGTATTTACATGTACCGGTATTCTGGTATGGAACGGAGGAGAAATTGAGGTACGCAAGGTGTAAGGATAGGCCAAGAAAAAAAGGAAGTAATTTAGAGAGATTTGAAAGAGTGGCATACCGAAAGAGTCAGACTATAATTAGGAGAGAATAAACTGGGGTAGATGATGAAGATTTTCAGGGGTGACATATATTGATGGAGTTGGCCATAAGTAAAGAGCGTGGAAATATGTTTTACGTGTTCTTCAATCGTCAAAGGGATTTTAGGGGTGTCATATATTGGAGGAGTTGGCCATAAATAGAGAGCATGGAAATATATGTCAAAAGGGGTTCCCTTACGACTGCCACTTAGGAGGATTGGATTGGGTTCGGTTGGGTTTGGTACCCAAATAGCCCAATTAAGAAATCAAACCAATCTCTTTTTTTGTCAAAATTAAAACTTTACATGTCAACCTATTCAATCAATGCAGCCCCAGTGAGTTGTAATACTATGGGTTGGGTTGAAATTGGGCTTGACAATTTAGGTGAACATCATAAAATCATAAAGGTTATTATGTATTTTCTAGCTTATGATATTTTCTAACTAAACTTTCTCTTCCTAAAATCCTTCAAACACTTCTAGACCTACGTGTGCACTCTGATGGTGAAACACACACTCATACTTGTAAGCTCTATCTCTCTATAACATTATATGTCTAATTTCTTGCTCTTTGAAACCACATTTCTAGAAAATAACTCTCATACACACTTTAAAATCATGTATACAAATATTATATATGTAAAGTAATCACTTCCACTCTCTAGATCTATAATCTGAACATCATTTACATTTTCATTTCAGATTCTTTGAAATTTTTTCTCACTCAAGAAGTATAGTTACATTTTTTGCTTTCTAAATATTTCTCTCTTTCTGAGCTCATAATTATATATATAGATATTTACATTTATGTATAAATGTATATTATATGAGGTACCTACAGAAGCATATATACGTGTAGAGGTGCAAACAAGCTGAGCTGAGTTCAATGGTATTAGGCTAAGTACAAGCTCGATTCAATAGCTTGATGAGTCTTGATGCTGGCTTGAGGTTAACCAGAGGAGGATTCAAGCTTAGTTCCAGGGGGGGCTTGAATTGATTGAAAATATCCATGAGAATTATGCTCGATAAACCCATCTCTATTTGAGAGCTCGAACTATGTTCAATAAAGCTAGCCCAATTTGAACTCACTCCAAGAATAATAACAGATACATATGGCTTGAAAAGCACGAAAAGAAGTCAAGTCAAGCTCTTATAATCTTGAACCTGACTGGTTATATGCTTCAAGTTCTGAAAACACAGTTCTTTTATGGAAATTTTATTCTCTGTAGAATTATGTAATATATAAAATTTATATTGAAATTCTCTTTACTATCTCCATCTGTGTCCTCATTCATTTTGAGTTCAAAGAAAGAAAATTTTCTAGTTTATACCAATTTCTTTATATGATATCTATATTATATTGGTTACATATGTGTCATTTGTGTTTTGAGCAAGTTAAACCTCTAGACTTACCAATTTGTTTGAGAGCGAAAATATGACAGCCAACCCAATCTAAATGTGTTATATGTAAAACCAAACCCAACTCAATTTCTTCTTGTTAGGGTTGGGAAGGAACCCAATTTGCACGACTAGGTTGACCCCTCCAACTTCTATTTTGTTTTCTGCTTACCCTGCTCCAACTAGTTTGAGATGCAAGGAAATGGGAATATAAGCAAATGCGAACAGAAAGGAAGTTAATTTTCTCCATTATACAACCTACATTAAAATAGGATTACAAGGGAACTAAGCTAGGAAGGTTAGCTATACAAAATATACTGAATTCCATGATTCTAACAATCACCTAAAGCCCAATCCTTGATTAGGGCATTCGACTCTACCTGCTATATTTACAACAAACTATACAATACCCATGATTTTAAACAAGTTAGAAAGTCTTGTCCTATGATCTATGCTATTACGACGGTCAAAATATGAAATCACAGTGAGGACCATGATTTGAAATAGCGGTTATCGAGATGGTAAAGCGGCCTAAAGACAGTGGTTCATATGATAATTATATATATATATATATTATATACATAACTCAACATATTATATATAATTATGATGTCCAACTCCAAATAAAAATAATTGAACAATACTTTCATTCAAAGTCAGAGATCAAAGTGATGATGTCCAACTCCAAAAAAATAATAATAATGGTGTCCAAGTCCAAAACAATAAGAATAATGAAGCCTTAATATTGTCTAACTAAAGTAAAACCCGACGTAGGTCCAAAGTAAAAGCCTACAAAATTACTTTTTAATACCAAAACAACCTATCTACAAATAGTGGTTATGTGCCTACTTTTTTGTATTCAAAATGCGGTCATTTAGCAGTCAATAGCGCTGCTAATAGCAGGACCGCTATTTCAGACTGCTGTTTGTTCCATGACCGAGAACCACGATATAGCACCGCGATTAGCAGTATAATATATGATCAGAGTTTCCTAAATCAATGATCCAAGGAGTAGAGTGTGAAAGGGAATGGCAAGTTAGATCATTTACATCAGTATCTGTTTGTGCCATAGAACCATGATGAGAAGTAGTCGACACCCAATTGTTAGAATTTAACAATTTTCAAATGATCGACACCCCATCATTGGAATTTAACAATTCTCGACTCTGATTCATCTGCTCTTTTGGTAAATGGAACAACTGTTTCTTCGTGTGCAGTTGAAGGGTGAACAAACCTGATTTCATGTTTGCCCTACTAATTCACTGGTTTGCCATGCATTTTCCAGCATGTCTCACTGGTTTGCCATGGAGTTTCTATCAAGTCTCATGGTTGTATCGTGGCTTATTGCAATAGTCACACTCTTCACGATTCTTCTCTTCAGAGTTCTTCTAATGAAGTTGTCCAACATTAGCTTCTCTAACAAGTGCATAGTGGGGAGATAGACTTGGACACAACTCAGACATGGTAGAAGGTAGCTAGCTTTACTAATTTTTTCTACTACGAAGGTTGGTCGTACAAAATCAATCATTCTAGCTGAATCCCATGATATCTAAAACCGAAGTTCCTTTAGTATGGCATTTAACCGATCTTCTATATTTACAACAAAATATAGAATATCCTATACAAATTTACTAAATATTCTCCTTTCCAACATGGAAAGGGAATGCTACAATCATATAGACCAGCCATCCTCATCAGCTAAAAGCAAATAACTCTTGTGTGCAACATCCAAAGTTGAACTTATATGTTATTAGTGGAGAAGTTGTGCAATTTTTTGTAAAGATTAAGAAGCTTATAGTAAGCTATGTGGGATTTATTCCTTCATTGAATACCTAGCACTACCATCTGCTGATAGAGTAAACAGGATTTATTTGTTTTTTTTTATTAACCTGGATATCCAACCCGCTATGCGAGCCGACTAATCCCAGGGCAACCACCTGCTTTGCAGATAGCCGGGAGTCACTGCATTTAAACCTCCGTGGCCACAAGAGGATTTATTTGTTATTCACAACTAACTGTGATTTTACAAAAGAATCACTGATACTGGTAAAAGCATTGAGCATGGTTCTTACTTCCTTGCCATACTGTATTCATGGTTATTAAAAGCATGCCTAGACTCTAAGGTGCTAAATCGCAAGAGGTTGGACTTTTCTACGGGTGAGGGGAGGTCAAGGTTGGGCTTTTCTATATCTTTATTGTTGTGTAGTATTAGCATATCTGTATGCGTAGTATTCTTTCCTACCCTCTCTCTCGTTCACTAGTTACTTAAATAGAAGCAATATTAGTATCATTATTGGGGAGTATAAATTCGATGAAGACGTTGAAGAATACACACTTGATGGTGATAATGATGACAATGATGATGATGATGATGATGATGATGATGATGATGATGATGAGTAATGAGGAGTGACTAGTAATCAGGACTTTATTGAGCTATGTTTGATATTAGTGCTATTTGAAAACTGAAATTGAACTATGTTTTGTATAATGCTATTTGAGTTGTGTAAAATGTGTGTGCGTGTGTATATATATTGATAAGATGTGCCTTGCATGCCTGAGGCTTGCGCCTAGGCCCTGGAACCCCTTTGCGCCTAAGTGCGCCTTGAGCCTTTATCAAATTTGACTGTATTACAGCTTGTGTAATCACTCCTATTTCCCATTTGTTAATATATTTACTAATTTGATCTTGTAGGCAATTAAAGTTCAGGAAGAACTTTTTCTTCCTGGAGAAGTGATTATTGAAGAAGGAAATATAGCTGATCACCTTTACATTGTTTGTCACGGGAAACTGGTACAAGTTTCTGCCCTTTCTTCACCGTTGTGGCCTCATTGCAATAAGAAGATAGTATTTTTTTTTTTTTTACTATACTTGATTTAACAAGGCCAAGTTTTAGGCTAACTCATCAATTTTATTATGTCCAGTATGGTGTATCTGTATAAATTTTAGTTGTGAAGTTGCTAAAAGAGGTCAAAGGCAATGCACTGCTTTGATAGGTGGTAGAAAGCAATTCGTTGCTGAATTATGATTTTGATCTTGTTACTTAAGCACATTTACAGCAACTGAGAAGGGTACTGGGTGTAAAAACATACATGCATATATGTTTAAAGCGCTAAATTTTGTTGGATTCCAAGTGGTGAGTGAAGGTGGAATTACGAGCATAAAGGCATTGTTTGGCAAACATAAGCCAGTTTATTTTTTGGGTACATGTTTGGATGGACATAAGCTAGCTTATTGAAACGTTAGTTGGAGTAGCTTATGAGGAGCTTTTTGTCAAATTTTCCAATTATAACCCTCATTAATATTAATTATTATTTATTACTGTTAATTATAAATAAATACTAATTACTGATAAATAAAAATAA
>NC_037540.1:18629178-18657187 GCF_001531365.2 Cynara cardunculus var. scolymus | reverse complement strand
TAATAATCAATTTAAAATTCTTTAATTAACATATTATATTATTTTGATTTTTCTTTACTATCTTGTTTGTATTAATATATTATATTATTAAATGTTTGTTTTAATTATATTATAATTGAATAATTTTTCAAGATGTCCTTTTTGGTCATTTTACATGCTCATCAGCTACTGTTTGCCAAACATAATCGGTTTATCAGCTAGCTTATCAGTCATCGGCTAGCTTATCAACTAGTTTACCAAACATAGCCAAAGTCTTACGCAATAAGGTATGGGCATAAGTGACCAGAAAGTGCCCTAGGCTCAAAGTGTATGTGCTTGTCTCTGTCGTCCCTTAGAAATGGTTCCACTAATAGTCTATGCCTAAATAGAGATTTATTTGTGATATACTTGGTCATGGAAGATTAAAGATATGTATTCAACTTAAAATTATGACGATCTCAAGGTTCAGTATTCCTAATTCCTTTCTCGTTAGCTTCATCTTCTTCGGGAGCTGAGATTCCAAAGTTGTTACAGGCTCAAGGTGTGCCTAGGCCTAGAAGATGAGAAAACTTATTTAATATTAGGGTTTGACTGGGTAACTAATAATTCTTCATGAGGTGCGCCTAGGCCCATGAGGCGCCGGGGCCAAGACTTGACGCCTTAGTGAGCCTTGTGAATACGCCTAGCTTCGACTTTAGAAATTCCCAAGATCTTGAGTTTTATGAGCTTCAAAGCCTAGTTATGAGTTCTAACAACTATGGCATGATCCCAAGAAGAAGATAACAGATGTCCAAGGTAGACAGTAATGACAAAATAACCAAAGCGGTATTGTAGATGTAATCTTGCCACTAAGAGAATATACTACTGCACGACTTGAAATCCTTGTGATTAAATCATATTGTTGTGTTTGTAACTTGATTTTGCCTAATTTTTGCTCAAAGAAGGGGTCAAAAGAGTCAGTTTGATTGTAATTCTGCTGTATTAGATTCTCGTTTTTTATGATTACGTTACTTTTTATGGTGCAAGTCATGTTTCTTTTCTTTTCTTTCTGGCCCTTTGTTTTGTTTTAGGTCATGCTATTGAGAGTATTTTTGGAACTTGTCCTTTCAACTCATTCCCTTTTATTCATTTATCTTATCTCAACTAGACAGGGTAGTAAAATATATACACTAATTTCTTGTCCTATGGATGAATCAAATGAATGTACAGTTCTTCATATACGAGGTGTAAGTACACAAAAGATATGGTATTTTCTATCACTCAGTTAGGGTAAAGAGATATAAAGGTAGTATATGTATCTAGTCAAGTACTAAGAATTACGGAGTACATTGCAAATGAACAACCTAATGATATGTTGTCATAATACTGTACAGGAGGATGTGAGAAGAAGCGAGAATGAAGTAGAAAAATCGATTCTGACTTTGCAAACTTCTAGCTCTTTGAATGAAATTTCAGTTCTTTGTAACATTCCAGCACCTGATACAGTTCGTGTCGGTGAGCTGTCAAAGCTACTGCGGCTTGATAAGCATTCACTTACAGATATACTTGAGATACACTTTTCTGACGGGAGGATCATTGTTGATAACCTCCTTGAGGTAAGTTACTCTTGGCTTAGTCAATAGAGTTTATATTCTTCTAGGGACATGCTGATGTTATTCTCTACCTTATTCCCTCTACATATAACTTAAATAAGAAAATTGACTTTTAGTTTAATCTCAAAATATATGAGCTGAATGATTCTTCTGTTAAAAAAGTAGTCATTGAAGTTTCAAGGTCTTTTCCTTTGTATATTTGCTTAAAATATTCATCAATGGTATCCGTACACTACTACCATCATATCAATCAACAACCTCCCTCAAGTCGCCATTCAATTTATTAAAGGAAGTGGTTAACATGGACTAAGAATTTATTTGACCCAAGTACATGGGTTTTACGGGAAACATGTGGTTTGAAACAATGTTTAAATCTGCTCACTCTTTCATGAAGACAACAAAGTCAGCTCTCTTGCATTATTTAGTATGGCGGTAGTGCCATTACGTATGTGTCATGGCCCGATTTCATTGAGCTGGTATACCATGCCAGAGGCTTTCCATGCAAGCATTCTCCAAGGTAAGATCAAGTACTTTCAAGAAGATGCTAGGCTTATGTATAGGACTTACCTTATGGTCAATTTTTGAGTAAGGAAAGTTTATACAATTATACCTAGAAAAGTATATGTATTTCCGTACTAACTTTATATTTCCATGAGTAGAAACTCCCTAAAAAAGAATTAGGAAAAAGTAGGCATCTTGCTTGATTGGATAAATATTCTAGGGTTCAAGCATCTTTGGAAGAGATGATTGCCTCCCAAAAGTAGGTAATTTTGTATTGGTATTTGGTTTGATCAATAATATTGTGTTGGGTTCTATCAAACTGGTAGCTAAATATTGCAGTTCTCTAATGAATAACAACAAAGAAAGTTGATGAACTGGAAAAGAAATTTGAGGAGGAAACAAGAGACATGAGATCCATGATGTTGTCCCGGTTCATAGCAATGGACGAGAAATTTGCATCGATTGAGGAACTGTCATGGACAATTGTTGAGACTACAAATGCACAAGGCCCGGGATTTTCAGGCTTCTTTAGGCTGGTTTTTTTGGGTTGGGCCTTCTCCAAAATTTCGGGCTGATTGGGCTTTAGGTCCCTGTCTGGATTGGAATTTGGGCTCACTAGACCCGGGTTTTTTGGGACCAGGCTCAGGCTCAGGTTTTTTTGTGCATCTCTAGTTGAGACCTAGTCCCAAAATCGAGGGGGAAACCTCCGGAGGCTATAAATCTCGTCAATAAAGGTTGAACAAAAAAACAAAGTGAATGGAGGTTTGGTGGCAGCAATGACAAGAAGCCAGGATAAGGGAAAGCAAATGGTGGAGGAGACAATGGTGGACTGGTTGTTAGGGGAAGAGCCGACAATTGAGGAGATGATAAGCGGGAACCACCACATAGGACGAGGTTGAGATGTTGTGGTGAGATGAGGACCACTTGAACAGTGGGAACATGTGCATGGGCGGGTATAAGCATGATGATGGCAACGACAAAAGGTGAGTGCTGCCATATGTAGGCTGAGATGTATGCTACTATGGAGACAAAGGTCACAGGGGTAGCAACAAGGGATACTAAGACCAAGGCAATCGTAATATACGTTTGTAGGGTTTCGCTTAAAAGTAACCTTATAAAAAACACATCGGAAATTAAAATTTGAATTAATTAGGTTACTTTCCATTTGAAAACTTTTCAGAAAAAGAAACTCTTAATGGATTCAATGACACTATTATATTGAATTAAAAGAAACCATAGGGTGTTTAGATGGTTACTTTTTCGAGTTTGTTGACAGATTAGCCGAAGCACCAGAACCAACGTAGGTTTCGTCGTCTAGTGTGATCTACACACTAATCCACTTGGCTTCAACAAAGTGCTAGCCCAAAACCCTTTTGTAATCTAGTATGTGTTTCACAGGAAAAAAAATATAAGGTTTCTTTTCTAGTTTATTTGTAACCTAAAAGTATCCTAATGGATTGACATCATAGTCTTAGGTCTATCACCTTATTTATAGGTTGGCCTTTGGAATCGGAGATAAACCATAACTCCCAACACAGTCAGGTCGGGCCTACCTTAATCCTTAAGCTTAATAAGGTTTTATTTAGTTTTATTATCTTTTAAACCCTGTAATGATCATAATTAAAATTTTAACACATGCTTTAATTATTCTACTAGAATAATAATTAACAATCAATATCATAAACACGATATTATTCGGGTTTCTGATCAAATAATAATCATGTCGAATCATATGTATTCTTTGTATGCGACCCTATAGGTTTACGTACTCTTCAGCAGTATTACTTTGTGACACGTGTTGTAGGCATATAAAACTTAAAATTCTCCCACTTGTACATGGCGCACAGTGACGTAGACGGGTGGTAAGCGTCAAACAACACGTCACCGCCCCCAAAGCTACGTAAAACGTGATTCTAAAGCAGTTCATTGATTAATCAATCATATGGTATAATCACTTGTTATCCTTTTGCTACACTATTTTGTTTTGAACTTGAGACATAGATCTGACTCATCCCTTGATCTTCAAAAAAGTTATGTTTCTCGATTCCAACATATTTGATTAAATAAGTGCTATTAGTTCTACTCATCCAATTTTGCATGGCCATGTAGTAATATCAAACTATGACATCGAGGGGACCAAAAATATCTCTTGCAAATCCCATTTTGCATGTACACGACTCATGCACATCTTAGGTCTAAGGATAAAAGAATGTTCACCATCTCAGGACTCACTATATGACGCTGAACTATGAAGTGATCTTGATAGTGGGTCTTGTCCAACACTTCTGTTGACAAGCGCATGTGACTTTGGTTGTTGAACCCAATGCTCTTCCAACTTAGACTGTAACTAGACTTCACAATGATCCTATTTTATTATTAGTCCCCTAATAATAATCGACCGATGACAATTTAACATATTAATATGATCATCACACTATTTAAAATAGTAAAATTTTGAAGTTTACTAATAATATTAATTTTGGTTCTTTTGCGTGTGCTATGGCACCCTCATCATCCTAATAAATCTCGATAGTGCCACATGCTAGGAACCACTCCTAGGTCTGTGATGAATTTCTTCATCCAAACAGCTTCCTTTGCGACCCCGATACTACAATATACTTCGATTCTGTAGTCGAATCTTCTCTCGTCCTTTGCTTGTAGCTCTTCCAGCTAAAACCAACATTTAACACAAATACATCCTGACTGCGATTTAAGGTCATAACAGTTGGTATGGAAACTAGCATTTGTGTATCCTTGGATGCACAAATCTCTCTCCAGACCGCCGTACAGTAACAACATATCTTTAGTCCTTCTCATACTTTAGGATACTCTTAAGTGCTACCCAATGAGCATCACCTGGGTTCGGCTAGCATCTGCTCATCATGCTCAGGGCATACGAGATATCTGGTCTAGTACATAACATGGCGTACATAATGGAACTTACGGCCAAAGCCTAGGGAACACCCTTTACACGATCCAGTTCCTCTTTTCTACTAGGACACTGAGTCTTGTTTAGTTGTATACCATGTACATTGGCGAGTTCCCTTTCTTGGATACCTGCATCTTAAAGTGTCTCAAGACCTTGCCAATATATGTGCTTAGACTTAATCTAATTTAGAGCTTAGATCTATCCCGATCATTGTTTTAAAAAACGCCCCAGGCCTGCGCGACTTGAGGCGAGGCGTCCAAATTCCTTGTATGAGGTGTCGCCTCCTTCTCCTAAGATGGCGGCTGCGCCTTAAATATGCGAGGCTGTGATTAAGCGGTGAGGCGGTTCACAGGCGTACCGTTTTACTAATTGGAGTGACATAAGTTTTTTATTTATTGAGTAGATAGTGGGCTGCACTAAAATCAAACATCAACATGCGCTATATAATAATATTTGTTTTTCTCCCACTTAGTGCTGGAACCCAAAAGTCATATATATATATATATATATTTATTTTTTTCTTTCTCCCACTCAGTGCTGGAATCCAGTGGTGTACCGGCTGCATTCAGACTTGTAATATATTGATACATATATATATTTTGAGTGTTATTATTATATATAATATAATATACTAATAAAAAAAAATATGTACTAATATATATATATATATATATTTCTGGGCTGATTATACTTTATATATTAATATATATATATATAGAAATAAATATTTCTTTGTTAGTATATTATGTATGTGTAATTATACATAATATTTTGTTTTTGAATTGCTACTGCTACTTTTTACTCGTTGCATACAATTATATATAGTGTATATATATCCTGGTTCTGTATATTACGCTGTCAATACAAGCGTATATATTAATATATATATATATGTATTATGTTTTTGTATATTATGCTGTCACATAAAAATGTGTAACTATGTACATATACCTATACCTATATATATATATATATATATTCTGTTTTTTGGTTTATTATGCCGCCACATACTAGTGTATATATGGAATTATGTTTGTTTTATCAAGTCTTATGCCCTTATGAATTTTGTGTTTTATTTTTTGAGGCTTACGCCTCAACCGCGTCGAGGCTTACGCCTCACATACCTAAGGGGAAAAAGCCTCGGGGCTCCTTTCCGTTCTTTAAAACCTTGATCCCGATGTATCTTTATACCAAGAATATACATAGCCTCTCCTAAATCCTTCATCACGAAACGCTTCCCTAGCCATGCTTTTACACCTTCACTCATTGGGATGTCGTTTCAGATAATCATTATGTCATCGACATACACCGGCTTTCTTGAATATATAAGGTTCATCTTCGTTCTTTACAAAATCAAATTCCTTGATTTTCTTGTCAAAATGATGATTCTAACTGTGAGATGCTTGTTTCAGTCTATAAATAGATCTCTACAACTTGCATACTCGATCACGTACTTTGGATGCTTAAAAACCTTGTTGTTGTACCATGTACACGTCTTCACTGAGAGTTCCGTTAAGGAATTCAAATTTAACATCCATTTGTCATATCTCGTAATCATGATATGCAACTATGGCAAGAAGAATCCTGATAGACTTAATCATGGCTATCGGAGAAAAAGTTTCATCATAGTCAACTATCTGAGTTTGAGTGAAACCCTTTTACCAAAAAAGCATGCACAATCCCATCTATTCGGTTTACTTCTTAAAAAACCCATTTGCACCCAACGACTTTGCAGTCAACAAGTGCATCTACCAAGTTCCAAACCCGACATGTATTGTATCTCGGTCTTCATGACGTCATGCCATTCATCAGATTCCAATCTTGATACGATCTCCTATTACAGATTGATCATGAATTGTGTCGTCATTGCCTATGGGACAACCATATCTCTCAAGCCCTTGACGAGTCCTACCCGATATACGGATTGTTTCTCTCATTAGTACCCTCAACAACTTGTTAAGATTCAACATTATGTTGATTTCCGGTGTCAATGATTGTCTCATCTTCTGGTTCTTGGATTCTTCAGATCTATTCTATCCCCGTTGTGGTTCTTGTCATAAAATCATATTTTAAGAACTCACTGCAAAGAGCAAGAAAAACTTTGTTCTCTTTGGGTTCGTAAAAGTAATACCTAGTAGTATTTTCTAGACATCACATAAAGACGCATTTTCCAGACCTCGGTTCAAGCTTCCCAGAAGCTTCGTGCTTAACATAAGCGTCACAACCCCATATTCTCATGTAAGATAACTTTGGGATCTTCCCAATCCATAATTCATATGGGGTATTTCCTTCTTATTCCAGTTTCTGATTTTATTCCAATTATTCGGTTAATATTTCAAAGTTGCTCTGATACCACTGTAGGGTTTCGTTTAAAAATAACCTCATAAAAACGCAGCGGAAATTAAAATTTGAATTACCTACAACTTTCCCTTTTGAAAACTTTTTAGAAAAGAAACCCTTAATGAATCCAATGACACAAATAAACTGAATTAAAACAAACCATAGGGTGTTTAGATGATTAACTTTTCGGGTTTGTAGGCGGATTAACTCTAGAGTGATCCACAGACGAATCCGCTTAGCTCCAACAGAGTGCTAGCCCAAAACCCTTTTCCTAATCTAGTATGTGTTTAATAGAAAAGAATAAGGTTTCTTTTTTGCTTATTTGGTAACCTAATTGTATCCCAATGGATTGACATCATAGACTTAGGCCCTATCACCAATTTAACTCCAAAACATGTACCCGGCCTACCTTAATCTTTAAGAACATTTGTTTTAAGCCCAATTATTTAATTTTATTATCTTAATAAATTTATATGTAAATACATTTACACTTAAAATCGTGTGATTATCATAAATACAATTTTAACACATACTTTAATTATTCTACTAGAATAATAATTAACAACCAATATTATAAAGACATGACTTTAATTGGGATTCTGATTATCCAATAATCATGACGAAACATACGCATTTCTTGTATACGACCCTGTAGGTTTACGTACCCCTCAGCGTTATTACTGTGTGACACGTGCATGGGCATATAAAACTTACATATGAAATTTAGAACCCTCAAGACGCAATGATAGGGGAGAGAGGCGATCTCGTTTAGCAATATTACAACTTCTTTGGAGGCCACATAGGGAATGAGAAATATGCATCCTTTTAGGTCTTGGGTCTTGTTGGGGGTTTGGATATGATGTACAAGGGAGAGTGATGGGAAATATGCCACCTGTTGGGTTTCATTAGGAGTTTCAACATGGTTTTGAGGATTGCTCAATGCGGTAAATGAGAGAAACTTATGTGAAGGGATTGAAAGTCGATATATGTTCGAGATTGAGGTTGTGGAAACTAGGGAAGTGATTAATCTGGCACGGGGAAGCCGAGGGAAGTGATGAATTTGTCACAAACAATCGACATGAAAATTGTTGAATAGGTAAAGTAATGCAACATTCGGAGGTTATTATCAACAGGAAGGGAATGGAAAAAATCGAAGGGATCGCTAAACCTCGCCACCATAGAAACTGAGGCATCTTCGTGAGCTACCATAGGCCTTCGACCGAGGATCAAACGGATGACAGAGGAAAAGCTGTTGGACACAGGGTCAAAGCGTTATGTTCAAATGTAATGAGAAATTACATTTTAGGGCATTGTTCAAAGGGCTATGGAAAAAGTCGAGGGGATCGCTAAACCTGGCCGCCATAGAAACTGAGGCATCTTTGTGAGCTACCATAGGCCTTTTACTAGGGATCAAAAGGATGACGGAGGAAAAGGTGTAGGACATTAGGGTCAAAGGGTCATGTTCAAATGTAACAAGAAGTTATCACTAGGGCTCTGTTGGTCCACTATCACTAGGAGTTAATGTTGCCAAAAGGGAGCTAGAAGAGGAGAAACCTCATTCCTGCAAGGAAAAAAAGGCACTAATGAGCTTCCACCCTGAGGATAATGTGTCTTCTAGGAAGGGAGTAATGTTAGACCTGCACATGGGATTTACCCGAGGGATACTAAAGTATCTTTTCAGAGAGGGTCTCAGTTCTAGGTTTTTTGGGATTAAAAAATGGTCCCAAATTTTGGGGTTGAATTGCAGTTGGGTGAAATGAGAAATGTTTTGGGCATGAGAAATTTTTGGGCCTACTTTAGGGTCTCATGACAACAAAGAAACTGGAATCCCCAAATTGATGTTGAATGATTGAGATCATGAATTTGGACTGGGGACAAGGTGTCATTTTGGGAGGGTAATAATGTTGGACCAGCGCATGGTATTTACCCTAGGGTCAATTTTTGAGTATAGGAGTAAGGAAAGATTATGTATTTTCATAAAGAAGAAACTCTATAAATAAGGATTAGAAGCAAGTATTGAGCTTGATTGAGGATTCAATTAAGCATCTTTGGGAGAGATGGATGCCTCCTAAAAGTAGGATGACTTTGTATTTAATTCTCGTTTGTAAGCTTTCAATAACATATCTCATGGTTTCTTTTATAAGACACTACAATGCTCGAGGTTAATCTAATATTCCTTATAGTTCTCACCGACCTTGTAATTTATAGAAGCTTCATGATACTGTTGGGATTTCAGGAGCCGTACACGAAGCAAAATAATAAAATTAACCAAAATCCTGAACCAAGGATCCATGTGAAACACACCCCAAAAGTCATACATTATAGATTAAAGCTACGAACTATGTGTTGTAGTGCGTACAAAGTTTTCAACTTTAATGTTGAATCTTTAGGCTTGAACGTTCCAACCCTCTAATTGTTCCACACGAACACCAAAGTTATTATAAACATTAAAAGATTTCTTATTTTTTTTTAAAAGAAACTTTAACGATGGAAAGGGGGAGGGGTTATTTACTTATTTTATCAAAACCCCTTATATAGGAAACGTCGTAACTCATGTGTCCTTAAAATATTCTTTGTTAGAAGTTTGGAAAAAATCATTAACAATTCTCTTGCAGGTGGAAGTTCTTTTCTATACAGTTAACCGATATTTCATTTGCTATTATCAGGGAAAAGAAACATACCTCCGTAACAAGATATTAGAGTCTGACATAACACTTCATATTGGAAAACATGAACTTGAGTTGGCTTTGAGGTTAAATTCTGCTGTTTATAATGATGACCTCTATCGTGCAAAGCGTTTGGTTGCAGCTGGAGTAGATCCTAATAAGACAGATTATGATGGAAGAATGCCTTTGGTATTAATCCTGAAATACTTTTCTTTTTTATTAAAGATGAATATTGTTTCTTCTTTCTCAATCCATTTCCTATATACAGTGTCTGCTTGATGTGTGAATACTGTTACTTTCTTTCACCCTTGTATTTGTGTATATAAAGGCAAACTGAAGATTTCAGCAGCAAAGTTGTTTTACATGTGGAAGTCTGTTAGTTTCATAGTATACAACATGAATCATCAATATTGTCATATGTGAAGTTTTTTAAAACTGCATTTGAGGGTTATGTGAGATGCTAGTTTTGTGTTTGTGTTTACATGAATGTTATACCACAACAACAGTGTATGCAAACAAAATACACATCTACTTGATTTAAGAAAATTGTCAGTGTTTTTTTAATTAACCTGGATATCCAACCCGCTATGCGAGCTGACTAATCCCAGGGCGACCATCTGCTTTGCAGATAGCCCGAAGTCACCGTATTTGGACCTCCGTGGCCACAAGGGGATTTTTATTCGTCCTTGGATTTGAACATACTTTTGACCTTTGGAGCCAAGCTCAAACCAATCAGGCACCACCCTTGTGGTTGAAAATTGTCGGTGTTAACAATGTTGAGCAAAAATAAAACCATGAAAATTATTCTACACTTCAATTTTATTCATAAATTAAGATAAAACTTCCAAATAGGAAAAGGCAACTTCCTAACTCAAAAAGAGTATATATTCACGTTCTGTTAAAAAAATAAAACTAAGTAATTAAGTTCTCTACCAATAGCAAAATAGAATTAATTTAACTGAATGTTTAGTATATTCTCTTTTTCTGTTTTGTTGTCATTTATTTATTTTACTGATATTTTTGTTACTTATTTATTCTCAGCATATTGCTGCAATCAATGGATTTGAAGACATTGTTGAGTTTCTCATGCAAAAGGGATCGATAATCAATGCTACAGGCATGTTCTTATGTGCAGAGTTTCATTAGTCATAATAATATTTAACACAACTAAATATATGATTAATTCCTGCTATTTAACGTATGATGTAGATAATCATGGAAATACTCCATTATTTGAAGCCATCAAGAATGGCCACAATCAGGTGATTTCCATGCTTGTTGAAGCAGGAGCATCTTTAGACATCAATAATGCTGGGAATTGTCTTTGTATGGCTGTTGCAAAGGGGGATATAGAATTTTTGAGAAGGGTCTTGGCCAACGGGATTAATCCTAACTCGAAAAATTATGATCTTCGTACACCACTTCATATCGCTGCTGCAGAAGGATTGTATTCAATGGCTAAGTTGATCTTAGAAGCAGGAGGGAGTGCATTTTCCAGAGACAGGTATGGTCTAAGCTTCACATTTTCTTTCACATAAGGTAATGATGAAACATGCCACACATAATCCAGGGTGTTTCAAGAACGAGGCAACATCACTTCAATTTTTTTTTGGAAATGAATTATCACTTCATTTAACAAGTACGCTTTGGAGTGACGTTTATTACCAAGCATAAACTGATAAATATTAGTTGTCTGTTGTATCTTATCTATTTTATAGTTTCCTATTCCTATGATAATTAGTAAACTTTAAGATAAATAAGGAGCCTTCTGTTTATAAATACATGAAATATTTTCTCTCATATAGTTTTTCATGGTATGAGAGCGGGTTTGAAAATATCCAAACCTCTCATGTTGAATTTCCTACTAGTGACCCTAGCTGTGTTTCCTACCAACAACCAAGGTAACTTTCTCCTCTGCCTGCTACTTAAAAAAAGCTGGCCACTCCTTTTGTATCAACATAAATAGTAATGTCGACTTCAAGTTTGAGTCCATCAGCTAGGTTACTTAAATAGGTTGCACGCTTTCCAGCCTCTATTGTTAGCGAAATGAAAACACTAGGGAAACATGGGATCTTGTCTTACAATATCCAATTGTGCAACCGATTCGCGTAGAAACAGGCAAGATGAGGCCAAATAGATAGAGTAAAGAAGCTTTACGTAGAGTGCTATGAAGCATGGCTTATTCCATCTAATTCGAGATGCTATTCTTCTTTCCTTTCTTTCTTTAGGTAGAGACTTTGCTCAGAGTCAAGAAAGGAGCCAGTTGTGTTTCCTGCCAGCAACCTTAGTTGTGTCTACCAGCCCCGGAAACCCTAGTTGTGCTCGTCACCTTTCGAAATAGTTGCTGGACTAGAAACTCGCCACCACTGTCCAACTCTGAATCAGTTCAAAAAGAGAACCCAGAAAACTCGGTGTCACGCGCTCATACACACCACTATCTTAACACACGTAGATGTCACGCGCAGCCGTCATAGGTTTTGCGTGACGGTGCATCGCCGGAATCTTCCTGCTGTCTCTTCACCTCATTCTGACCACTTTCGGTGAGCATCATTTGATTTCGACGCAACTAGACTTCTCAAAAAACCAGTGGAAGAAACAAGCAAACAATCCACTCGAGTTTTAGTTTTCTTCGTCTCCTGTTCTTTCAGCTGAGAAATTATTAGGTTTAGATAATTATATGACGTGGTAATTAACTGTCGAGTTGTGGTTCATTGGTCAAGGCCTTTAAGATCACTTGGTAAAGTAACTTAAAAAATATCGATGCGAAGAACCAGCTTAACTGGAAACAAATCGATTACTTCCTTTGTAATGCCCTTTGGAATTCTATTGATCGAACGATTGTTGCTCAGTACCGATCCTATCGATCTTGTTACGAAGTCTGGCAAAAGGCAAAATAAAACTTTAATCATGCAACAAGAATAGGATATGCAGACCTATCTTGAACACATTGGGACTATTCGATAGGAGTTCAATGAGATGATGCCATCCTCTGTACTGCAGGAAGAACATGGAAATTCTTTTTAGTTCTTACACTTGCCTACCTATGCCTCAATTACAATTTAGTTCGTAACCAAATTGTCTACTCCTAGAATTCCGAATATTGATGGTTTGCTTGAGCAGTTTTTCGTATTCTAACACCAACAAACATCACTGGTTTGACTACTACCCCAATTGATTCTACTATTCTTGTTGCGTATGAGGAATAGGGGAAAGGTCAGGGGAACTGGAATCATTCTCGGTGCACTCGTTGTTATAAGATTGCTCATGCAGTTGGATCCAATCAAAGATGAATTAGATCAATTAATATCATGAAAGATGAATTGAATAATACTTTGATGTGTCTGATTTAATTATACTAGGCCCTATATATGGGGTATTTACAAGAGAGATAAACGGAAATAAATCAAGGCAAAGAGGAAATTATATGCCATGATTATATGGTTTTCTCCTAATCTAGAGACTATACATTTCAACACTCCTCCTCAAGCTAGGAATAAATATTTTCCATTCCCTGCTTGGAATAAGATCATGGAAGCTTGAACTATTTAAACCTTCTGTTAGAACATCATCTACTTGACACTTCGATGGCAAAAAGCACATGCAGACTAAACCTCCTTCCAATTTCTTTTCATTGAAATGCCGATAGATTTCAATATGCTCTCCTATCAAGTTGAATGGGATTGTGAGCAATATTAATAGCATGTTGTCGCAATAGAGCTTCATTCTGTAAATCATTCATAATAATCATCAACCATAATAACTCACATAATCCGTGAGCAATAGCCCTAAATTCTGATTCCTCAGATGATTTTGACCCCTTATTTTTTTTCTTGCTTCTCCATGTCATTAGATTACCTCCAAGGAAAATGCAATATCATGTGGTCAATATATGATCTGGTTTGGAACTTACATAGTCAGCATCGGTGTAGGCTTCAAGAGTAAGAGTTCCATTTTTCTTAAACATAATATCTTTCCGTGGGTTACCTTTCAAGTAATGCAGTACCTTGTAGGCTGCTTGAAGAGGTTCTCTTGGTGCACATGAATTGACTATACACTCACCGAGTAGGCTACGTTTTGCCGAGCTTGAGCTAGATATGTCAGTCTGCCCACCAACCTCTAG
Organism: Cynara cardunculus var. scolymus; assembly: GCF_001531365.2. Lineage (NCBI taxonomy): Eukaryota > Viridiplantae > Streptophyta > Magnoliopsida > Asterales > Asteraceae > Cynara > Cynara cardunculus. Next base: position 18,643,060 of record NC_037540.1, on the reverse strand, counting down.
TACATTCTCTTGTCAACAACAAGTGCTTCTTTAGCTTCTCCCGATTTGGTTCTGGTCAATTGGTGTAGATACCGGCTTATACCCACTCTTTCCTGTTTCCACCAATAAACTGTTCACCTACTTTTGCTGAGATATGAAGACCCCTTAGAGTATGCCACCTCAATTCCTTGGGAAGTATTTTAGTCTTCCTAGTTCTTTGATCTCCAATTCTTTCATCAATCTCTTATTTAATTCCAACTTTTCCCTCATCATTTCCGGTAACTATGATGTCATCTTCATAGACGAGAAGAGCAATTAATCCCCTTGCGGCCGGGTGTTTAACGAAGAAGTGTGATCCCTTTGACTTTGTTTATAACCCAGACTCCTACATGACTTTTGCTTTTCTTAGCTTCCACACCTTGTTACATGTGTTACCATCAAAACATGGGGGAATGATCATGTATCTTTCTTTATTTAAGTCGTTATGAAGAAAGCCATTTTTTACATCATACTGCAGAAGTTTCCAGCCTAGGTTAACAACTAATGATAACAGGATCCTTACGATTTCATCTTTGTAACATGAGCAAATGTCTCCAAGTAATCAACGCTATAAGTTCGAGCGTATCTGTTGGCCACTAACCTTGCCTTACATCTCTCAAGGGATCCATCAACATTGTATTTTGTTGTAAAGATCCACTTGCAATCAACAATGCTTTTTCCTTTCGGCTTATCAACAATCTATTTCATTCTTTTCTAATGCACTCATTTACTCCCTCATAGTATCCCTCCATTCCCTTCTTGATAATGCCTCTATAACATTATTTGGGATAGAAATGGAATTTAGGCTCATACTGAACATTTTGTGGGTTGGTGATGGGCGCTCAACGGAGACAGTGAGATAATTGATACAATGGTCGTTTAGTGCATTCTCTGGTGCCTTTTCTCTTAGCAATGGGTAGATCATCTTCTGTCGGTAGGAGCATGTTGTGAGTGTAAAGGTGCATTAGATCGTTTCGTGTTCTAATTTCTAGGGTTTTGAGTCATAGTTTTGTAGAAAACTTGAGTAGGGTTCGGAGAACTGTTGGGAAGATTGACTCTAATAGGGTTTGAATTAGGTTCATTGCGAGAGTTGGATGACTCTGATGTGACTTTCTCCACAGACTCATGGAGTTAACATAACGAGATGGGAGGTCAAGTCAACGCTAAACAATATGATCACCACACTACTTAAGGATGTTAAACATGCTAATATAAGACACAACAATGCTAATTTAAAGTTCACTAAAGTTACATATCAGACCGAAGAATTACAAAACCTTAAGCCTATAGAACTATTATGAGCATCATGTATGCTTTGACTCATCGGCTTGGTAAAAGGCTCTGTTGGATTGTCTTCTAATTAATAAGCTCATGAGCTTGGTCTTACACTTACTTCACTGTTGAGAACTTCCGATATCTTCATGTCACCTCGATTAATGATCTCTCATATAAGGTAATACCGTATAAGAATATGCTAGGAGCGCTGATGTGATCTTGGTTCTTTCGCTTGTGTTATGGCACCCTCATTGTCACAATATATCTCGACAGTGTCACATATGCTAGGAATCACTCATAGGTTTGTAATGAATTTCTTCATCCAATAGCTTCCTTTGTGGCGTCCGACGCTGCAGTTTACTCGATTCTCTAGTGGAATATGCTATCGTACTTTGCTTGTAGCTCTTCACAGAACTACCTTTTGACACAAGCACATATCTTGACTGCGATTTGAAGTTGTCACGACCAGTTTGGAAAATAGCACTTGTATATCCTTGGACACACAAATCTCCTTCTAGACAACCGTATAGCAAGAACATATCCTTAGTTTTTCTTAGATACTTGAGGATATTCTTTACTACCACCGAGTGAACATCATTTGGATTTGATTGGTACGAGCCAGTCATGCTTAAGAGACATCTTGTCTAGTACATAACATGGCGTAGATAATGGATATTGCGGTCAAAACATAGGGAACACCTCTCATACGATCCATACTGGACACTGGGGTCTTGCTCAGTTGTATTCCATGTACCGTTCCCAAGTTTCCTCTCTTGGAACCCTCCATCTTGAAAGGTCTCAAGATCTAATCAATGTATGTACTCTGGCTTAATCCAATTAAGCACTTAGATCTATCCCGATAGATCTTTATACCTAGAATATAGTTTGCCTCATCTAAATATTTCATTGCGAAACACTTCGTGAGCCACGCTTTTACACCTTCGAGCGTTTGGATGTCGTTTCCGGTGATCAATATGTCATGTCATCAACACAGAGTATTAGGAACGCTACAGTGCTCCGACTGGCCTTGTATACACAAGGTCCATCATCGTTCTTGTCAAAATCAAACTTCTTGATTTTCTTGTCAAAATGAAGATTCGAACCGAGAGATGCTTCCTTCAGTCCATAAATGGACTTTTGCAACTTGCATACCGTATCAGGATACTTCGGACGTTTAAAACCTTCTGGTTGTACCATGTGTTTTTCTTTGCTCAATGTTCCGTTAAGGAATGCGGTTTTAACATCCATCTGTCATATCTCGTAATCATATTGCATCTATAGCAAAAAGAATTCTGATAGACTTAATCATGGCTATTGGAAAAGAAGTTTCATCATAGTGAACTCCCTAAGTTGGGGTGAAACATTTTGCTACCAACCTAGCCTTATAAATATGCACAATCCCATCCATGTCGGTTTTTCTTCTCGAAAACCCACTTGCACCCTACAACCTTGTAGCCGTGGATTGCATTTTGGCCTTCATGGCATCATGCCCATTTTTAGGTTCTAAACCTAACACGTCCTCTTGATAAGTCACAGATTCATAATGAACTATGTCGTCATTGCCTATAAGATAACCATGCCAGGCGCTTGATGAGTCCTACTTGATGTACGGATTGTTTGTATCATCTGTCTCCACGATAGCTTGTTGAGATTCAACATCATGTTGATCGCTAGCGTCAACCATTGCATCATATTGTGGTTCTTGAATTTCTTCCAAGATCTACTTAATATTATGTTGTGGTTCTTGTTAGAAAATCATTTTCAAAGAACTCACCACGACAAGAAATAAAGGTTTTGTTTTGAAGAAATAATATCCAATAGTCTCTTTGGGATATCCATATTTCATAACCCCATACTCTTATATAAGATGTCTTTGGAATCTTCTCAGTCCATAACTAATATTGGGTTTTGTTGGTCTTTTTGGTTTGCACAATGTTTAGTATGTGTGCAGCAGTTTCTAGGATGTAACCCTAAAAACGCTTAGGTAGAGAGGTACGCTCATCATAGAATGAACCATGTTCAATATGGTTCCATTTTCTCCTCTTGGATACACCATTATGTTGCGGTGTCCCAGGTGAAGTGAGCTGGGAAACAATCTCATATTCTATAAGATGGTTGCTAAACTCTTGGCTCAAATATTCACGACCTTGGTTCGACCGAAGAGTTGTATCTTGCCAAGTTGATTCTCTACTTCATCCTAAAAACTTTTGAAAACTCAAAACTTTCATATTTGTTTTTCATTAGGTAAACATACTCGTATCTATTGAAATTATTAGTAAAAGTACTGTAGTAGTGATGACGATTGCTTGTGACATAAGTAAAAGGACCACGTACATCAATATGTATAATTCCAAGTAGTTCACTTGCCCTCTCGGGCTTGCCTATAGAAGTCTTTTGTCATTTTGGTCGGTAAACAAGATACATGTATGAATCATCGCATGACTCTTTTCGTTTGATTAATTTTAGAAAGGATTTTGCAATTAAATATAACAATAATATAATATGCAAAAAATAAATAAATCAATGCAAAATATCCAACCAACACAACATATGCTATAGCCTGCCTAATGTGGGGTCGACACCGGCGGGGTTGACACCGGCGGGGTTGACACCGACAACCATGGTCAAACTAGGGACGTCTTCAAGCTCCCACTAGTCTAGTGAAGTTTGGGACTCCGTCTTGATTCTTTGGAACGTTGTCTTCGATTTCGGTTATAATACAATTTGAAATAAAAGGATAAACATAACCTAATCTATTACAAATACATTTAACCGGAAACGACAAGCATGTTGCATTTTAAAAATTACAACCGCAACCAATTAAATACATTTTAATTTCCCAACCTAAAACAAAGACAACCAAAAAGGTTTGGGGCTATACCATCCATATCACAATGCTAATAAACATCAAAGCAATTTGACCAAAATAAATAAACATAAATAAAAAGGCCAAAGACGGCTTACCTCGGGAACCCCACATAGGACCCTAAAACCATAGCAAGGAGGGACATGACCAACATGGGATACCCATGAGACGGCCTAAGGGATCAGTCAGCCGCGGCCCACCAGCCACAACGTGCAGGCCAGTGGCCCAGCTGCAGGGCCAGCGACCAGAACCGCACAGGCATGGGGCGCAGGCCATGACCATGGCGCACATGATGCAGGCCGGGGTTTTTTCTGATCCAATTTTGTTCCGACAGTCCAATTGTGTGTAAAACTGGTTATGATACCAATGTTGGGTTTTAAAAAGAACTGGTTATGAACACAGTGGAAGCATTAAAATTTTGATCTACATGGGTTAATTTCAGAATTTTTTTCATAAAACAAACCCACAATCGGATCCAATTACATACAAATTGAACATAAAACAAACCATAGGGTGTCTGGAATTGTATCTTAGGGTTTGTAAGCATTGAACATAAAACAAACCATAGGGTGTCTGGAATTGTATCTTAGGGTTTGTAAGCAGATAAGTTAGCACTAAAACGAAAATAGGTTTCCTCTATAGTGATACACACACAAACCGCTTCTAGTTCGTTGTAGTGCTAGCTCCAAAATCCCAAATCTTCTAGATTGTATGTGTTTCAACACAGAGAGGAATCTCTCTTTGTTGTGATGTGGCCGAAAATTTCAAGGGATTAGAGGAATGGGTACAGATCTTATTCTATATATAGTTAGCATGAATTAGGGATTAACCTTAATCTTCCCAACATGAGCCAGGCTTTCCATTAAGCTTAATCCTTAAGGTCATTATATACCATTAAAAACCCATTAATCTTTAATAGGTTTTATTTAAATTTATTAACTTAATCAATTATATAAATTTACTCATAAACCCTTGTAATTAACATTATTAAATTTTTGACACTTCTATTATCCTACATGAATATATGATGTTATCCAGGTTTTTGATGATCCAATGATCTCATTGAAGCATATGTATTATTTGTGTGCAATCTTATAAGTTTACGTAAGCAGTGTCATCGTTTGACATGTGAAATATACGAGAATATTTCTCTCATATATTTTCTCACCTTGTATATGTAGAAGTGGGTTCTTGGGCTTGAATATAGAAAACATAAAGGAAACCGTTATGCATAATGGCAATCTTGTAAGAACTAAAGAAGAATCAACCTTGGGGATGGTTGCAAAGTTTCTCATGGCTATGTGATACCTTGTCCCAGAAACATTGTAACATTGAATACATGTATCAATTTGACTATTAATCAAATGTCTTAAATGCTCCTTGGAAATGAATCACATAAGAATCTTGTTTATCTAAATAAATATCATCAGTTCTTTGTGATGACAATGGACAAGCCAACTCTAACATGGAATCTCTCCAACAAAGTTTTCACATTGCATCTCAAAAGGAGAAGGTTGCAAGTTTTTTTCCTGATGGAGCTGAGTATTTTTGTTTAGACAGTATTTAGGCAGTTGATAAGATTTAGGGGCCTTTACTGAGCACTCACTGGTAAAATTCAACACTATCACTTACTTGTTGGGTAAGATTTTAATCCACCAAAACGGCATTGTATGCAACTATTTACCCGGTAAGCGCTAACTGTGGTAAGAATCGTCGCCCTCACTTACATCTTGGTCCTTGACTTACTTTTACCGAGTAAGACTCTTGATTCTTACCATATTCATCCGGTAAGGTAATGTAACTTGGTATGTGGTAAACGGCCCCTTAACCTCCCATCTCGAAAGCTATGGTAACTATTCAACTGTTTGTTGGTTGCAGATGGGGTAACACGCCTCTTGATGAAGCTCGAGTTGGTGGAAGTAAGGAACTGGTAAAGATGCTTGAAGATGCTATTTCGGATGCGTGACGGTGATCTAGTACTTAATATTTCTAGCTGGCAAAGGAAAGGATATGAGTGAGTTCAAGTTAACCATTCTTATTGCTTAATGCACTCCTATCATATGTTTTAGCTTATGAAATATTGTTATATTGGTATTCAAATGGGAATAAATATGAAACAGCAACTATGTTGAAGACTTCACTTTTTTTACAGTCTTATTTGTTGTGGAAATATGAGACTAATTTGCCTTCCTAAGCGCAAAGTCAAACTAAAAGTCAACAGTCCCCCAAATCTCAGGTAAACAAATCATCCAAATTGATTCAATGTGGAACATGATAGTAGCAACTATGTAATAGTGAGTAGAGATGCAGAGAGGACCGCTTAACCGATCTTGGACGGGTAAGGATTGAGGACTGGTCTTTTTAAAAAAGGCCCGGTTATAGGTGAAAGCCCGTTTTGGTAATATATTATTTTCTGTAATCTCAAAATGACTGGTTAAGGCCGTCATGTTAGGGCTGCTGGTCGGGATTTGGTCCTGAATTTTTGGCAAAGGACTGGTTACGTCCGCCGGTTCGGTCTTGCTAAAAAGGAGTGGTCTTTTTAAGGTTCGGTCCTTGTACACCTTAAATGGTGAGAACAAGCAATGTCTAATCGACTATAATAATGCAATAACTAAAGAGACGTTAAAATTTTACGTGGAAACCAAATCAGAAAAACCATGGGTAATGATGTTGAGAACTGATTCACTTTATTGATTTCGATGATTAGAAGGTTAAAGATTACATTAAGTAAGTTTTGTATGGGTAGGGTTGGTTAATTTAGGAGAATTGCAGATCTTAGAAAGAGACCAACTTTGGGAATAAAACTTTTGACATGCGACTTCAGATTGCATGATACAAGTTGGCCGGTTCGAAAATTGTGTAATGAAATGGTTTAATTGAATAAGTGAAATTGGAATAGATTGATAGTACTGCTTCAACTTGACAAGAACATAAGAACTCCTTTCGTTTGCAGATTCTAGATTCTGAAGGAATGTGGTGGAATTGGAATGTTGAATCATTTTCTCGTTTGGTTTATTGTTTTTCATGAAATGAATCATCAAACCTTAGCAACTATATATGGTATTTTGAAAGAAAAAAATTCTCTATTTTCATAATACCAAATATACCCTTAACCCAATATACCATAAATCTTATAAAACCCGATATGACCACCATCGTTTTGAATCACTTCCGATCATTGCCATTTGAACCACCGGCGACCATCACCGATCTGAACCACCGTCGATCTCAACCACCGCCAATCTAAACCATCGCCGATCACCTACATCTGAACCGCCATGGACCACCACTGATCTGAACCAGTGTCGACCACCACTACCACCGATCTAAACCACCGCCGACCACTAGCGATTACCATAGATATGAATCACCTCCGGCCACCGCCGATCTAAACCACCGTCGATTTGAACCACCTCCGACCACTGCCAACTGAACCACCACAGACCACTACCAATCTGAACTACTGCCGACCACTACCGATCTGAATCACCGCCGAGCCGACCACCACCAAATTAGCTATTTTACATGATAAAGAATTAGCTATTTTGAGATGATTTCAATATCGGTTTTGTAACGTCATTTGGTTTATGATTATATTTGGGTTATGTATTTGATATTGTTTTACACATTAAATAATTGTTTTATTAGTTTTATAAAAAATTAAAATCTTCATAAAAAGACATTTTGTTTATTTATCAATATTTCATTTCAATTCCAAAGTTACATTATGTGAACCAAACAGACAGATTTCAATTTATTAACATATTCCATTCCAATGTCTGCCAACCAAACCAAATAAGTGGTTAAACCTGACAACATTTTATTTTAATTTCTTTAAAATAAAAATAATTTAACAAATTTCATATCATACAAAAACATTTTCCAAACCAAACAACACGTAAGGATTTATGGCTATTCAAGAGGCCAAATCTCTACTCTCCCACCACACTCCTATTTATACTATCAATTCATTCTAGAATATCAAGCCAGCTACGTGTACTTTTGGGGCTTGTCCTTTGTGTTCCTTGGACTTGCTTTCGGTTGAGAGTAATAAGTTTTTTTTAGTATATAACATGTATATATATATATATATGACAAATACAACAATAAACTCACATATCTTTTTCATCTTTAGTAAGGTTTCCTTGATTTCTTAGGAGGTCAGAGACTACAATACCGCTAGGGTAAAAAGACCATTTGGTGAGTCCCAAACTTGATAGGTGTATTTTTTTTTAATATTATTTGTCAGAAGTGTTTTTCTAAAAAAATGTCTTTCAAACAAACGAGTTGCTCATGCGACTTGAGCTCACCGGGAGCAAAAGCTCTAGTATTATTCCATCAATTTTCTAAAGCATTTTACTGTTTTGATATTTATGGTCTGTTTGGTTCATGCTGAAGGATGAAAATTAAAATGACAGTGAATGAAAATGTAAATGAATTTTCATTCCCCCCCCCCCCCTTCCCCCCAGTTTAAGCATAAATGAAATTTTGGCCTTCTGGGAAAGCTGATTGTATTATAGAAAACCAAACAGTTTCTTTTATTTTTATTTCCATTGATTACTGTTTAATAACTCTAACCAAATAACCCCCTTGGTATATTGAAACAAATGAGAATATGCCCCTTCCATGGTTTCTTTTCTTATTCTTTAGATCTTATATTGGGGAAGCCTTTGAACAATTGGTATTGTTAATGTTTTGGAATGGTAACGAAACGAAAGACCCGTTTTAGAATAGCAGATTGTGTTTCGGTGAGAATGAGAGTTAAAATGAAAAACGTACGAAAGAGATCTACACCCTTGGATGCACATTAAAATGAGATGCATCGAGATACACCAGATCAATCAATCTCTGTATCAAGCACGATTCATAGGTGAGTTTGAGATTAAAGGTGATCAAATGTTTAGAACTCTTCTTACACTTCTCTCACAATCCTTTGCCTCAAAATAACAGCCTCTTAAATTGTTGAAATTAAAACATACAAGCACTAGCAGGAAACATTACTTGTTGTTACCAAAGGGCCGTTAGTCTAGGGGTATATGAGTATTTGGTCTCCTAAGAGGTCAGAAGTTCAAACCTCACCAAAGATGAAGATGATGTATGAATTTATTGTTCTATTTACCGTATATAAATATTATATACTTAAAATTGCGTATAGGAGTCGACATTGCTACATTGGAATTAAAATAAATAAAAATTATACAAAAAATGTTTTTTTTAAACACAAAAATCTTAAATATTTTGAGAACCATCTATCTTATTTATTATTTGAATAAAATTAAATGATAGTAAATATTATTTATCATGATTATATGGCACAACATACATCATTAATATTTATCCCACTGTTCATCATTAATCCTACAAAAAGTAGACAGTTCCCGGGTTCTCAAAATATTTAAGATTTCTAAATTCACTTGCCCCTTCAATATATGTATGTATGTATGTATGTATGTATGTATGTATGTATGTATGTATGTATGTATGTATGTATGTATGTATGTATGTATGTATGTATGTATNTATGTATGTATGTATGTATGTATGTATGTATGTATGTATGTATGTATGTATGTATGTATGTATGTATGTATGTATGTATGTATGTATGTAGGTTCAAAAGAAAACATATCCATTTACGCAAATACGATAACACCCTTATTACATGTGATAATACACGTGAGGGGACATGTGGTGGGTGGACGACGTGCCCTCCGGCTTAGGTTACGCCAAAGGTCGTCTATATATTTAGTATCACATGTGACATATTCTATTATCACATGAATAACACTTTTATCATAAGTGATAATATGTTATTATATTCATTTTAATCGAAATTATGTTGGTTATGACGTTTTTGTGTATTTTATAGTTCACATTGTGTTGGTAGTTTTTTCTTTAATTATTACTACGAGCGCAAGTCATATGTTCAAATGGAACGAGACTTGGTAGTAAAGTTTTCGGTATCGTTCAAGCTATTATGGATAAACTTATAGTTCATATGAAGGAACTATTGTTCACAAGTGTTCATATTGTGTTTATATGTACACTAGCTGCATATCTCAACATTAGCTCCCTCCTGAATGTGTTCATAATGAAGTAACTATTGTTCACAAGTTGTTCATATTGTGTTCATATGTATGCTAGCTGCATATCTCAACATAATTTCGCTCCCGAATGTCTTCATAATGAAGGAACTATTGTTCACAAGTGTTCATATTGTGTTTATATGTACATTAGCTGCATATCTCAACATTAGCTTCCTCCTGAATGTGTTCATAACGAAGGAACTATTGTTCACAAGCTGTTCAGATTGTGTTAATACCTGTTGTTTTATTTATTTCATTTTGTGTAGCAGCTATTCTTATTATGTTCATATTGTGTTCATAAATGCTATGCAGTCCACGTTCATATATATGTCAATTTTTGTTTGTATTTGACACAATAGTTCATATATATAGATGTGTTCATATGGTTCTTACATTAATAAAAATAAATTAACAAAAATAATGAGAATTTTTGATTTTGTAACTTCCAATTAATGATATGGGAGTTACATAAATTTTTTTTACTTAAATACCCTTTTTCCTTTTGTTCACATATGTTTTTTGAAATTGTAAATTTTAAAAATTAATTTTTTATCATGATCAATCACAACCGTTTATTGTAAGAATCAATGGCCAAGATTGGTTAACAAAGTTAACACAATAATCTTGGTTAACATTTGAACCAGCCCATATATATATATATATATATATATATAGGGTTGGATTCACGTGAAATCAGCCTTGTTTTTGTGAGACTCATGAGACCACTTTTTTACACTTGAAACTTATCAAAAAAACGCTATGAAGGTAAAAAAAAGCCGAACCTTCACAACAAAAACACTGTGAAGGTTACCTTCACAACGTATTCCTATAAAGTTTCAAGTGTAAAAAAAGGGTCTCATGGGTCTCACAAAAATAGGTTGGTTTTATGTGATCTCATATATATATATATATATATATATATATATATATATAATTATAAACGATTTAAAATATATTAAAAAAGAATTATTAGGTAAAACAAGCTCACAACAAGATTTAAGATCTACGATAAAAGAAGAAGACATAGATAAATTCTAATCCTGCTAATGCTTCAGGATCTATTTTTTCTAGATTAATCATATGTACGGATTTTGATGCTATAGTGTTAACTATTCCTTCAATATTTACTTTATATTTCATTCCTGATCTGTTACTTGCCTTTCCTAACACTCCTATACTTATAACTATATTATTACCTTTGTAATTTTCATATTCTTTAGTTTGTAAGGCTATTTTTATTTTTTGTAAATCATTTATGTCTTTTAAAATTACAGGTGTGCAATAAAATAATGCTGTATTTTGACTAAGATCAACTTCCATTCCAGAGATAATTGCCTTTTTTATATCTGTTTTCCAACTTTTATTTAATAATAATTTTGTTCCTAAATTTTTGCGTCCTAATGCTTTAACTCCTATAATTACTAAGCTTGAAATTACAAACAAAACTCGAGAAAAAGGAATCTGAAACATACACAACATTACAAAGAGATTTCAACAGCTTTAAAGCAAGGATTATCGATATTCCTTAGAGACAGACAATGCAACCAATTTTGGATCGAATTCCTGAATCAGATGGCATTATTTCACAGAAGATTTGTACAGAATTCCCTCTCATTATTTATGAGTTACTACAACAGATTATCGACATTGCATTCAATGAAGATAAATACAAAGGAGTTACAATAGTTCAAAGAACACATAGTAATTCTCTAGTATACAACAGACAGCTATTACAACTCGATTTAAGAAAAGCAACCTTAACTTCAGACCAGATTCTCAATTTTTACCACAATGGTATGATTGATTATATGGAATTCAGCTTAAATCCAAAGACAGAAGAACTCCTCGACAAGTTTGGAGAAAAATTTATTAACAGCTGGAAATATTGCCTCCTATTCGGACACACCAACAATTGGATGTAAAAAATTTTCTTCATTACCAGAGGCATACAATTATACATACAGGCCAGCCAGAAAGCGAGTATTTATCAGCCACAGAAGTGAAGAACAATATTATTTAAAGAAGCTAGCTTGTTCAACAGCTATTTGTTTTAATCACATAAAAGAAGTAATCCCCAACGGTGTCATAGAGCCATGGATACAGCACGGTCAAGAGACACCCAAGCTACCTGTATCATTCACATGGAATAATTACAAGTTGCTGAAGGACACTACATACAGATTTGGTCACATTATAATTGGGATATGTATTTGCCATTTATCGGAGAAAGCCATATATGCCCAATAGATGTCAACAACAAAGAATTTCCAGATTCAGATCCGTATACAGATCCATCATCACCAGTATCAGTCGACAGTACACATAGAGATGTCTAGAAAAGCTGACGAACACAATGACGATTCCATCCGACATTTTCTTGTTTTCTTTTAGACTACATACTAGTCTTTATAGGCTTTTTGACATTTGGTTTCTTAGACTTTACATATGTTTAATTTGTATTTGTTTCCTTTAACTTAAAGATAAAGTTAGGTGACATTTGTAATTAGAATCAGTGATAGAATTGTCCGATTGTAATCATAGAGATAACACTGAAGGTCTATAAATACCTTCATTCGAATCCATTGTAAAAATATCGAAATGAAGCAATAAAAATTATAGCTTTCAAAATCCTATGAGTCACTAAACCCCTTCTCTCTATCTCTCTAAGTTATTTTTTACTCTTCCCTTTCCTTTCCAGTACCTCATATCATATCCCTTACTATATATAAAAAAAAACCTCCTCCGCTGCACATACTCTCCCTACTTCAAAACCGTCAAACTTCTCTGTAAGTATACTCTGCTTTACCTTCTTTATGTGTTTTGTGTTTCATTTTGTGGTTTAACAGAAACCCGAAAAATCCGTCATACCCCCCTTATTGGTATATATATATATATATAGAGAGAGAGAGAGAGAGAGAGAGAGAGAAAGAGAGAGAGAGAGAGAGAGAGAGAGAGAGAGAAGAGGTTTATTTTGTAAACCACGTTATCTGTACAAACCGTACAAACCTCATTCAACAAATCATAATTTTTCATTTTGTTCATTTTTTTGTAATTATGAGAGGTTGATTAATCATTTTTATTGTGGAGGGTGTTAATCATGGATATTATCATCTTCATTATTTTAATTTTAGAGAAATACATGAAATAATTTCATTAAGTATTATATGAAACAATTTCATAACCATATATAAAACAACTTCATAAAAAAAGTATTATATGAAACAATTTTGACAAGATTAAACAATTTCATGAATTTTTTTTATAAGATTAAACAATGAAATCGACCGATAAGGATTGTTTGCACGGTTTATACAAATTGGGTGAATTGCATTTGATCGCTCCTCTTTCTATACTAATCTATACTATTTTATTAAGCAAATTTAGCAAAAGTCTTAAAATACTAAATGATCAAGATACCCTTTATACTACCCTTATGTCACTTTTTCACTTTTTCACCCCCTCCTCTCTTAACATACACTCACCCTCCCACAACCAATTTTATTTAAAATTATAATTTTAAATTTACACTTTATACCCCTATAATTACTTTACGTCCTTTACTTTTAAATATTTCATTTTAAACCTTTATCAAATTAACATACATAATCGTATATCAATTAAAACATGTTTAAAAAAT
>NC_037540.1:18602018-18629153 GCF_001531365.2 Cynara cardunculus var. scolymus | reverse complement strand
TTGAATAGTTTTTGACTTAATTATATTATTATATATTTTATATATTGTGAAAAAATATTTTTAATATTTACGATTTATTCTTTTATAGTTATTTATTTATATATATACTATATATTTTAAGGTTATGCTGTTCAAATTGCACTGTATAATATGTTCTGAATTAATATGTTCTTGGGTTTTTTTGAAATATATATATATATATATATATGTAATAATTTAACCTTAATCTGAGTTTCTGGACAAGAAAGAGGGTAAGCAGTTGAAATTTCATTCTAAAACCCATATTTTTTGGTCTTTTCATGACTTATGATCTGTCAAATTTGTAGTTTTCTTTATTGTTTTGAGTGTTTATCTTAAAAATAAATTTCTTGGTTCTTTGCTCTTGGTGTAAATGGAACACATTTGTGGAGTCGTTTAAATATGTTGGATTTTAAATATATTGGATTTTAAACTGTCATACAGTTTTTTTCATCGATAGTCTGTAATTGGAACCATAACTCTTATGTAAAGATCAAATGTAACTTATATCATCGTTAAATCTTATCTTACAAAACCAGTAGAACTTCAAAATCATTAAAATTCATGGCTCCCGCTGCATTGCGCGGATACACAACTAATGATTCATAATTAGAAAAGATGAAAGGTTTTTTGAAATAGAGAGTGGCTTTAATTATTGAAAAATAATCAATATAATGTAGCATTCCGTTAAGTAATACATAATCTGTAATGAAGGATACAAAATTCAGCAGGATGTTAAAGGATTAAATATAAGTGAATATTAAAATCAAAAAAGAAAATAATACCTCACAGTCATCATTGTTGTTTAGCAAATTTACGAATACCAAAAATGAGGGTTCATACGCAATTTGACAAAAAGAAAAGCTCATGAACCAAACATTCTTAAAATGTCAATACAATTTTTTATCCCTATATATATATTGCTTGTTGACTAATTGTAACTAATATTCATTATATATATATATATATATATATATTGTATGATTTTATATGCCAACGATGTGTCATATAGTAATACTGCTGAGGAGTATGTGAATCTATATTGTCGCACACAAAAAATATGTATGTTTCGATTTGGTTATTGGATAATCGGATATCTGAATTATGTCATATTGATCATTAAAATAGTTATTCTAGCATAATGACCAAAAGGTGTGTTAAAAGTGTAGTTATGATAATTACAAGGTTTTATATGTAAATGTTGTAACACCCCCAGTCCTGCATAGCCGACGACAAGGTGCATGACAAATGTATGACCATAAACATAATTATGATCAAATCAAACATTAGGGTCGGTGTCAAACACTTAAAACATAAACCCAAAAGATAACATAAACGGGACTTGATAACATAATTACAATCGGCTAATTATAAGCTTAAAACACTTGTACATGCACCAACTAAACTATCAAATCCACTAGTTGTAACTTCAAGTCTACTCAGTTAGTTTCTAGTGTTTCCCCGTGTCTTTTCTACTGAATTTGTCGTGTCATAAACAAAGAACACAGCTGAACGCAAATGCTCAGTGAACGGATTAGAATAAAAACGATAACAAAGATAAAATCAATATATAGCGGAAACAATTACAATAGTTTAACATAGCAAAAGTTAAAAAAGAAGTCAATATGTAAAGAGCCATCAAAGACTTCTAAACAAAAGTTCTGTACATCATGAATAAAATCAAGTACAAGACTGGTTTCTTGGCTTATAATCACAAAGAGGGATCAACGGATGAAACTCTCAGTGTGTCATAAATCCCACAGGAGGATCAGTCCATATGGGTCGTGGGATGTAGTGCGAGCACACTTATCCAATCCCTTATGCAACTAATCCGTATCATAACGCCCATATTCTAGGACCAACCCATATTCCCCCACCCATGCCTAGGTAAAGCTCACGTGATGGAGCACCAATATGTAGACGATGTGGTTTACGAGCACCACAGAATGTCACAATGATCTACGCCCTAACCTTTTTTCATCAATAAAACTATAAAATCAAGTGAGAATCATGAATGTTGAAAATAATGATCATGAAATCCATCAAATGATCCTTATGGTTCAAAATATCGTGGAAACAATGTCCAACATCAAAACAATTCAAATAAAGTCTAAAAATGACTTTTCAAACCTCACACACGTATAAAAGTTAAATGAATGTGACTACTTTCAAAGTATCGTTTTCTTGGAATTTGTTTTATTATCCAAACCATATAATTACAAGCTTCCCATAGTTCAACTGAAACAATATATTTTGACATAATAAAGGAATTTCGAATTCGAATTAACATGCACTTGCTTTTGTAGTGCTAAGATATCATTCATTGAATGGATAATCTTATCAAAGAATTATCTTCCTATGGAATGAAACAAGAAATCCATACCTACTCTCTAGAAAATGCTAAAAATGCTTCCACCAAGACTTAGTTCATACCCTCGACCATACCCGACCCAAAGTCATATCGAACATACATTTAAAACCTAATCAGAATTTGATTTAGTCATTCCTTTGTAAATAAGGTTGTAGCTACATCTCTTGGTATTCCATAGTAATTGGATTCATGTTGATTGAAGCTAATGTTATACCCACAATGAACAAGTAACAATGTAATCAACACAATCACATGAATCAATCATCATGTGTACTCATAATTTCTAGAGAGAAAGTTATAATGAGAGTGACACATTTTCTCTCTTTAAACCTCTAACTAGATTATTACAAAATGAGTTCTTTTGCTTACAAACTGAGCAATTACAAAGGTATTTATACCTACATCTAATAACGCAAGTAAGCTAATGATGATTGTTGACTTTTAACTTTGACTCTTCATTCTTCAATATATGTGATCTCAATACACAAAATATTAAGTCTAACATTCTCCTCCTTTTTGTATTTGACTTTAATATGTTTTCAACACTAACATTCTTCGTTTTGAAGATAATCAAACTTTGTCAACCAAATGAATTTGAAGAATAACATTCTCTCCTTTTAGCAAACATAATCTTCAGATCAAATTCTTCATCTTGAATTCACCTTGAAATAATCTTCAGAACCTTTCTCTTTTGAGTCTTCAACAGTCATCAAATCTTCAAACAAATCTTTTAAATCAATGGATAAGATTTAGACATTTAGGCTTGAAGCTTTGACACTACTTGTACTAAGATAACTAAATCTGGTTCAAATGACATCCAAATCAAAATATAAAAACTCACATTGGGTTTAGGGACTCCCGGGAACAGATCCAGTGGAGACGGAGTGGGGCCTGTAGCTATTACCATTATATCATGATAGAATCCGATTTTATCAACAACTTTCTTCAAACAATTATGATCCAGTCATCCAAAGAATCTTTCACATATAAGTCAACAATGAATCTCAATAATTCAGCACCAATCTCTTCATCACATCTACAATCTTGAATACTAAGGCTTTTGTAACACCCCATACCACACATTGCATGTAACACATATTTCATACACAAGAAATACATGTTTATACACCACTTCGGTCCCTTAGTACAAGAATCTACTAGTACAGATTACATGATTCAAAAATTCAAAATACAACTCTTGTACTAATCAAGCTTCATTTACAAAACTATACATATCATTAACAAGTCTTCACGCTGTTAAACACATAGGGAAACTATTACATTTTTCCCTTCCCCTTACCTCATGCATTTCCTGCAATACATGTTTAAAATCACAAAACGAGAGTTAACCGAAAGGTCTAGTGAGTTACCCCATTTATGTTATTGCAGGGTGATAATTACCAAATCCATATGAAAAACAACTTTTCATATATATAACAAATATATGAACAAGTAAGGGTCTGGTACTAATACCTTGTTACTTTTCAAGCCAAATTTCCCTGCTTTTACAAATAATACATCAACTCTAAATAAGTTTATATCAACCAAATTAACATAGTGCCACTTTTAAACTTTTTCTTATTTAAACAAGGTTTACACAAAGTTTCAGGCCAAACCTGTTATCTCCTTCTCTATAACATTCAAACTATGATTTCCAATAAGAACTCTAATCTTAAATCTTTAAGTCACAAAGAAATAAAGATTCCAGACCATCGTAATCTTAAGGGATATGATAGTAGAAGTTATATTATATAACACACACATATACCAATGCCACCCTTATATCCAAATGTACACCTCTCTTTGATATGTCACCCTTATCCCATGGTACACCTCTCCTTGATATGCCACCCTTATTTCCTCATCAAAACATTTCACAAAATAGTTCCATATAGAATAGACCGCAGTCAATGGAATTATTTATCAGTTCAAAATCATCTTTTTTTTTCAAAATTCCCTATTTACATATAAAAACAATTATATATGTAAACCATGAACAAAACAAAATGCAAATCCGGTTAGAATAGACCTGGCCGGACTTCATCTCCGGTTAAGTCTTGGCCGGTTTAACAAATCTGGACAACACATCGCCCAAGGCCTGTCCGATTTAATACTTAAGAGAAGTTTCCAACACTTTTGTCCGGATAACAAATCCGGACAACACTATGCCCCCATCGACCGATTTAAAATAATCAGGTCATCACATGGTCGTATTCATACTTCTCCGTTCAAGGTATTCATGATCTTAATATTCTTGAATCACTCAACTTTTATTCGGTTTAAGACTAAACCGCCAGACTCTTGACCGGTTTATATTTAAACCGCTTACACCTTGTCCGGTTTAAAACTATATCGTTCAACACTTGCCCGGTTTAAGACTTAAATCGCCCAACCCTTGTCCGGTTTAGGGCTAATCCAGACAACACTCGAATGATTCAAGTTTCAAATAAAATGAAAGGTTTACATAATCTAGTTACGCAAATTGCAAAGAAATTTCAAAGCAGTTTAAACCACTCACCTTGAAAGCCTTTTGAAAATCAAATACTTGAAAACCAACTTGTAATCCGGTCAACTCTTCTCCTTAAATCGGTTAATGAAGGTCTCAAAATAGCAAGAGACTAAAATGGAGTCACAACCTCCTTTTTGTACTTTCCAAATTAGGAAGGCAGTTACTATAGCCTTCTTCAGATGCATGCATTCACACTACCATAATCCATGCATACACTCATTCATGCATATATCATGCATATATTCAACACATGTATGTGAAGCATACTAATTCATGTATAATCACATACATACCATCTTATACATGYATTTCACATTACACATATATCCATATAAAATTGATGCATACTTATGTAGTTTCACCCATTAGCATGATCAAATATAATAATTTATCATGCTATTACGTAATCATTTAACAAATAATAACGAAATAATTACCTTAGGTAATAACCAGGATTCAGTTATCACAACTTTTTAACCTTAAACTCAACAAATTTAGAAACAAACCATCTCTTTCATACATTAAATCAATAAAATACCATTTAATCATGCACTTGAATTCTTTAACTACATTTACATATATGAATATGAATATTTATAAGCTCCCCCTTGACATTAGCACTTGCTTCTCATGTCTTTGAATTCAATATTATTTCTTCCCCATAACATCTTCTCTTCATGTCTTTGCATAATGCTTGTCTTCTTGTCTTTGTTCATGTCTTTGATATTATTTCTCCCCCTCATGATGATTAGGAGAATCCTGAGCATCATGAAAAATCAAAGCCTGAAATTCCCCCCCCCCCTGAACAACGATACTTTCAAATATCTTCAGACAATTTCCCCTGTATATGAATAATATTTTGTTTGTCCCTAAATTCACTGATCAATCTTCATTTTATCTTCATAATCATGGCATATCTGGATTTATCTTGTAAGAACATCAAGAACAATATTGAGAGGAAAAATCAATCTCTACAATTCAGTCAAACCTCTTATTACGTATATAATCTTACAAATGAGCTCTATCCTTATTTAATTACAAAGACAACTCCCAATTTATATGGTCAAACTACTAAACAATAGTCAAAGTCAAACTTGTCTAATAAAAGTCAAACACGATGATTTTTACAATTATAGACAATATTTAACTTTCATGACGAATACAATTTAATACTGATTTTCAGTCCTAACATATTTTATTCGTCAGAACAAATTTCTCTCCCCCTTAATAATAGATCTCTTCCAAATAAATTTTTCTCCCCTACAGAAAAGGCAATCATGTAACACATAAACACATTTAGTAATTGTTATCACAACAATTGAAATATATTCAATTTAGTGGCCTATTTTCAGAGTTGACAATTATGAATCTCTGATAAGACTTTCAGTTTCCATTGAAGTAATATAAAACTCACTTCTCAAACTGTTTCGACATAATCACAAAGAAAATGCAATTTGAATCACAAAGACTCATGAATGTGTAGAAGAAAATATCATTCACATATGGCTCAAATTAGACTCAATGTGCATGATTGAAGTGCGAAGATGGGGCAAACTTCCTTCTTTTTCACTATCCAAGTTATCCAAATGAAATCTAGATAGATTATATGTTGCTTCCCCATGAAAATTGAAACATTTCCTTGTTAAAAAAGAAACGGGTAGCTGGTGGGGTTAAATCAAGAGCTGGCATGAGCTCACTGCATGTTTCAATGATGGTCACGAATAGGTGTGTAAAAACATACACTTTAGCACCCAATTAGGACTTTATTTCACTTCATTTGACACCTTTCCTGATCCTATATTAAGTCTTTTAGTCTTACTTTATGGTTTTACATTCAATGGAGCTAGTATGTAGGAACGATACTGTTTTATGTATTTGGTGAATAAAATGTTGACATAATCATTGGTGCAGCAAGTGTGTACGTTGCTGCAGCATTGGGTATTGGCACAACCGGCTCAATCATGATAGATATTTTGGAGGTCTGATTTTGGTGGAGGGCATCTTGTTAATCCCAGTTTGATTAACCAATCTTCATGCAAGATCAAGAACCTCTAAAAATGGCAAAATATGAATCTTGAAAGTAGTAAAGATTGAGAGAGAATATTCAAACTTGTATATTGATCTTCAAAGTGTACTTACAAAAATGATTAGAAAGTGAAAGTGTTGTAACAAGATTACAAAGATAAGAACTATTTATAGTAGGAAATTACAATACAAAATTACAATGAAGAAACTAAGATTGAATACAATACTAAGCACATAAACTCAAATCCAACATTCTTCCCCTTTGGATTCAAGCTTGAGGCATTGTAAATTTTGATCTTCTGAAGCTTTTAGCAACTTTAGATCTTCGAAACTTTAACAATCTTCAAACAATCTCCCTCTTTGGATTCAATATCAAAACAACAACAATCTTCAAAAAAATTTAGAAACTTTGATTCTTCAAGATATGATCTTCAAAGCTTTTAGCAACTTTCATCTTTAACGATCTCCCCCAAATAACTTTCCTTGAATTTGATAAGGAAAACTTTTCAGCACAAAAACAATCTTCCTATTTTATTAACAAACTTAAGATAATCTCTCCCTTTGATCATCTGATCATCTTTAGAAAAACTTTATCTTCCCCTTAAACTGATAAGAATTCAACATTTGGATGATTTCCTCATTTAAGAAACAGTAAACTTCTTTAAATAAATGATCTTCACATTTACTCCCCCTTGAATATTGTAGAACAATAAACTTCCGCAATTAGCAACACATATTGATCAACTCCTTTGAAACTTTGAAACCTTCCCCAATCTTCAGAAATTGATTCAAAAAATCTTCATTCATTTTCAATACAACCTCCCCCTTATGATGAAAATGAGAAGCATTTACATCATACTTCAAAATGAATGGACTTTGAAAGTATGTCGTCAATTCATAAAAAAATAAGCAAATCTTTTCAAATTCACTTATATAATCTTTTCAGATTATGAAGGTTGGTGAAAGAACCAAATTCAACTTATGAACCTGTTTTCAATCCTTTTGAAAAAGATTGGCCTGTGAATATAACTGATATCTTCAGCAACGAATGTACTTAATATATGAGACTTTTTGATGTTCATCTCACCAGAACTTCCATTCGATCATTAATAGCTTTAAGAAACATATGTATGAATGTTATGATAGAATAACAAATATTCTGTAAATTTGTGCAGTGAAGAAATGATAAAGCAACTAATGCCTCAAATTAAGCTAAAAAAGATAAATAGTGTGCACTACACAAATTTATCAGACTTAATTTGTGATCAACAAGACTTGAAAGGGGGGGGGGGGGCATATATCCTTCTTTTTCAATATCAATTATCTCCAAATGAGAAATCGATAGATTATGAGCTGCGTGTCCTAAGTGTTATTGAAACACTTATCTTTTAAGATATAAATTAGTAGCTAGGAGGTTATGACAAGTGTTGGCTTGGGCTTTGCCTTTTTCAATATTAGTCTCCAAAGAATTGAGAACTAATAGATTGTGTGGTTGCCCGGATTATGTTAGATAGAACATGATTCTTTTAATCTTTTAATCCTGACACAACTCTCATCAAAACTTTTAGCTCGCATCAACTACCCCTCTCATTTACATTTTAAGTTTTGCATACACACCCATTTTGCATTTAAGCTCATTCAGATATGAATGTCCTATTGGGTAGGGCTGTCGGTTCTGACAGTCTATAGAGGTATTCCTGTTAAGCTCTCAGTCCCTCCTAAAAATAACAATGTAAGCTCATTCGATCACAAATTATTAATGAAAAATATTATTACAATGATGCACATTTGATCAGATGAAAATTGATCAAGAAAAATGTAGCAACTAATCACATGAACAATTAATCAGGAGTAATGTACAAAACAGATTATTCAGAATAGTTGGGATAAATGAACGATAATATGTAAGAACAAGTTTACAGATTTATACAGTCAAAGAATGAAGAAATGTGTATCAATCAAAAAATTATATTTCAGATAAGCTCAGAAAACATCTTTGACTACAAATGAGTTTATTATCACCGAAAATGATTTTCATTTTAGAGATGTGATAATAACAATTTGAAAAATAGCTGGAACATGTATTGGAAATATGTATGAAGAGAAAATACATAAGTAAAATCTCAAAGAAATACCTGATCAAAACTTATACTCGTTTTGAGTCAGCTCAGATTTCAAAAACATTTTTCAACACTCCCCCTAGAAAATAGATTTTATATTCAAACAAATAAAACTTTAATCTCCTTTAGAGTAAGCTCAGATTCTGAAGTTGTTGTTAAAGACCAGGTCCTGAATTGGGTGTTTCAAAAGCTATATTGGCATAACACACACTCCCCCTGTATCAGTGTATCAGATGAATAATTGTTTGACATCGGCACAACATATGAAACATCTGCCAAACAGATTAAGTAGATTTTGGTACCCAGACAAACATGGGTACTACTTTGTTATTACTGGTTTGAGGAATGTTATAAGTGTCATACCATCTATTCTTATCAGATAATTTCTTTTTGGTTCTTTTAATAGGTAAATCAGATATGCAATAAGAATCATACTAGTCATTATTATACCTTTTATTCTCATACCAGCTATTCTCATGCCAGTTGTTCTCATATATGGTATTTCCATTCCAATTGTTTTCATACTTGTTGTTTCTATACCATCTGTTGACCTTCTTCTTGTTGATGAATCATTTGTTCCATAAGTTGAGCATCAAATTCTTCTCTTGCTAAGACTGATCAACTGATTAGTAGACTTCACAATGCAAGGTAGAACAGTATTAGTCACCAATGATTTCTTATTATCAACAGATTTATGAGAATTAACAGATTGAACTTTATTCACCCAAACTTTTTTCAGTTTTGAAAAATTATTATCTGATTCAATTACATAACCTTTGTAAAATTGATTTGTATTAAGAGAATTGTTCTTTGAAATAGTTGATTTAGGGCTACTTGAATAACTGTTGGATTTAACACTAGAACAATCATTCAAGAAAGTTTTACACTTAAGAGTAAGAATCAGTTGAGCTTGTAGTACTCATTTCAGAAAATTCTTTTATTTTCTTTAGCAACTGATCTCTCTCTTTAGTAACTAAACCATATTGATTTTTAAGTTCAGATATCATATTTATCTCAGTTACAAGGTATGTCTCTAAATCAGACAATCAGTTACAAGGTCTGTCTTTAAATCAGACAATTTCTTTGAGGTTTCAGAGAACTTACCTCCTAACACAACTCTTTTCTTCTCAAAGTCTTTCCTTTCCTTTTCTATTTCTTTCTTTTCTTCCTCAAAACTACCTTTTTCATTGTCTGAAACAACATCCAGCCATTTCTTTTTCTCAATAAGTTCTTTGGCAATTGTTGCATTATTCTTAGCAATATTCTTCTTCTCGGATGCAAAAACTTTTCTCTCTTCCTCTAAAGCCTTTTGTTTTGCAGCAATGCTCTTGGATATTTCCAGACATTTCTTTTCAGATTTTTTCAAGTAATCTTTTTTCTCATTATCAAACTTGGCTCTTTCCAAGATGATAATCTATTCAAGTTCAGAAATTTTCTCTGATAGTTTTGTATTATTCAGCTCAAGTACTTTCATTTTACTGTCGAGAATCTTCTTTTGATCACAAAAAATATTTTCAGCTTCAGCAAACCTTTGCTTTTCCTTTTCAAACTTATTTTTATCAAAACTCACACTTTCAGTAATCCTCTCTTTTTCTTTCTCAAATAATCTTTAATTCAATCTCAACTTCATAAACTCACTTTGCCAGCTCATTATTTTCTATAATCTGCTTCACATTCCTGTTCTGTAAATCAGAAGAAAAACCTCTATACATGAATTCATCAGTTTGTTCTTGTAAGAATTTCTTTTCTTCATAAACCCTTTCATTATCTTTTGATAAATCTTTAGCCCATAAAAGATTTGAATGATTTTCGTAAAACATTTGAAGATATTTTTCTTGTTCCAACTTATATTTCTTTTCCAGTTCATAAATTCTTTTTTTCAAATCTTTACTCTCTCCCTCAACACTTAAAGCCATTTGAAAAATTTACACAAAAAAAAATTGATTAATAAAAAATGATCTTTGCAGTTCAAGACTTTAAAAACAAATTCACTCAAAACCAATTTAAGACTTGACAAAATGATTTTTTTTCCAGAAAATAGACAAAGACTGGATTTTAAATCTTATAAAAATGTTCCCCTTCTGTGACTTAGCACGGGGGTCCCGTTACCCGGTTAGCGGGTGGGGTCAAGGAATAACGCCCTTGTGGGGTCTGGGGCAACTCCCCGATAAAAAAAAATTACTAAAGAAAATGAAGTACCCCAGTTCCCTTAGAAAAATAGCTTCACCAGACTAGACTTCACCGGTGAAAGGAGTTATCGGACAACAAAGGAATCTTATCACTCAAGACTACTTATCCGGATAATAAACTCTATGGATACTATGTTCTCCAGACACAGAATTATCCGGACACAATAATAACAAAATCATATCGAACAATACACTTCTCTGGATATCCTTAATCTAGACATAATGTTATCCGGATAACAAAGGTTATCGAATAAGGTCTTTTCCGGATGACTTTTCTTCGGATACCACTACTTCTCCGGATGACTCTTCTCCAGATACCAACCAAAACTATCTGAATACCTTTTGTCCGGACACAGCTTATCCAGATAACAAAGTTATCAGACAAAGTCTGCAAATCAACATACATTTAACATCCGATAAGAAACATTCATCGCTTGATGAATTATTCATCGGATGATGAATATGAAGTAGTGCAGAAAAATCCAAATTACACACCGAAATGCTCAAACAAGATCAAAATGAATACTAATGTCACAGATAAGCTCGAAAACATTTCACAAACAAAATTGTAATATCAAATTCGAACAAAACTGATCAAAATCAACGAATTTGACAAAATTATTCAAGAACAGTTACAAGAACTTCAATATTCAAAAATCCAAAATTGAATCAACACAACAAATCAATTATGCAATTGAATGAATCTGGTATGTTTTTAAAACAAAACGTACACAATTCAATACAGATCAATTCATACAAAAATTGATGAATTAGACTAGAAAATGAAGAAACAGTCAAGAACATTCAAACGATCACTCAAGAATAGTCCAAATTCAATCCAGATCTTGTTTCTGAATTCGTTTAAGTCGCTGCAACTTGCTCTGATACCAATTGTTAATCCCAGTTTGATTAATCAATCTTCATGCAAGATCAAGAACACAAAAATGGCAAAATATGAATCTTGAAAGTAGCAGAGATTGAGAGAGAATCTTTGAACTTGTATATTGATCTTCAATGTGTACTTACAAAAATGATTAGAAAGTGAAAGTGTTGTAACAAGATTACAAAGACAAGAACTATTTATAGTAGGAAATTACAATACAAAATTACAATGAAGAAACTAAGATCGAATACAATACTAAGCACATAAACTCAAACCCAACACATCTTCTAGTATTGTTGGTAGTTGATTAGTGAAAGAAGATGTTGCTGAAGATGCCTTGTTTATGTACTTAATCATCTTTTGTATTACATGTTGGTTAGTAACCATTAGACAAATTACGTTTATACCTTTTAAGCATCTTTTGATTCCTCTTGCTATTATATATATTAGGGTAATCTTTTGTTTAGATGTGCCATCAGGAACAAAGCTTCATCTAAAGCTTTAGGTCCTTGCTACTTTTAATATTACTTTGAAATTGTTAGTACTTTTTGATTGTTCTTTGTTACTGTTAGTTGCTACAACAACCTTTACAACTTTCACTCTACTTTTCTTGAGAAAATATACTTTTATGTTATTTACATATAGTCATTTCCATTCATGTCATTTACCTTTAAGCACTTACATTCAGTTATGCTAGGCTAAGTACCTTAGTGTGGGTGTAAGTGAAGGTTTTGAGATTAAGCCAACTGTTAGTGGATGATTGCTTTGTTAATAGCAAATTTTTTTTTTCTATTCACAAGTTGTATCAATATTTTATCTAGTAATATTTGACGAATTGACACATGTTATTTTGTTCATATGAGTTGGATTTAAAATTAAGACAACACAATATTTTTACTAGGTGTGTTATAAAGACTATAAAAAGTCTCAGTAATCTTAGGTTGCAAGAAAGAAATGGAAGATTTGTACTAGTATGGGATTGATGCATCACCAAGTGTGCTTCCAACATATGGTCTAATCTGCACTTCCTTGGAAGGTGGTTCAATCTAGTTATGTTGTAGAGAGCTATTGCTGTAGCAATCTTGTGTTATGCTATAGCAATGTCACTTCACCTCATTGTTGAAATCCAACCTGATTTTGCACCCACACTATCTTTTAATTATTGTTATATTTCAGTATCTGATTACCAACTCTCAAAAGAATATTGCTTCCAATTTTACTCTTCAAATCTTATTTTAAGGTTGACTTTGGTGACTCTCTTTGCATTTTAAATCCTTGTGGAACGATATTTGGTATTACTTACCATTATTACTTGCTTTTGATGATACTTGTAAGCCATTTATACTTGCATGATTTACTTGTTACTATAGCCTTTTAAGGTAATAGATTTCCACACGTCAATCACGAAAGAATTGTGAACCAATAGTAATGTGGTTGCACAACTTCAAGTGGTTAGGGCAGAGTTATATTTTCTTTTTACTTTATTCTCTCACCCTTTATATATTTTTTTAATGAACACCTTACTTCTAACCAAACTCTCATTTTCATTTTTCTGTTTAGCACAATGAGATTTCTCAACCGTATAAGTTATCTCCCCCGCTTTCTTATTGCATACCCCTCACATCTCAATCACTCAAGAATTACTTTTTGGGTAGGGTTACCGGTTCTGATAGTCCATAGAAGAATAGTTAATCTTACACATTGATCCTATGAATTATGTCCTAAAAATTCAAATATATTACGCTTTGAAGTTTAGTGAAATTTCAGAAATCTATATCTGAAGCACGGGTCCGGAACTGATATGTTAAGAAGTCAAACAAATGAAGTACAAGTTCTGAATTGAAGTGTTTAGAAGATAACACATGAAAATATCCATTTAGAAGTATCAAAGAACAAATACGAATGCTAAACAGAATGACTCATTATGCACGGTGTTTACAAACAAATAATCAATTATTAGAATGTTTAATTGTGAAGAAAAAGTTACAATTATTTTTTCAGATAAGAATTAGATCATTGCTATGAAATGAATCAGATAAGAATTAAATCATTGATATGAAATAAACTGAATGAAAGCAATGAGAACTCAAGCGAGTGTATTTCCACTAAAAATTTCAACGAACGTATGAGACCTGGAAATAACTAAGCCAAAAAAATTTAACACATGGCAATTCAAGGACTGACATGAAATTGGAAAAGAAACAAACACAAAGTAAGTTTATTTGATTGAACTATGTTGATCCTCTCTTTCATTGATTTGGTGATGATCCCTTTTATCTATCGAAGTATATTGTTTATGTCTTTCAGTTTTAGTGATCTTCACTGAGTCTGTTTGGTGATCACTGAACGTGTCTTATAAATCATTCAGAGGCTGTTATACTTCAAGAAGACAAAACTCACACCACATATCCTTCAGCAATGTCGAATACATAAGGTGAAAATTAGAGACCAACAAGTTCGTGGTATGAAGCGGTATTCAGTGATAACAAGCTCGTCTACATATGTGTTAAGTCTGCACAAGATTCAACGAACACTGATGAGACCTTTCAGCGTCGTCCCAATATTCAATGATCAAATGAATCTTGTGGAGCAAGATTGTTTTTTTTTCTTATCCTTCCATACACAAATGACAAACCCATACCTTTCTAAGTATAGTATAGTACGGAGCCACTTCTTTGACTCAAAATGTGCTCACCTACTTTATGAAAGAAGACTATTCACATATAACCAAAATCCTGCCATATCTAAACAAAGGACAAGCTTTCCTCCAAAAGCCTAACACATGTCCTATAGCTTCGCAATTTCATTTAATGCAATGAGTATAAATAACTGAGTGGTTCTCCTCTTAGTTATCATCTTCCTCACTAAGAACTTTCCCAAGAAGTCACTTCTCTCCACTCTCTGTCTAAAGAGAATGACCCACTCTAACAAGTGAAGAACACATTATTCTTACTTTATTTCTTGTAGCAAATGTTTTCTTATTGCTATTTGTAATCTTGTGTGTATCTTGGATTGTTTAGATAGGTTTTGTATCCTATCTCTTCCGCAAACAATCTATAAAATTTTTATTGATCTTTTTTAAAAGTGAAAGTTTATTGTTTAGATTCATCCCTCCTTTTACAATCTGTTACCTATAAACTATTGTATTGTTGTTTTATTATCTTTTCTTCTTTAGATAAGTTATTCCTTTCAAAACACTAGCCCCAACTTTCATGATAATGCCTCTCTTGCCAAACCTCCCCATTTCATCAGAGACAACTTCAGTCTCTAGAAGAACTAGATGTCTCTATTCTTGAAAGGTGTGGATCTTGAGATCCCATACTACATTAAGAATGTACCTTATGTTCCATTCATAATCTCTCCAGCAGTATCTGTAACCTCTACGACCGCCGCGATTCCTGAACGGCGGATTCCAAAGCTCCCTCATCAATGGAATGATGAAGACAAGAAGAAGATGGCTTTAGACACTCGTGCGAGGTTTATAATAGCCATGGCTCTCCCTAATGAGGTCTATCACTCAGTGAGTAAGCTTAAAACCTCAAAATCCATGTGGGACACTCGATGTGTTCAATATGAAGGTACTGCTAAAGTATAAGAATGGAGGAAGATTAATTTAGTAAGACAATATGAAAGTTTTCTTTATGGAAAAGATGAATCTTTGTCTGAAGTACATCAATGTTTTAATTATCTTATTGATTTGAGGACAGTTGGAAGAGAACATTCCAACTCTGAGACACTGGCAAAATTCCTTGAATGTTTGCCAGAAGCATGGGATCAGTATACCATGTGTCTCAAGATGTCCAAGGACATGTCCTACCTTTCTCTCAATTCTCTTTATGAGATATTGCTTAATCATGAGGAATCCCTTCAGCTGGAGAAGAATCTTCTTAAAGACTCTAGGAAAACGAAAAGCTCTCTGTTAGCTTTGATCACTGATAGCTCTTCAACTGACCCTTCTATTTCTTCTATTCCTTCTATTTCCTCTATATCTATCACTGGGTTAGATCCTTCTAACTCTAAGGGCTTGTCAGACGCTGATCTTTTAGAGTTTTATGAGTCCCTGGCCCTTCTAACCCACTTCTTCAGGAGGTTTGTCAAAAAAATTAACTATCGTAGATCTCCTTTCCTGACCTTAACTAAAAAGCCAAAGTCAAACCCCATTAACAATGATTCAACGAGCTGCTACAACTGTCAACGCAAAGGTCACTTTGTTAGTGAGTGCAGGTCGAAGAAAAATGTGTTGTCATCTTCCAACCTCTCATATCAGAAGGACAAATACTTGAAATTGAAGGAGAAGTACAAGAAGATAAAGAATCTTCAGCGTAAAAGCAAAGGTCTTGTCGCTGAAGAGCATGACTGGGATGATTCTTCTGAAGAATCATCCTCTAATGAGGAAGACAGGATCTACCTCTGTCTAATGGCCAAGGATGTCAAAGATGAAACATCAAAGACATCATTCTCCAGTGATCCCTCGTCATCAGCCCCTGCTCAGGTATGTTCCTTGAATGAACCCTATTCCTTTTCTTTTGAAAGCCTATCTGCACTAGATACGCTGATGTTGACCTTTACAATGCACTGAATGAAAAAACCAAAGCTGAAAAGCTTAATCTTGATCTTTAATAACAATTAGAGAAATGTCATTCAAAGATCAAAGAGCTGACTAAGATTGAAGAAAATCTTAAGAATCAAGTCATTATGAACCAGATCATAAGCATCGAATGCGAGCATGTTATTGCTGAGCGTGAGCAAGCTATTACTGAACTCAAGGCTGAGAAGGCTACCATTGAAGGGTGGTGCAAAGCTTTTATCAAGGCCTCTGAGATCATCAATGCTGAGATCCTTGCCAAGATAAAGAGTGGTCTAGGATTTTCCTATATGATGATCAGGAAGAAATTGTCACTGACAAGTCCATGCTGAAGTTTGGTACTTTTGTCTCTTCCATTCCTGACACCTCTTCCTCTCAGTACTCTTCTACTAAGAATCCTCTTGAAGGAACACCCTCGAGTTCAGGATGTAAAGACAAAGGTAAAGTCATTGCAACGCTCCTCTTCCCAAGAAGGACAACAAGTCAAATAGTCTTAGATATATTAATTCAGCTTGTAAACCTTCTTCCTCAGGGACCAAGGTATATGAACCCACTCAGAAACCTAAGCCAAAGCTAGAAGTGAATATTTCACCCAAGGCATCTAAACCCTCAGTTGTTCTTTCTCAAACAAATGAGAAAGGACTCATTGGAGCTTGTCCATATTATGTTCTTACTGACCCTTCTAGTCGTAAAGCTGCCTTCAGCTATAGAGAGTTTCTTCATTGTGGTGAGAATTCATGTATCGCCAATAAATGTCCTTCAAATCTGATTCGCCAGCTAAGGTAAAGAAAGTAGCTAAGGTTGAAAAATCAGCCAAGGCGAAATCAGCCACCAAATTTGTGAAAACAACTAAAGTGAAGAAGTCCACTGAAGGCTCTTCTTCAGGCTCAGTGAAGACACCTGCTAACCCTGAGTCTTCAGCATTAGTGGATGTCGCCTCTAAATCTGTTGGAACCATTGAGAAATGGGTACCAAAGCAATCTTAATCTGTTTTCTTTTGCAGGAAGTCAAAGGCATTTGGTATCTTCATAGTAGATGTTCAAGACATATGACTAGAGACAAATCCCTGCTCACTGATTACAAGGATGAAAGAGACCCTTATATAACCTTTAGAGGAAACGAAAAAGGATATGCCAAAGGTTTTGGCATATTAACCAATAGTGCAACCACCTTCAGATGTGTTGCATATGTTGAAAGACTAAAGCACAATCTTCTCAACATCAGTTAGCTATGTGATAAAGGTTTTACAGTGAAATTTCCTAAGAACGCATGTTATATCAATGACAAAGATGACAATCTTGTTCTTACAGGTTCTCGTCTAGAGAAGGTATATCTCATCAACATGGATTCTCCCTTCACTGAGAATAATTGTTTTCTCTCTAAAGCCTCTTCAGATATCAGTTGGCTATGGCACAAACGGCTCTCTCATCTCAATTTTAAAATGCTAAATGAGCTGTATCAAAAGGTTCTTGTCACTGGCCTTCTTCAGCACTCCTTTGCAAAGGAATATCTATGCTCATCGTACGAAAAAGGAAAGCAGACAAATGCTAGCTTCAAATCTAAGCAAGTCTCTTCAGTGACTTCTCGTCTTCAGCTATTGCACATGCATTTATTTGGTCCAGTCAACGTGTAATCTATAGCTGGAAAAAAAATATACACTCATCATTGTTGATGAGTATTCCAGGTACACTTGGGTCTTCTTTCTCGGATCTTAGAGTGATACACCTGAAGAAATCATCTCGTTCCTCAAACGCATAGAAATACTGAACAACATCAGAGTACGGTCTATCAAGAGTGATCATGGCACCAAGTTTAAAAACAGTACCATTGATGACTTTTTTGTGAACAAGGAATCTCACACAACTTCTCAACTGTGAGAACTGCACAAGAAAACGGGGCCGCTGAAAGAAGAAATTGAAAAATTATTGAAGTTGTTTGATCAATGCTCAGTGAATCTCATCTCCCTACTCAATTTTGGGCTTAAGCTGTGAACAGTGCTTGTTTTACTCAGAACCGATCGCTGATCGTCAAGAGATTCAAGAAGACAACTTATGAACTCCTCCATGGCAGAAAGCCTTCTCTCATCTTTTTATATATTTGGTTGTACTTGTTGTATTCTAAACAATAAAGACCAACTTGGAAAATTCGATCCCAAAGATGATGAATGAATCTTTCTTGGCTATTCTCCAGTGTCCAAAGCCTTCAGAATATTCAACAAAATATGACAAACAACGAAGGAATCTATTCCTGTCACCTTTGATGAGTATCAATCAGCTAACTCTAAACCCATCTCTGAAGATGATGAAGAGTTAGATAATTGGATCATATCTCACTATGGAGAACCTGAAGCTTCCTTCAGCAATCAACCGAACGCTGACCCTTTAGAAGCTAACCATGATCCATTTATTGTTCCACATGTGACTAGTAACGAAGTTGAATCCTCTTCAATGATTGATGTCATTCCCATTGGTCACTTATCCTCTTATATTTCAAATACTAATCCTTCATTCGTTGAAACTCCTTCAGTCACTGAACCTTTATCAGTTGCTGAATCACTCTCTGAGGCTTCTTTAGCAATCAAACTTATTGCTGATGAATCTGTTGATGCCTCATCTTCTATGCTTGAACTCCCAATATCAAAATATCATCTTCAACCAGCTCAACGATGGACGAAATACCATCCAATCTATCAAATTCTTAGTGATCCAAGTGCAGGTATTCAGATACGACGCTGTCTAGGTAATATCTATCTCTTTGTCAACTTCCTTTCTCTAGTTAAGCCCAAGAAAATCAATGAGGCTATCACTGACCCAAGATGGGTCATTGCTATGCAAGAAGAACTCACTGAGTTTGATAGAAACCAAATCTGGTACCTTGTCCCGCATCCATCTGACAAAAATGTGATAGGCACCAAGTGGTTTTATCGCAATAAGTTAGATGAACAAGGAATGTAACCCAAAACAAGGCTCGTCTTGTTGCTCAGGGATACATGCAAGAAGAAGGAATCGATTATGATGAAACCTTCACACACTGATGTCTAGAGTCAAAGCTATTCAAATCTTTCTAGCTTATGCTGCCATAGAGACTTTAAGGTCTACCAAATGGATGTAAAAAGTGCTTTTCAAAATGGAAAGCTTCAAGAGAAAGTTTATGTTGAACAACCTCCAGAGTTTCTCGATTCTAGATATCCATATCATGCTCTAGATTGGATAAAGCTCTTTATGGGTTAAAGCAGTCCCCTCGTTCCTGTTATGACACCCACTCTTCATTTCTCATTTTTGAGAAATTTGTCCGTGGAAAGATTGACCAGACCTTATTTCTTAGGAAAGTCAATGGTCATATCATTCTAGTGCAAATTAACTTCGATGATATTATATTTGGTTCCACTAATCCATGTTTGTGTTTTCGGTTTGCTGAACGCATGAAGAAAGAATATAATATGAGCATGATGGGATAACTGACTTATTTTCTAGGTCTTCAGATCAAACAATCAGATAAAGGTATCTTTATCAATCAAAGTAAGTATGTTAGGGACATGTTGATAAAATTCGACTTAACCAATAGTTCATCTATGAAGACTCCAATGTCTCGTCCTCTCTTGTGGAACAAGGATCCCCATGGAAAGACTGTAAACGTTACTGTTTATAGAGGAATGATCGGCTCCCTACCGTGTCTCACAACTAGTCGACGAGATACTATGTACTCTACTTGTTTATGTGCACAATATCAATCTGAACCTAAGGGAATCCCATATGGTTGCTGTAAAATGCATATTCAGATATCTAAAAGGAACTCCTAATCTGGGCCTTTGGTATCCCAAGGACTCAGGTTTCGACCTAATTGGTTATGCAGATAGTGATTTTGCAGGTTGTAAAGGTGATAGGAAAAGCACCACTAGAGGCTGTCAGCTTCTAGGTGGAAAATTGGTGAGTTGAACAAGTAAGAAGCAAAATTCAATGTCCACTTCAACTGCTGAGGCTACATATGTTGCCACTGGAAGCTGCTGTGCTCAGATCCTATGCATGAAAAAGCAGCTCAATGACTATGATCTTCAACTCTCAAAGATCCCTATCTATTGTGATAGCACTAGTACCATTGCAATTGCAAACAACATTGTTCTTAACTCCAAGACCAAACATATTGAGATCAAATATCATTTTATCATTATGAATGGTAGTATTGAACTTCACTTCATACCCACTGACTACCAACTTTCTAAGGTATGCATATTTATCTTCTTCTCTAAACTTAAAACCAGCACCAATCTTTTCTTACTAAGTGATTAAAATGTTTTAAAAGTGAAATAACTCAGTGATTCTTTTTCTATCACTGAACCTTTCAAAATTATATCTTACTTGTAAGATATATCCTTTCTTAAAACTATCAATGAACCTTTCTAATTCAGTGATCCCTTGTTTTAAAAGACTTAAAACCATCATTATATTTTTTTTCATATCCAATGATCTTTTAAAAGAAAATGATAATGAACGGTCAAATTTTTATAACATAATTAATCTTTTTATTTAAATGGATGTAGATACGCGTGCGCCCCTCTGACATACGTGATTCCATCCAATCACATGATGAGGACGTGCAAAGTTTTTCATCATTTGCACATATTTTCAAGAGTCAAATTTTCCTCTCTCATCTTTTTCTCTCATCCTACCTATAAATACATGAGATACCCTCTCATATTTCTCTTTACGCTTACAAAAATTCTCAAGCACTTCTTCTCTCAAGATTTTTTGCAAGCAAGAACTCTCAAGAACTTCCAAAACCTTCAACCATTTCCTTTCTTTCCAAACGAAACAGGTTAATAATTCTTTAATACTTGATTGTTACTCTTTCTCTTCGAAACATTGTTTAACATTTAAGAACATTCTTCCTTATCTTAAATACAAACAAACAGATTAAAGAATCATCCTAATTCTTGATATTAAAATAAGTTTCTAAACACTAATCTACTTGAAAACCCCTAATCTTGTTCTGGATTTTTCAAAAGATGCTTTTTCTTACAAAACGTTTTCATAGAGTGCATTTCTAACAAACTCTTATTGTTTCTTCCTTTCTGTCTTACTTTCTTATTACAAAAATGGCTGCCAAGAACCTTAATTTCTCCATCTACGAGATCTCCTTCAAGATAAACAACCATGTTGGCTTGCTGGAAATACCTGCAAACAAACCCCACTTCACGGATACAGCCAGGTTCCTCAAGCACTCTGTGCTAGGCCATGCCCTTTTCTTTGATCCAGTCATGTTCAAGGAATTCCTTCAGCAATTTTGATTCACTGCTGAATCAAAGAAGAAAAAGATAAGGTTGGAAACATGGTGGAGAAGATCTCATTCACCTTCAACAAATGACTATTAGTTTCGACGTCCCAACTGCCAGAACTACCCTTCACCTCCCCAAAACTGTACCATTCACCAAGGAGCCAACTACTGAAGATATGATCAAGACCCTTTATGATAATGGCTATAACTAGCCAATGAAGAAGTATTCCATCGAGCCCCTCAAGTTGCTGACGAAGATTGAAAAGAACCACATGTATGCAGTATGGAAATATCTTTTCTTGCACTTCATACAGTGCATGGGAGGGAAGACAGGTGGTCAAGACCATGCTTCACGTGTTGCCCTAAACATTGACATTTCAGTAATCAAACAGCTGAAGGTCAACTATTTCTAGTTGATTTTTGAAGACCTGGTACTAAAGTTGAACAAGCGCCAACATGAGAAGGTAGTGCTTTACACTAGATTCCTCTGCATGGTCTTCGCCAAGATCTTAGCCAACAATTACCCTTCTTGAGGTAATATGCCAATCTGTAAGCTTGGGTTTAGAATTCTAGACCATAAGTCCAAACCAACATATATTGGCCTCTTTGCACGGATGCAGAACATTGCCAATGGCACTTCCTCTCTACCCACTTTTTCTTCTACTTATTCTCTTTCGCATGTGGTTATAACTGAGGCAAACCCCCCTCAGTCTATCCCAACCACCATCTTCTTATCCTCTAAGAGGACACGCTCTCAAGCCAATCTTGGTCCTTCACTGAGGGCCAAGAAAGCCAAAAAGGGGCAAACCACACTTCTGACTATTACCTCTCAAAAGGTCTCAGTCATTGAAACAAGCCTTATCCCTGAGGCGCTCTCTCTACCCATGACCAACTCTTTAATGTCCCTTTAGACACTGTTGTAAATGTGGCCAGTCAGCCAACCACTTCAATCACTCAGATCACTGAAAGATAGAATATCAGCATTGCCATTGCTAAACACCCACTTCATCTCTCAGCCATTTTTTCTTTTCCCTCTTCTTTGGTCTTGACTACACGTGCTGATGATTCATCAATGGTTGTCCCACTGGTGATGAAGCACTCAACACAAAAACTGAGGTCGCTGCTCTCAAGGCGCCTCAGACATTTGCCGCCTATCCTCATGATAGCGCATGTGAGACTACAAGTGTCAATTTTTTATATGGAACTGAGGACCCCTCAAGTACATTACCTTTACCCTACCCTTTCATTTCTACTAACTTAGAGCTTTCTTATGCTCAATTTTTTCCTTCTTTTACAGGTCCTTTTGCAACAAAACCCACAACCATAGAGACAGATTTCCATGATATGGCTGAGGACATCAAGCTCCTCTTGCCCGTTGTGGCCACCGTCCTGGACAAAATGGACGAGTTCCACAAATCGGTGCCCATGAAGGAAGACCTTACTCATGACCTCTCTGCTGGCAAAGCCGAGGTCTATGAAGTAAAGGATTTGCTAAAGACGGTGCAAACTGAAGTATGCACCAACACTGAGGCCATCACTACTATCAACAACAAAGCCAATGAAGTACAAGCTGCCTGGTGAGCTGCTTCAACAAATACTCGCGCTTCTCTAGCAGCCGGCCCCGGTCCCTGAGCCCTCATTCACTGAAGCTAATTGAAAACAACTGGACTGGGTAGTCGACTTCAACTTCATGCAAGTTGAGGCTCTCTCCAACCTTGAGCAACCTACTGAAGACAGCTCCCTACGTCTTGATGATCTCACCTCTTGTATTGATAATGACAAAGAGAGGGAGAAATACCAGCATGAGAAAATTACCATGGAGAACGTAGATGCTGCCGCTGATGCTGAATTGCTAGGTATTATCCTTCAGACTAAGGATGCCATAACAACAAACGATGATGACACTAATGATGATGATGATGCCATGATAGCTCCAGCTACTCACGAAGTCCTCCCCATAACCTCTGTATCAAAGTTTGGTGATGAGGAAAATGATGATGAAGAAGATGTGGATGAAGATCCTCTCCTCCCTGATGCTGGACAAGATCTTGGAGATGACGATGATGAGGAGGACTTCACTATCCAGTACCATCCAAGACTGGCTCCGGCTCAGAACGGTGTCTCCCTAAGGGAGTCAGCTTCCCAGGGGGAGAAAACCACAAGGAACCAGCACTCCTCCACCAAAGATAAAGGAGTGGCTGAACAAGGTAACCCGCCATCATCTTCAAGGTGATTGATCCTACCAAGGTTGCACAGATCTCCTGGTTCGTACCCTTTTCTCATGAATCTGAAGCCTCCTCCCTTCTACTCAATGCACCTACGATCCCCTATGGTCCTCTAGTTGAAAAGGATAGATGTTATTCCAACATCTGGAGCTTTCAACGACCAAAGGATGACTAAGCTAAGGAGTCAACTCAACCAAACCAGAGCAAAAATACCTCTTTGTACCTCTAGTTGTGGTGAGTTCAATTTTCTCACTGACGCTAAAAGTGAGGAAGCACTGAAGGACGAAGAAGAGTTGTGCATCCAAAGACAACAGATTGAAGAAAACCTAAAGGTGGCCAAGTCTTTAGTTGTCAAAGCTATGGCCAAAGGGAAGTTGAAGAAGAAGGATTCAATCAAAGCTCAAGCTCAACTGCTGTCATAAGTTGAACAAGAACATCGTAGGGCACTGACACTAAAAGTCCGTGACCTTAGATGGTGCAATGAAAGGATCAAGAAAAGAATAAGTCCCACGGGATCTCAAACGTCACCTTCAGCGGACGGATGAAGGATGGTGGTATTCTCATTTCTATGGTCATCTTCAGGGAAAACTAAGATGCTGTCATTGAGTACCCTTATTAACTCAGGCAGTACGGCTTCGATGAATGACTAGAGATTCAACAAGCTATTCAACGCTCAAAGTCAAAGCATAAGCCAATAATCGATGACATCCTGAACGAGCTATTCAAGAAGGTGTTTAAGATTGTTGATGTCCCTCCTTTTCCAGAGAAGCCTCTCTCAAGAAGAAAACACCTTTCAGATCTGGATGATGGACCATCCCATAGGAACGAACATGAGACAAAAATCTTCTTGGATGAAATCCTGAAGGATCCAAAGAAGCCGGATCTCTCAAAGCTGAACCTGACACTGCCAGGAAGGGTCCTTACATACCCAACACTGTGCACATGAAGCCTAAGTTTAGATTAATATTCATCAACTATGATAGAGAATATAGTTTCCAGTGAGTATCCGAGTTCCACCTCTGTTCAATAGGTCATCTCGAGTATCTTAGGATTTGGCTAGATAATGACTTCTACGGAGAGGTGATGGAATGCAAGATTAGAAAGGTGATGTTGAGACATAAGAAGCTTGAAGAAGATGTACCTGGGTATATCAACTTCAGTGACTTAGATTAGACATCTTTCTATCTTGTAATATCTTATTTTCCTTTCTATACTTTCAGTGTATAATCTATATGTAATAGATCTACCAAGTACTGATAAATGACTTGTAATATTTTCCAATGATTAATATTCAATGAAATATTAAGTACACTGAAAAATATCCCTGAAAAAAATAATAGGGACAAGTACTTACGAGTTCCAGTTCTCTTTCATTCACTGACAACTTTCTAGTCAGTGAATATGCTTTCAGTTTCAGTTATCATATTTATGTCAGTTTATCCTTGAACTTGTAATCTTTTACAAACTTAAGTAAATTTACATAAGTAAACTATATCACTAAAAAAGTTAAAAGGGACAAGTATTTTATTTGTACCTTTTCCTTAGTATTATAACTTAAAGGGGAGATTGTTGATCCTCTCTCTCATTGATTTGATGATGATCCCTTTCATCGATCGAAGTATATTATTTATGTCATTCAGTTTCAGCGATCTTCACTGAGTTTGTTCATGTAACGTCCCAAACCACAAATTTCATGCAACACATATTTCATACAAAAGAAATACATGATATTATCCCATTCAGGTCCCTTAGTACAAAAATCTATTATAACCAAATACAAGGTCCAAAAATTCAAATACATTTCTTGTACTAATCAATCAAAACTATACATCAAGACAGTTCTTTGTAGAAAAGCATATAGGAAAATATTACATTTTCCCCTTTCCCTTACCGTCCGCACATTCTGCAACACATAGTTAAAATCACAAAACATGGGTTAGACCGAAAGGTCTAGTGAGATACCCTATTATGATATTGCAGGGTGAAAATCACCAAAACCTTAAAAAAAACAACTATATATAACAAATATATGAACGAATAGGAACAAAATACCAAATCCTTTCCACTTTTCAAATATCAAACCTTTGAACCAGCTAGGTTCCATATAATGCCACTTCTAAACCTTTTCAAATCAACAAGGTTATTTAAAATATCAAGCCAAACCTGTTATTTTCTCCTCAATAACATCCAAACTATAATTTCCAATAAGAACCTTGATCCTAAATCTTTAAATCACAAAGAAATAAAGATTCCAGACCACGGTAGTCTTAAGGGATATAATAGAAAGAGTTATATCATACAACACACATACAAATGCCACCCTAATATCAAATGTACACCTCTCCTTGATATGCCACCGTTATCCCATGGTACACATCTCCTTGATATGCCACCCTTATCCCATGGTACACCTCTCTTTGATATGCCACCCTTATTTCCTCATCAAAACATTTCACAAAAATAATTTCAAATAGACCGCAACCATTGAAATTATTATCAATCCAAAAATCATTTACATCAAATCTCCATTTTATTATAAAATAACAATTTTATCAAACAAACACAAGGCACAATACAAATCCGGTCAACATAGACTTGACCGGACTTCATCTTCGGTCAAGTCTTAGCCGGTTTACCAAATCCGGACAACTCATCACCCAAGGCTTGTCCGATTTAACACTTAGAAATAAATTCCATCTTTTGTCCGAATAAAAAGTCCAGACAATACATCGTTCAAAGCATGACCGATTTAAAAATAATCCGGTCACCACATGATCGTATTCCTACTTCTCATTTCAAAATGTTAACCATTCTTACCAATTATAACTCGCTTGACATTTAATTGGTTTAAGACTAAACCGTTCAACACTTGAGCGGTTTAGGGCTTAATCGCCCAACCCTTGATTGATATAAGAATAACCCGGACAAACTTTGTCCGA
>NC_037540.1:18595430-18601733 GCF_001531365.2 Cynara cardunculus var. scolymus | reverse complement strand
TATATATATCATACAAACATGTGCATCCACTTATACACATAATCTCATTCATGCATCTAAATTATGCACATTTTCACATACTAACATGATCAAATGTATCAATTTATCATGCTATCACGTAATCATATAAACAGATAATCACGTATTAATTACCTTGGGTGATAAGCAGGATCTGGTTATCACATTATCCACCCCTTAAAAGAATTCCGTCCTGGAATTCCTTTAATAAAAAAGCCAAGGGTATTTTGATCTCATCTTTGGCTCCAATTTCCATGTTGCTTCCGGTCCTTTGTGAAACTTCCACTGAACGTTAACCAGACTTATCTCTTTGTTTCTCAACACTCTGATCTTTTGATCAATTACAGCTTCCGATGTTTCCACAAAGTTCAACTTACTATCTAATTTAATCTCTGGTATCGGTATGGCAAGACTCGGATCGGTCAAACATTTCCGCAGATTCGACACATGAAAAGTGTTGTGAATCAGACTTAGTTCTTCTGGCAGCTCTAACCAATATGCTGCTGGCCCAATTCGCTTACATATTCTGAACGACCCTACATACCTCAGACTGAGCTTCCTTTTCTTTCCAAATCTGATGACACCCTTCCATGGCAAAACTTTTAACATCACAAAATCACCTATACCAAACTCAATTGGTTTTCGACGATATCAATATAACTTTTCTAACAATCTTGTGCTGTTTTGATTCTTTCGCGGATCTGTTCGAACTTTTCAGAAGTTTCTTGAACTATTTCAGGACCCGTCAGCTATTTTTCACCAATCTCATTCCAACACAACATCGTTCGACATTTACATCCATACAACACTTCATACGGTGCCGCTTGGATGCTGAAATGGTAACTATTGTTATATGCAAACTCTATCAATGGCAAATGATCTTCCCACGATCCCCTGAAGTCAATAATACAACTTCTCAACATATCTTCGAGAGTCTGGATAGTTCTTTCACTTTGCCCATCAGTTTGCGGATGATAAGCTGTACTTAGTCGAATTTCAGACCCCAAAGCTTTTTGTAACCCTTCCCAGAACTTCAAAGTAAACCGACTATCTCTATCAGAGATAATAGACAATGGAACACCGTGTCTGGTAACATTTTCTTTGATGTAAATCTATGCTAGCCTTTCTAAAGAGTACTTCTCTCTTATTGGCAGAAAATGTGCAGATTTAGACAGACGATCAACAATTACCCAAATCGCGTCATACCCCTTTGGAGTTCAAGGTAACTTCATAACAAAATCCATGGTAATGTGATCCCATTTCCATACAGGTATCTCTAAGGATTGAAGACTTCCATATGGCTTCTGATGTTCAATCTTAACCTGTAAACATATCAGATACTGTTCCACATATTGAGCTATATCTCTTTTCAACCCTGGCCACCAATAAAAAGGTTTCAAATCTCTATACATCTTATTAGTGCTTGGATGAATAGAGTATCGGGACTTATGGCTTTCATTTAATATCATATTTCGGATATTTCCAAAACATGGTACCCAAACTCGCCCTTGAAGTCACATTAGTCCTTCGTCATTCTGTTCCAAGGTTGAAATCATCTTACCCAACCTTTATGTCTTAACAAATTCTTCTTTCATAGCTTCTTGTTGGCATCTCTGAATTTCTTTATGAATTTCAGGGATCAAATTCATTCTCATTGCCACTATTTTAATGGTTCCACTCTTTTCTTTCCGGCTTAAAGCGTCAGCCACCACGTTAGCTTTTCCCGGGTGGTAAAGAATTTCACAATCATAATCATTAACCAACTCAATCCACCGACGTTGTCGCATATTT
Source organism: Cynara cardunculus var. scolymus (assembly GCF_001531365.2). Taxonomy (NCBI): domain Eukaryota; kingdom Viridiplantae; phylum Streptophyta; class Magnoliopsida; order Asterales; family Asteraceae; genus Cynara; species Cynara cardunculus. The sequence continues at coordinate 18,599,924 of NC_037540.1, read as the reverse complement.
AATTCCTTCTGGTTGAACAGATGTTGTAAACTTTTATGGTCAGTATAAATCTGACATTTTGTTCCCAGAAGATAGTGTCTCCAGATTTTCAGAGCAAATACCACTGCARCTAATTCCATGTCATGGGTTGGATACTGTTTCTCATGATCTTTCAATTGTCTTGACGCATAAGAAATCACTTTTCCTCTTTGCATCAAAACACATCCCAACCCTAACTTTGAAGCATCGCTGTAAACTATAAAGTCTTCGGATCCATCTAGTAGAGTCAATATCGGCGCACTGTAAAGATGATATTTTAAAAGTTGAAAAGCTTCTTGCTGCTCTCCTTCCCACTGGAATTTAACGTTCTTCCGAGTGAATTTAGTCAATGGCATGACTATCTTAGAAACATTCTGAATGAACTTACGGTAATAACCGGCCAATCCCAAAAATCTTCTGAGCTCGAAAGGATTTTTCGGAGCTTCCCATCTTGCAACTGCCTCTATTTTTGCTGGATCCACTTTTACCTCTGTTTCTGAGATGACATGACCGAAGAATTGAACTTCTCTTAACCAGAACTCACACTGGACAATTTAGCATACAACTTTTCTCTTTTCAACAATTCCAATATCAGACGAAGATGTTCCGCGTGCTCTTCTTTGGTCTTAGAGTATATAAGAATATCATCGATAAGTACAATAACGTATTTATCAAGATACTCTTTACATACTCTATTCATTAAATCCATAAAGGCTGCAGGCGCATTAGTTAAGCCAAATGGCATAACTAAGAATTCGTGATGCCCGTACCTTGTCCTGAATGCTGTTGTGGCAACATCTTCTTCCCTGACTTTGAGCTGATGATACCCTGACCTTAAATCAATCTTGGAGAAGTAACTTGCTCCCACCAATTGGTCAAACAAATCGTCAATCCTCGGTAAAGGATATTTATTTTTGATTGTCAACTTATTCAATTCACGATACTCTGTACACATTCGCATAGACCCATCCTTCTTCTTGACGAATAAGACCGGAGCACCCCAAGGTGAAGTGCTGGGCCTAATAAATCCTTTATTAGATAATTCTTTGAACTGTGTAACCAATTCTTTCAATTCAGATGGAGCTAAACGGTACGACGCCTTTGCTACTGGTGCAGCTCCTGGTATAAGATCAATTCGGAATTCAATGACTTTGTCGGGTGGTAATCCAGATAAGTCTTCTGGAAAGACTTCTGGATATTCATTAACAATCGGAATCGATTCTTCTTTTTCCTTCTCTTTCTTCAGATCAATTACGTATGCCAAACATCCTTGGCATTTCTTCCGAATACTTTTCTGGGCTTTCATTACTGACAAAATACTGGTATGGTGATTGTCAAATAATAACTGTTCCTCGGTTTGGCAGAACAATTCTGATCATTTTCTGATTACAAACAATTCTAGCCTGATACCTTGCCAACCAGTCCATACCTACTACTACATAAAATTCCTTCATTGGCATGGGAAATAACCGGATTGGAAGTTCACAGTCCCCAATAGCAATAATACAGTTATTGAACACACTAGTAACAGCTTCCTGACTATTAGCAATATCAACTACTAACTCATCATCAAGTAGCACATAATTCAAACATGCAGTTTGAGCAACCATTGGTGATACAAACGAAAAGTTTGCACCAGAGTCAAATAACACCTTAGTACATATTGAATTCAGAAGGAATGTACCTGTTACTATATTCGGTGATGCTTCTGCCTTGTTCTTAGTCATTTGGAAGGACCGTCCCCGCGCCCCCTTGTCCTCCTCTGTTCACAGTAGGCCTTCCCCGAGTACCCGACGTGTTACTCCCCATTGTTAACTGCATAGTTCTCAACAAGGGACAATTCGGTCGAATATGATCCAGAGAATTGGAATTAAAACACCTTCTGTTAGCTGGGCAACTTCTGGACAGATGACCTGCTTCACCACACTTATAACACTTCCTTGGGTCCATCTTACACTCATCCTGATGAACTTGTCGGCATTATGAACAGACTTTCTCACTGCTCTTCTGCTCAGATCTGTTATCATATCTTACAGTTTTCGGCCCTCGAAAAGATGAAGGCCCTTCCCATTTTCTCTTCTCTACAACCTTTCCTTCTGGCTATCGGTTTTTATTCCGTTCAGTCACTTCAGCCGCATCTACCTTTAACGAAAAGGTATTGGGGTTCATAGCAATAACAAACTCTCTGATTGAGGGTTTCAAACCCCAAATATACCTTTCTATCTTTTTGGGTTCAGTTGAAACATAGTGCTCGGAAAATCGAGAGTATTCAATGAATTTCTCGGTGTACTCTCGAACTGTTCCATTTCCTTGTTCTAACTTTAGAAAATCCTCTTCCATCTGTCGTACAGCTGTCTTAGGGAAAAATTGTTCTTTAAATCAATTCACAAATTCTGTCCAGGATAATGTTTGTAAAACATCTGTCCTGGCCAATGATTCAACTTCCCACCAAAACAGAGCATTTGACTTTAATACTGAGACATCGAATCGAACTTTATCTGTTTCCGAACACCGAATGGTGTTGAACACAGATTCCATCTCCTTGATCCAGCACATAGCTTTCACTGGATCTCTTTCTCCAGAAAATGTTGGTGGCTTGCACGCCAAAAACATTTTAATATCCCCCTCCTTGTTGTGAGTAACTGGCATCGAGGGATGAACTTCTATTCTTTCTGTCTCTACCCTGGCTGGAATTCCCATAATAGAAGTCAAAGTTTCCCGCAACTTCCCCACTTCTTCAGCCAACATGTCCCTGGTTACATATTCAGGGTGTGGCACTGATCTTTCCTGTACATTCCCAGAGTGGGGATTCTTCATGTTAAGGATGTACTTCAGTCCGACCCCTTCCTTCAGACTGACTTCTACCTCTGCCTTGTCCCCTTGCTCTTCCCCGTCCTCTATTTCCGGACGTGCTAGTTGAAAGATTAACAAGTGACTCTTCCCTTTCTTCAGACTCTGGACGAGCCGTTCTTTCAGATATTCTAGTTCGGCTAGACATCTGCAGAGTTTGGTATTAATAATCACGTATTCACCTTCCCAAATATAATGAAGTATTTAAGTTCAGATGTGTACCTGTAAATTCATAATTACACTGGCCAGATGTAATTAAAATTTGCCTTACATACTGTTCTTTCAACCCATCATATTTATTTCCAATGGAGCTAACTATGTCCGGGACCCTTAACATGCAATAAAACAGTTTAAGTCTAGGTATCATGCTGTTAAATACCTAAATTCCTTAAACTCAGGCTCTGATACCACTTTCTGTAACTCTCCAAACCACAAATTTCATGTAACACATATTTCATACAAAAGAAATACATGATATTATCCTATTCAGGTCCCTTAGTACAAGAATCTATTATAACCAAATACAAGGTCCAAAAATTCAAATACATTTCTTGTACTAATCAATCAAAACTATACATCAAGACAGATCTTCATGTAGAAAAACATATAGAAAAATATTACATTTTCCCCTTCCCCTTACCGTCCGCACATTCTGCAACACATAATTAAAATCACAAAGCGAGGGTTAGACCGAAAGGTCCAGTGAGATATCCTATTATGATATTGCAGGGTGAAAATCACCAAAACCTTTAAAAAAAACAACTATATATAACAAATATATGAACGAATAGGAACAAAATACCAGAATCCTTTCCACTTTTCAAATATCATACCTTTGAACCAGCTAGGTTCCATATAATGCCACTTTTAAACCTTTTCAAATCAACAAGGTTATTTAAAGTATCAAGCCAAATCTGTTATTTTCTCCTCAATAACATCCAGACTATGATTTCCAATAAGAACCTTGACCCTAAATCTTTAAATCACAAAGAAATAAAGATTCCAGACCACAGTAGTCTTAAGGGATATAATAGAAAGAGTTATATCATACAACACACATACAAATGCCACCCTTATATCAAATGTACTCCTCTCCTTGATATGCCACCCTTATCCCATGGTACACCTCTCCTTGATATGCCACCCTTATCCCATGGTACACGTCTCTTTGATATGCCACCCTTATTTCCTCATCAAAACATTTCACAAAAATAATTTCAAATAGACAGCAGCCATTGAAATTATTATCAATCCAAAAATCATTTATATCAAATCTCCATTTTATGATAAAATAACAATTTTATCAAACAAGCACAAGGTACAATACAAATCCAGTCAGCATAGACTTGGCCGGACTTCATCTCCGGTCAAGTTTTAGCCGGTTTACCAAATCCGGACAACTCATCGCCCAAGGCTTGTCCGATTTAACACTTAGAAATAAATTCCATCTTTTGTCCGGATAAAAAGTCCGGACAATACATCGTTCAAAGCATGACCGATTTAAAAATAATCCGGTCACCACATGATYGTATTCCTACTTCTCAGTTCAAAATGTTAACCATTCTTACCAATTATAACTCGCTTGACATTTAATCGGTTTAAGACTAAACCGTTCAACACTTGAGC
>NC_037540.1:18585028-18594985 GCF_001531365.2 Cynara cardunculus var. scolymus | reverse complement strand
ATATATATATATATCATACAAACATGTGCATCCACTTATACACATAATCTCATTCATTCATCTAAATTATGCACATTTTCACATACTAACATGATCAAATGTATCAATTTATCATGCTATCACGTAATCATATAATCAAATAATCACGTATTAATTACCTTGGGTGATAACCAGGATCTGGTTATCACAGTTCAGTGATCGTTGAACGAAAATCTGTAGTTAATAATAAGATATGTATAGTAATGGGGGAACATTGGACAGTTAGACGCACCCACGAATGATATAAATACTTCTAAAACTAGCCTAAATAGCAATTTGAGAACCCATTTGAACGTAGCAGATAACAGCGGGGCTCAAGAATTGATGTGTATTGGAATCGTTCAAAGGTTGCTATATTTCAAGAAGACAAAACTCACACCATAGATCATTCATCAATGTCGAAGATAGAAGCTGAAGATTAGAGATCAGCACGTTCGTGATCTGAAGCGGTATTCAATGATAACAAACTCGTCTACATATGTGTGAAGTCTGTACAAGATTCATCAAACACTGATGAGACCTTTTAGTGTCATCCCAGTATTCAATGATCAAATAAATATTGTCGAACAAAATTGTTTTTGTTTTATCCTTCCACACACAAAGGACAAACCATACCTTTCTAAGTATAGTATAGTACGAAGCCACTTCTTTAATTCTAAACGTTCTCACCTACTTTATGAAAGAAGACTGTTCATATACGGCCAAAAGTCTGCCATATCTGAACAAAGACAAGCTTTCCTCCAAAAGCTTGACACGTTCCCTTCAGCTTCTGAATTGAATTTAATGCAATGAGTATAAACAGCTGAGTGGTTCTCCTCTCAGTTATCATCTTCCTCACTAAGAACTTATCCACGAAGTTACTTCTCTCTACTCTTTGTCTAAAGAGAAAGACCCACTTTAACAAGTGAAGAGCACATTTATTCTTACTCTATTTCTTGTAGCAAATCTTTTCTTATTGCTATTTGTAGTATTGTGTGTATCTTGGATTGTTTAGATAGGTTCTGTATCTTATCTATTACATAAACAATCTGTAAAATTTGTATTGATCTTCTTTATGAATATATAATTTTTAAAAGTGAAAGTTTCTGTGTTTGTATTCATCCCCCTTTCTACAAACTGTTACCTATATACTCTTGTAGATCCGGCTGGGACCAACAAACTATCATGGTTCTTTTGAAAACTAAAATTCATTCAGTTATGATACTCCTTCTCAAAAGTTGCATAACCTTTTGATTGATCAACCATAAATGCACATGACTTTCCTACAAAACAAATTAAAAAGATCTTGGTACTTAAGCTTTATTGGGTCCTTAGAGGTTAGATGCTTTAGCATTATTGTTGTTAAACTGAGAGTCGGGGATACTATAAGTACCGTACCATTTATTCACATACCTTTGATTTACAAAATCATTTGTTCGACATGTTGAACAACAAATGTCTTCTGGATCTGATTGATCAGCTTATTTATAAAACTGAAAAATTAAGGCAAATGAGTCCTGAAAATAAATGACTATGTATCAACTAATAGAGGTTGATGTGGCTTGTTTCCAACATTGTCCTCTGTAGTTGATTTTCATTTCCAAACCATTTTCACCGTTTTAGAATGATTAGTTGAACTATCAAAAGTTTCATTGCGAAACTGATTAGAATTATGAGTCTGAAATCTTGAAAAAATATTTGACTCGGAGTATCTGTTACAATAACTGTTTGATTTCACACTTGAAGAATAATTATTCTTATAGACACTACTTGGAGAGAAAGGATTAATTATATGAATTGAACTTGAAGCATATTTATAACAAAACACATAATTAGTATCGGTTGAATCATTATATGGTGAAAAAACAGTAGTATCGGGATTAATATGTTCAAAAGATACAACCTTTTCTGAATTCTCTTTGATTATCTACTTAGATTTGAAAATTATTTGTTCAAGTTCTTTGATTTTGTTAGATAAAACATTTCTTTCTCCAACACTCAAATCAAATTTCTTTTGTAAATCGGATCTCAAACTCTACTCAGACACAAGATTCGTTTCTAATACAGATAATTTCTTTACAAGCTTCATAATTTTCTTTTCAAAAACTTTCCACTCATTCTCAAAATCAATTTCCAACTTTTGTCTTTTAGTAGATACATCTTTAAAGAATCCAACATTCTTTTTCTCTATTAATCTTCTTTCACTTGCAAAACCTTTTCTTCCATCTTCTAAAGATTAGATATTTGTTTTGTAAGCTCCAAAATTTTGTTCTCAAAATCTTTTCTCACATTTTCAAATTTACTTCTTTCTAATACAACAATCTTCTCAAAATCAGAAACTTGTTTGGAAAGTTTCGTAGTCGTCGTCTCACAAGATTTGATTTTTGCTTTCAAAAACTTTTCTTTCAAGCTTAAATCTATTTTCTTAGTATCTAGAACATTTTCAAGTTCAAATATTTTCTTGGAGTACTCAACACTTTTCCTTTCATAATCAGAATCTTTTCTCTCAGAATCTGATCTTTTTTCAATCTCAGAAATCTTTCTTATTTACGTTGAAGATTTTCATTTTTCACAACTTTGTACTTTTCTTGTAAATCATTAAGCTTTGTAGTTATCTTTACCCATCCCATATAGTATTGACCTTCAACAATATCTAGTTTAATTATTCTAGGTTCTTTAGACATCTTGATATAATCCTGTAGAAAATAAAAAACAACAAATCAGTTCTTGAATACAATAAAAATATGAACACCTGTTACCTGACCAAATGACCGTTAATTAAAATGATTATTAGAAGATTTGAAAACTAATATATCGCACACCATTGAATCACATATATAACACAAAACCTAAAATGAACATTGTCCCCCTACTGCGACTTTGCACGGGGGTCCCATTACCCTTGTTAACAAGAATGTGAGATAAACTTCATCTTTTTCAAAAATCAACCTGTCTGATCCTGAAAATTAAAAACTTATCAAAAGACGATTAAACCTTGATTATAAAACTCAAGTTTGATGTAGATTCAACATTAATGAAGACTCTAAACACAAATTTAGATCAAATAACAAGAATTTGTTCAAGAAACTCGTGTTCCACAAATTTCACAAAACCTTCAAATTGATCGATCTAATCTTCGAATTTATTGTTGAAATTTCACAGGATTAATCTATGATGATAGTCTAACAATTCTATAACAACAAATCAATCGAAAACATAAAAAATATCAAATTCAGATCAAGAACATTTGAATTTTTCAAGAAACCTAAAACTTCAAAAAAATTCTTCAAATCTTCAACAAATCAAATTGAATTTGCTCTGATACCAATTGTTAAACATAAAATGATCAAGTAACAATGTAATTAACACAATCACATGAATCAATCATCATGTATACTCATAATTTCTAGAGAGAGAAAGTTATAATGAGAGTGATACACATTTTATCCCTCTAAACTAAGTAGATTATTACAAAATGATCTCTCTTGCTTACAAACTAAGAAATTATAAAGGTATCTATACCTACATCTAATAAAGCAAGTAACCTAATTAAACTCTCCACATGTTGACTCCGATGATTGTTGACTTGTTACTAAGACTCTTAATTCTTCAATATATATGTTCTCAATATACAAAATATTAAGTCTAACAACTAAGGTCTATTCGCTACAAAATTAACAAGGACAACTGTTGAACTTTCGAGTATGTGCAGACCAACAACTAAAATAGTGTTTTTGATCAACTTAGACTTAAATTCAGGTCTCGTTGTCAACTACAAAGTTGTAGTAGATTCAACGAACTTTTTAACTACAAAGTTTGAGCTTATTTTTGAATTATTTTCGATTTTATACGGAGTTTTCAAAACAAGGAAAAAATTTGAAATTTGACAAAATTCTAAATGTCTCTTAGGCATTTCATTGAACATTTTGTGGGCATAAATCTTGGGAGCCCAAATCCATTTTAGAGGTTCAATTCCTTTGTCCACTTTTGATACCAAAATCTAACCGAACTCCAAACTCAACATGTATAACAAATATTGAACCCATGAACACCATTACATCAATCTTTAATCATAGAAAATTCTTAAGAAACACTAAAATTTTGCATATTACCTTCAACTTTAATCTTCTAACTTCTAAATTGCAAGAAAATCATCTCTTAAGATTTGTTGAACCTAGTACATCAAGAATTTCAAAAAAGAGTTTTAAAATCTCAAAAACCATAAACTAAAATTGGAAGGAAACCAAAAACAAATGGTACATACTTGTAGCTCTTATTGAGTAGATCATTTATCTGATTTGGTTTTTCAAAAACTTCAAAGATCAACCCAAAAATTTAGAGAGATGATAAGAAATTGATGATATGGAAAAAGAGAGAAAATGAAGATGAACACCATATTATGAATGCTCGAAAATCAAATTCTTATATTTATAAAAACGTCAAACAAAAATGGCCCGCCAAGTTTATGAAATTTGGAATTTAGACTGTGCAAGTTACTTGAGCTTAGTACAGGTCTATAATGCATGAATATTATAATCCTCTACCCTTTAAGATAATTCGGTCTGGAATTAAATGGAGTTAGAGGACTTACAATTTTACTAGAAATACGGATAATCCTGACGAAAACGGTCTTCCCGGTTCCCAAGTCACCTCCCAAAAATCTCAATGTCACTAATGGACCTTGACATATGAAATAGAACGATTTCACCGTTGTTTCACAACATGATCTAAAATTTTGTAAAGTTCCTCTTTATAAGATAATTTTTCAGCTTATTGATCCAACGAATAGTCAATGATTTGTAGAGAATGATAATTATACTTGCAGCATGGAATACATTTTGTATAATAGACATTTGCGACGGTAAAGCTAACCTGTAGGCCACCTCACCCACACACTCGAGAATATATAATGGGCCGATATATCGAGGACTGATCTTTCCTTCAATGCCAAACTGACGAGTGATTTGAGTAAGGGAAACCTTTAAAAACACATGATCACCGACATCGAACTCAAGTGGTCATCGATGCTTGTCTGTATAGCTTGTTTAGCGTGATTGAGCTTCACGTATTTTTTGCTTATCCATCTTCACTTTTTTGTTTGTGATTCATAAGAGTTCCGACCCTTTAATAAGTTTCTCACCCACTTCATCCCAACAGATTAAGGCACGACAGTGGTGACCATACAAGGCCTCAAAAGTTGCCATACCGATAGAAGCTTGCCAACTGTTATTATAAGCAAACTCTACCAGAAAAATGTACTCGTCCCAATTGTCAGACTACTTGAGTACATAATCTTGCAGCATATTCTTAAGTGTTTAGATAGTTCTCTTTGACTGATCATTCGTTTGTGGATGATAAGTGATACTCATACGTAGCCGAGTACTCCACGCCTTATGTAAACCTGTCTAGAATTGAGAAATAAATCAAGAATCGTAGTCAGATACAATGGGTATATGAGTACCGTGAATATGAACAATCTCCTTCTAAAAGATATCAACCAACTTGCTAGTAGGATACAAATCATAAATAGGCAGAAAATGAGCTGACTTGGTTAATCGACCAATAATGACTAATATACAATTATGTCATCTGAAAGTTCGAGGGAGTTCGGTGATAAAATCCATAGTGATATGCTCTCATTTCTAGAATGGAATCTCCAACGGTTGTAACAGACTGTCAGTTCGCTTGCACTCAATCTTGAGCTTTTGGCATGTGAGACATCTAGAAACATAATCATTTATATCTCCTTTTAAACCATTCCAGCAGAAGTGTTGTTTTATGTCTCGATACATCTTTATGGATCCTGGATGGAAAGAGAATGGAGAACTATGTGCCTCACGAAGAACATCTTAGAGAAGCTTGGACACGTTAGGCACACACAACTTGTGACTATACCAAACTACACCATCATCATCAATAGAGAAATTAGTCAAAGAATCTTTTTCTATCTTATCTATGCTCGCCTACAACTCACCGTTAGATTTTTTAGCCTCTTTGATCTTTGAAATAAGAGTTGACTCAATAGACAAGGCAACCAATCATCCGTCTCCATGATACAAACAAACCTCGATCTGTAGACGTTCAAAATCTTTCTCTATTTTAGGAGGTACTAGAAGAAAAGAAACTTCAACCACACTTTGTTTGACTGAAAGGATCGACAATGACATTCTCCTTATCGAGATGGTATTAAATGTAAACATCATAGTTCTTAAGCAACTCGAGTCATCATCGTTATCTCATATTCAATTCTTTTTTAGTGAAGATGTACTTCAGGCTCTTATGGTTGATAGGTTGTTGGATCTTAAATTCAGCTTTGATATTGATCTAATACTCTGAATGAACTCTAAGAMGATTAAAGTGCAGTGGAAACAATAATAAGAACAGAACAGAGTAAATAAATCAAGAACACACAGTCAAGATGAGGAAGAAGATGAACACAGGAGAATTGCTTCAAAGGTTTTTCAATTGATTCAATTGAAAAATTAGACGATTACAATACTGGAAGTACCACAATTACAAAGGCCTTAGTCACTATTTATACTAGTTCCTAACGACCTTAGAGACCAGATCTTGATGCGTGTCTTCATCTGAGCCGTCCAAATAAAGTCATTTAAGTCCTAGTCACATGAGAAGCACATGTAGCTAATAACCATTGAAAAACAGTTGGAACATAATCTTCACAGAAGATGAAATCCGCAAATCCTTTGTGAGCCATCTCAGAGGCTCTGCTGTAATTGACTTGCATGTTCTTATTGACAGAGGACCATTTTCCAGAACCTCTGTGAGAGACATCAGAAGTTCTGTCACACTTTACTTGCTCGAATATAAGGCTTCTGTCGTTAGTCCTCTGTTGTCTTCTGTGGAAGATATCCTTCTGTCAAGACTTGCAGAATACTTTTTCTATACTTTTACAAGAGATGAAAAATGAAGCTAACAATCTCCCCCTAAGTATGAAAAAGTAAATTTGGACAAATGGATGCAAGAAATGACTAATGAAAAATACAAGAGGAGATTAAACTCATCCTCTGAAAATGAATTACATTAATGAACGAATTAAAAGATTGTAAAGGCCTACACTATTACAAGAGTTTAATCCACAGCAGAGTCTGGAAAATCATCTACAGCAAATTGCAGATCAGACTTGATGGTTTTGTAGACTTTGAATATCTATTCTCTGAAAGAGACTTGAACCTTGATCGTTTCCAGAAGGTTGGTCACTTCATCCGCCCTTATATGCCCTCTCTGCACCTCTGTCACCACTAAGTTGAACACCCACTCGAGAGACTCTGTGGAATATTTGTACGTCTCTTTTGGATCGAAGAACCTTAGAATTTCATCCTTGTCCAGGAACACAAACCCAAAGATGGGATTGTGGACAATGGTGTTGGCATGAAATCTAAGGAGCCAACTTGGTCTGTTCTTTGGAGGAGAAATTTTCAGATCTGGCTGGGCCAACCTCATAGCGATGTCGAAATCTTTCTGGCTGTAGAATTTGACTTGAGCGCGCATTAYCTCAATCAGCCTTCTGAGAGAAATCAAATATGTTGACCTCCTCTCCATGTATTTGTTCAAGCTCTTGTGTAAGAATATTAGGTCAAATACGCAGAGGTTGTGGAGGTCAGCATCTGTGAATGTATATAGGTTGCCATCATCCTTTTTTACCACGTACTGAGTGTATAGCACGGTCTTCTTTAGCATAGTGCACAGAGAAATGGTTTCGAGTGAAGTGATCACATGCTCTGAGAAGACCTGCTCTGGTGGCCTTGTGAGTTTTGAGAAGTGGAACTTTGCAATGGCAGAGGGCATTCCTGTAAGCTCTGGGTCATAAGGGGGCTCTATGTCTGAGGATGAGTAACGCCACTGCAAAATCTCCTCAACAGTGATTACGGGCTCTGTGCGCACCTTCTGCGTAGGAATCTTGCTCATAGATTCAAGGATCTCAGATACCCTCCCCATTGTGGTGGCAGATTCTGGCGTTCTGGATTCTTCTTCTAGTATAGGCCTTTGGGTAGACCCCTCTGGTGGGATAGGCTTGACAGTTCCTACCATTTCCTACCAGAGCGTCAAACGTACCTGTGGACGTTCCTTCTGGTATCTTCGCGAGTTTGGAAGAAGAGCCTTCTCCAACTCTGGGGATTGGGGCTCTACCCTTTCTCACCTGTGCCTCTGCCAAAGAAGCCTTTAGTGCTCGAACAAGATCCGGGTCATCATACTCTTCTTCATTGATCTCCTTTGGCGTTTCAGAGCTTGACCCCTTCTGTGGCGACTCCTCTACTGCTTTACCCTTGCCTTTCCCTTTAGGCTTTGGAGATTTGTCTTTCGAGAATAGGGCAGGAGCAGAGTCCACTATTTTTAGTGGTTTGGCAGAGGTTGTCTTCTTTGGTTCCTTTGTCTTCTTCTCCCCCTCATGACGATCATGGTCATCGCCTCCTTGATCGTCATGGATTTTAGTGGCCTCTGTCTTGCAAGTAGTAAGGGGAGCCTTCTTCAATCGCCTTAGAACTTTGTAAGCCGCCTTCTCCATCTTTTCAATGACCATCTCAGCATTCACAGAGGCATTGTTGATGTCCATCTCTGTGGCCCATTTCATTTTAGAGATGCAACGATAGATCTCATTATGGAATGAGTCACCTTYTTTGACAATTTGCTTCGTGCAGTCTCTGATTGATTCGTTGGTTACTCGGGCTTCCTTGAGGAGTTGGTCGGTGTATTTCTGCACGGTCTCTCCAAGGGCTTCAACCATTGCGTCTAGCTCTCTGCGAGTGGCTAGATGGTTAATGTTAGCCCTAGAGGATTTAGAATCAATGCCATAGGTGACCGCAGAGGAGAACATCCCTTTGATCTCATCCTTGAAGGCAGAATAATCGGTGTAGCCAGCAGAAATGAAGTCTGCAGCAAATTGGGCGGCAACCTCTGTTAATTATGTTTTGAGCTTTTGGATTGAAGAAGGGATGAGAGACAGTGCGCTGAAAGCTTCTGTGAGGTCGTCTTTGTTGAGGACAGAGCTCTGAAGGGCTGATACRGTYGCCTTGAGCTCAGAAGTTGTGGAAGTCAACTCCTTCAGAGCCTCTGTTAGAGGTGCAAGAGCCTCTGTCACCGGGTGGGAGGAGAATAAGTTTTTCAACTCATCTAACCTCTGGAATACCGCTGTGGTGAAGGTTTGTAACTCCCCCTTCGTCATATAGGTATTCGGGGAACCTAGATCACCAACACATGGTGACCTAGTAGCCTTGGAGTGTAAGGCGCCCTCAGTGASTGRTTTKWCRRTGTCAKCTCRRGGACTTCCACCAGATCCTCGAACATCTCCAATTGGAGAGCCTACCAGTGTTCTGTCGATGTCATGCCTAGTAGGTTTAGAGCCTAACTCGGTAGAGGGATCGAGTGGAAACTTTGGGCGTTCTAGACCCGCAGTCTCTGTGAATCTCTCGTATGCCTCTAAAGCATAACTTGGTTGTTCACTCAAGTGTGGAGGGGCAACGGATGCCTCTCTGGGTTGGGACTAGTCCTTGGGCGAATGGACTCTTATTTTAAAACCAGCATCCTTTTGAGAGGATGTTGGAGTAGATTGTGGTTCCCGGACTGTGCATTCGACAGAGGACGAAAGAATATCCTCTGCGAGGTAGGTTTGGGTTGGGTTCAACGTGTGCATGCTTTTTTCAATAGGGGTTCCCTCTAGAACAAGGTCCCTAGAAATATGGGTTGCACTAGGAGGGGGGCTTGGATATGTGCCTTCGGCATCTTTTTCGCCCTCTTCTATCTGCAAATCTTCTTCATTGTCTATTATGACTTCTGTCCCTAAATCCACTACTTCTGTGGGCGCTTTAAACTCTTGTTGGATGTGGAAGATTACATCGTGTATTTGCTCTGTTGGGGACTCTTCTTGAACAATCTTGCGCAACCTTCTGCGCTTAGGAGCAGCCTCTGCTGGGCTTTCTTGGA
>NC_037540.1:18582740-18584024 GCF_001531365.2 Cynara cardunculus var. scolymus | reverse complement strand
GAAGATGAGTTGTGCGTAATCAAGGGGCAGATTGAAGTAGATTCCATATACAATGGAAATCATGGCATGTGAAGCTTGGTCATGGCTACCGACCTTCCCTGTTAGACAACAATTTATTATCGAGAACAGAGTGTTCCAAATTGGGGGAAGACCCTTCCTTTTGAATTCAGTCCTTTTAACGATTTTTGTCTTTGCTGTGTAGGAATGAAATTCAAGAAACTCTATTAATTCGGTGTCTGTAGGAGATGGAGCGAAGGAATCCAAATTCAGATTTTCCAAGGAAGGTAGATGCAGGGYTGTKCRCAGGGTATTCACATTCAATTCCATTGGAACAAGCGATTTGACAGTAGGGTGTGAAGCATAACCTACTATGCTTAATCTAGAATTATCCAGGGTAGTAATATATGAACTTAGCAAAAATTGGGTAATATAGGTTTCTGGGGTAGGTTTAGTTGCTGTGAGAACGTAAAATAAAGGATGGTTGCGAAGGATTTCAATAAGAGGATATGTGTATTCAGGGAAGCCAGTTAGTGAGGGAGCGAAAAAATAGTTATTGGGTTTCTTTACAAGTACCACTCTCTCATATCGATTTTGGAAGAACGATAGGGCATGAGAAGTGAGTGCCTGTGATTGATTTACTTTGTTGTCACTAGGGTTGTGTTCAGATTGAACGGAGGCGCATGAACTTGACGACATTGTTGCAGGTTTTTGAAAGCTTGAAATTTTGCAGGTTGGAGATTTTAGAGAATTGAAAGGGTTTATGTTGGGGGGAAGAGTATTTATAGTGAGGAATTTGAAAGCGAACCGTTTATTAGGTGAAAAATCGTGATGAGTGGCTTTTGGTAGGGACGAACCAAAAATATGACACGCGGTGTTGGGAAGACGTACGATTGATGACGTGCGCCCCCGTTTCTGACACGCGCCTGATCTGTTTTAACCCTTATCCACAGAACCACTCGCACCATATCAATAATACAAAACTATAGAAGAGAGTTCTATCAGAGGCCTAAGGGTAACAGAGCCTCTGTGATATGTGTGGTGCCTTCTAACTTGTTACACCTTTATTTACCTAAACGGTTTGAAAATCCTYAGAGAGATGAGTACTTGCTCAGTTCAGACCCGCAGAGCCTCTGATAGAAGCGCCAGAGGTTCTGATGAGTTGACTTCTGAGATCAAGATACTTTAAAAGTTTTGGCACCTTCTGAGGTTTTGATTTTCAATTCAAAAACTCCCCCTTGAAGGTAGCTTCCATGGCTCCCCCTCAAAACAAAAACATTTAAAATC
>NC_037540.1:18568756-18582640 GCF_001531365.2 Cynara cardunculus var. scolymus | reverse complement strand
ACCCCGTGTAATACACGGGATTGAATCTAGTATATATATATATATATATATATATATATATATATATAGAGAGAGAGAGAGAGAGAGAGATGTAAACCTTAAAATTCTGCTCTTAAATTTGGGAGGAAAAGAACATAACGAAAGTGAGAGAAAATACTAGAAAGGAAAACAAAAGAAAGAATTAATGAAAAGAAAGGGAAGAAATGTAAATGAACAATCTTTTATCTTCTTAAACCGGAGAGAAAGAAAAGGAGATGTGTCATTTTTATAGATATACCATTTATATATGTGTCACGTGTAACACCCGTAATTCTTCATGTTCTCTTTTCAAGATAGAATTTTTTGGATTTTATTGGTTTTCACGTAATGGCAAGTTATTGGTGGTTTAATATTTCAATTAAGACCCTATGTCCATTTGGTGATTTTAGGACCAAATCTTAGTGGAATTTTGGGGTTTCAATGCCTCTAACGACTTTCCACGTGGCTAAAGCCGCGGGAAAGGTCGCATATCCCACTGTTTGTTCCACCCTTTTATGTAGCTCAAGAAAATGCACTCGGTGGCTAGGGACACATTCGAGGCACCTTATGGCGCATGTAAAGGTGCCTGGCTTGGTGAGGCGTGGGCAGAAATTCACCCTAGTGGAAGGGACATGAGGAGAAAGGGATCGAGCGATCTTGGGACCAGAAGACCTAAGCCGCCCGACAGGAAGCTCGTGCTTTTATTTGTTTATACATGTTCTAGCCGAGTTTTTCTCACTTGCAACCTCCCTCCTTCTTCTTTATTCTCCGCACCCCCCTTCTCCTCAAGTTCGATTTTAGTAACCTTGGGACTAAAATTAGAAGCTTGAGGACCATCTTTGGAAAAAATCTAACCAAGATTTTGTGTTGGGATCTTCATGTTCTTAAAAAGGTAAGATTTTGGGAGTTTTGCATTATATCTAGGGTTTTGTTATAAATATGATTTTGAGAGTTACTCTTGGTATATTTTAGGTCGCTTTATGACCAAGATATAGTATCTTGTGATGGATGTTTGTGGCTCTAAAGTCTTCATAATGGAAGCTCAAGATTGGGGTGAACCTAGATTTAACTTAAATCTAGCAAAGTGAATTCAAGTTACTTTATAGAAAACTATGTACATGCCAAAATGTGCATTTTGAAGTATTTGTGTGTTTTACTTGATATTTATCGAATGTGATTAGTATTTGATGAAGTTTTCATATTTGGTAAGTTTGGGCTAACAAATCGTGTGAAATAATTGTATTTGGGGTTTTGGGTATTTTATTAAATAAAATTCAAGAATGTATACCTTTGGTGATTTATTGTACAAAAGGAGATTTTTTAAATTAATGCATTTTGGTATATTTGGTTTTATAAACCGTTTGGAGATTGCATGTTATTGTCATGAGACATTTTAGAAGTATAAGATTATAATTTCATTTGGAAAATGGTTTGTCTCTACAATGAGGGGTTTTTTAGTCAATCATGTCTTTGGAATATATGTTTGCATAAACATTGGCTAAATGTGTTTTATTCCTTTTGATGACTTTTATTAAGTAGTTAGTTATATTATTGAGCTTTTGGCTCGGTTTTTGCTCAAATGAATCTTGGGGACATTTGTCTGGTTTATGTTGTTCTATGTCGAACCTTTAGAGTTACATGCAGTTATGACATATTTATTTGATATATTACACACTTTGGGTGAGCCAGTCTTTTAATTGGCATCGTGTAATTTTAGACTGTAATGCAATGGATTCATAGGCATATTAGTCGACTTTGATTTGGAAGTTCATCCCCATGTTGTTGCTTGAAATAGGCATTGAGTCTCAATAGGCAATAAGGTGTGGACTCTTGGAGTCGGGCATCGACCAATGACTATATAATGTAATTTCTAGCTTATTGTAGTTTGAAAATAGGCACTGGGTCTTAATAGGCGACAAGGTGTGGATTCTTAAAGTCGGGCATCGGCCGATAACCATATAGTGTAATTTCTCAGTGAATTAGCTTAACTATAATCTTTGAGATCTCAAGGTAAGGGCCTATATGGTTGATGTTGGGAACTCCACAAACAAGAAACTTGTATTAGTTGAGCTTGTCAGTTCATTAAACTCTAAAAGCCGGAGGGTTGATCTTAATGATTGATTATTCGTTAGTGATGCTTATATAATATTGATTTATGGCTTACTTATGTGTTTCATCACGATCAATGGTAATTGTGTCTCCCCCATCATCTTCGTATTTTTATGCCCTTCCAAGGGTAAGCATGGGTAATTGTATATAAGACTTGAGTAAATTTTAATGTTTTATACCTTTATTCTTGGTCGTGTGAGTATTGGATTTCGGTTGTGTAATTGAGTATTTTGATTTATGGGTTTTCATCAAGAAAAATGGTGGATCTCAGAAAATGTTGATTTTATGGTAAATATATTTCATTTGCGAAATTATGATTTAAATCAGCAGTCTTTTGGTTCTGCTTGAACTCACTAGGCATCAAGCCTAACATTTTCCCTTTGTCAGCATGTGCATCAAGTCCGTGGAGAAATGACACTAGCGACACCGTGACGAGATGAGTGCTAGATAGTTGCACAAGAAATATAATTGTTTATCGTTGACATCTTCCAAATTTGGAGATAGCGACAGTTATTGGGTTATAGTAATACTCGTCTTTAACTTAGTTTTTATGTAAGGCTTTGGCTATCTTATGTTGGTAATAATTTTAAATTTGTTATTCGAGGTAATTCGAGTATTGATTAATAGAAAAGGGAATATTTGTTGTATTAATGAGAATTTTAAATTAGTCGCTCTTTCGAGATTTGAGGGTGTTAAATTGATGGGTAGTTTTGTAATTTGGTAAGCCTGCTCTAATCTGATTATAGAAATAAGTTTTTGTAGCATCATCTTTTGCTGTTGAGCCTCCACTACAGCCACTGTTGATGCAACTTCCTTTCCCAATATTGGTATGTTGGATTTCAATTATTTCCATTTTGATTCATCTGCCTCTGATTCATCTGCCTCAAGTCTTGTACGTAGTTCTTGATTCCCGGTTCCATCCATCACTTTTGTTGATCGTCTAAAAACTTCAATGACTTGTGCTTCAACCTCTTGCCAAATTGTATCATAATGTAGAGTAGGATGTCGAGTATCTTCGAGGGAAACACCTATTGCAATTGCTCTTAATGGTTCTGCAACTTGTGTTCCACAACTTTTCAATAGTTTGCCTTGTGAATTGCATACTACCATTGGTGTATGTATTCTCTATGTCGTATATTTTGTTATCTTTGATGATTTAGTTCCTATTTCAACTTGTCTGAGACCAACAACTATGCATCCTTCAACCCCACGAATAATGTCTATTTGAAAATGCTTGGCAGGATGTGTAACTATGTCTAAAATAGTCTAACCCCAAATTGTCACTTTCTCCACAAGTAATGATAGTATTTCAGCATTTAAGACCTCATGCTTATGTGCCCGAGAACTTGGGAAATCGTTGTCTAGAGCATGTTTGAATGGATTCAGAGTAGACTATATTTCCTCCTTTTGCTCATCCGTTCCCTTAAACTTTGTTAAATACCCACAACAAACTTTTTTCATCTTCACATAAAACACCGTTGATTCACCGGTAGACGCCGGTGACACCAAATTTGATTCCAAAATCTTCAAAATGCTAGCAAACATCAGAGAGCTTGTCCGAGTGTATTTCACGATATCATGGCAACACCAATATTTTAGCTTTGAGAATCATTAGATGTACGAGGCCGATTACACACAATCCAAATTAGCTCCAATTCTGCCAATGAATCTTGTATCTGCCCATCATTCCAAGTCATAACAAGAATTGTATCTTTGTTGACCGCCTTGTAAGGAGAATTGTCAACTCGCTCTTTACACTCAGCAATTTTCAACTCAAAACCTTTTTCCCTTCCATGGTAATTTTATGAAGAGGCTGGTGCAATGGAATAGACACATCAAATAAACCATAGGAATGGGCTTCTAATGTAGGTTGATTCCCTAAATTTGATGAGCCAACTCAAGAATTGTAGCTTCTGCTTACGAAATTGCCAAATTGGCATTGTGATAATCGTTGGCTACACTTGTCTGAACCTTATTACATATCTCTAATACAGACTCTCCTCTACACAAACTCTCAAAAATAATGACAAGACATAAGCCGTAAATTTGCACCATCATTAAACCTGACAAAAACCTTTAAATCAATCCCACCAATGTTTACCACCAAAAGAAAATTTGACAACCTTGTTGAAGAGGCATTCCTTAATCAACCACATGCAACGGTTTCTAAAAAAACATAAAACATCATAATGAATAAAGCCATTAGATTCTTCAATAAGTAGCATTGGAGCTTGTCTAATCATTAACCTTTCAAACTCAACATTGAACAGAATTCGGATGTTGACTTGTTGATCGAGAATCACATGAATGACATGTGGTAGATCGAGGTGAGAAGTGTTGCTCAAGAGCAGTCGATGTTTCCAATCAACTGGACTTAGGCTACTTTGGGCCACCTTGCAGGCCATTGGTGGGCTGGTTTGAACCCATTGGTTCTTTAATGATGGATTTCTTGCAATAGATGAATATCAGATTGCTAAATCCGTTCCATTCACCACACTTCTCTTAATCGAATTTGAGATTGTAACTGATTCCTTTGGAGGTGATGGGGGATGTATATCTAGCAGATCTAGATCTATATCTAGACCTGGAAGCGACCCTAACTTTCCCGATCCCTGATTGTGGACCGAAAATTTCTGTGTGATATTAAAGTCCCCGTTGTCGAAAATGGATTCTCGTGCCCTTTCTTCATTTATCAATTTTTGCCTTCCACTCTATCAATGATTCTTTCTCTCTTTTTTCTATTCTTTTCTTTTTCTTCTCCTCCATTTCCAATTGTTGCTATGATCATGAGATTTTTGTGGTTGAGATCAAGGACTTTTCCATGAGAAACCCTCTCATCGTTGAAGGTGGAACCACCATATTTGATTTGTAACTGTGGAGGGCTTTCTTGTTTGACTAGTTATGGAAGTGGATACCTGGTTTGGTCTCGATAGAACCTTTAGATTTGATCTTCAATTGTGGGAAACTGCCTGGTTTTGATGGAGGAGTGTAGAGGACTATTTGGGATATAGTGTTACATACCTCTTCTCTCGAAAAGTTGAACAAAAACAATGATTCTTTGCTCTCCTCTCTTCTTGTTTCTGGTTAAGCAACACTATCAAGTTACTAAATTGTTGATGCAAAAACTGCTAAAAGTTGAATATGATCTCACGCAACCCTGTTATCTCTTTCACTACCAAGTCCATTTTATGGGTCTTAGATTCGAAAGCCATGGCTAATCAGGAATCGATGATCTGATACCAATATCTTATGAACCAACCTCTCAGTTGATTAACAACATCATCAAAGGAAAGAAGTAATCGGTTGTGTGATTAAATGGAAAGTAAACTGGGAACATCTAGCATTGGAGAGGCTAGTCTCTCCTAAACAAAATGATTGACAATTTTTTATATATGCCTATTTATTAACAGACATACCAGACTCTAGGAGGAAAAATACCATAACTACCCCTTCTAGAATATATATATCTTACTAATAGGCTTGGGCATGGGTCAATGCATCGCTACTCGATCCACCAACACCAACTTTTTCTTTCTTGGATCTTAACACAATCTACTCTTGAAAAAAATGGATTTCTCTCCCCTTTGAACTCTTTAATTGACCTAAAAGATGAGATGTAAGAGGTTTAGGGGTTTTTATGCTCAAAATATAAGCAGCTTCGGTTTATTATACTCTGACCACCTAACTTTGCTTAAATGACAAAATGCACCTAAACTTGGTAACACGTCCATTTTTCATCATATAACATATTAAACCCATGAAAATTAAATTTTCCAAAAACATGGATGTTACATTCTCTGTAAATGGTGTATCATTCACGCTATGAGGGGATCCTGTGTACGACGATCTCACGTAGAAATGGTTAACCACTAGTTCCAAGAGCCATCTATAAGCCTGATAAGGAAAAATTGATGTTCTCCCTAAGCGGGTAACACCCTACTCGTATTACCATGGTTTTCCAAGTAGGATATGTAATACATAGGGACTCATCCTTCCCCATTCCTACCTTAGATCTCACTATTGAAGATCAAGTCCTATCTTTAAACCATGTTGATGTACATAGGTACATACCAGTACCCTCACTACAAGAAGGATGAAATTGAAGCTCTCGTGAAAGATATGCTAAAAACAAGGGTAATACAGTATATCTCTAGCCCATTCTCGAGTTCGGTGTTGCTTGTGAAGAAAAGATGGGAGGTGGAGGTTTTGTGTAGATTACAGAGCCTTAAATAAATGTATGGTGATGAATAAGTTTCGAATACTTGTAATAAATGAATTGTTGGATGAATACAAGGGGCTCGAGTATTTTCAAAACTAGATATGAAGTTCGGATATCACTAGATTTGGATGCGGGTAGAGGACATTCAAAAGAAGACATTTCGCACACACCAAGGACATTACGAGTTCTTGATGATGCCTTCGGGTTAGTCAACGCTCTGATTGCCTTTCAAGGTCTAATGAACGAGGTATTCAAACAATTTAAGACCCATTTTGTACCAATGATAGATTTGTCTTTTGGCCTCGGTACGAGTCTCCAAACTTGGTTTCTTTCAAATTCTCGAAGTTCATCTTGCATGGCATTAATCCAATCAAGATCTTGCAATGCTTCAGATGGCTTCTTTGGCTCTATAGTGCTGAGGAAGTTCACGAAAAGACACTCGTTAGCAGTAGCAAGTCGTGTTTTCACTCTATCATTTACATTACCAATTATTTGAGTAGGGGGATGATCTTTTGTCCACTTGTGAGTACAAGGTAGGGTTTGAAAATCAGTTAAGTTGTTCTGATCATCATACTCATCAGTTACAACTTGAATTTCAGTTTTAATTTCAGCTCGTATATCAGATTCTACTTTAGCTTGAATCTCAGAACTTTCAGCTTCCTCAGCAGGTATAGAAGACTCAGATTGATCAACAGATTGAACAATCTCTGGTTGAGTCTGTGCCTCCGCTTGAACAGACTCGGATTTAGTAGCTTCAACAGATTCAGGTTAAACAACATTTGATGTTGAACAACATTTGATGTTGAACAACCAGCTTCAGATGGTCCAGAAAGTTCAGTAATTTGTGGAATCGGGACCACTGGTTCATTCATCTTGGGTAGATCAAATATTTTATAATCTTCAAGAATATCCCAAGTTATATCAAATGCGTCTTTAAACAATGAATCTAAATTTGACTTAACAAAAGAATCAGAATTCAATGTCTTGTTTGTTATAGGTTCTACACTAGTTTGTGTATAAGCTAACTGTTGTAGATTGAGACCTGAACTGAGTTGTTTAGAGTCGAAGATTCATCCAATCTGGCATTGATGCTTTCAATGACAATCTTTGATTGTTTGATGTAGACTCGGAAGGCTTTAGACTTTAAAAAATAACCAATGAAGTTGCCTTCTTTTGCCTTTTTATCGAATTTCCCGAGATTGTCTCGATCATTAAGCACAAAGCATCTGCAGCCAAAAACAAGAAATAATTTAACGTTAGCCTTTTAATTATTTATCAACTCATAAGCAGATTTATGAAAGTGTTTGATGATGATCGTTCTATTTTGCGTGAAGCAGGCGGTAGATACAGCTTCAGCCCACAAATACAGGGGTAGACCAAAGTAAGACAACATAGTACGAGCAACCTCGACTAAAGTCCGGTTTATTCTTTCAACAACTCCATTTTTTTGCGGAGTTCAAACAGTAGAAAAATTATGAGAAATTCCAACAGTTTGAAGAAAACTTTGAAGGGTCTCATTAGTAAACTCAGTGTCATTGTCACTTCGAAGCTTTTGAACTGGAAGTTATAGAAGAACTTGAATACGCTTGATAAATACGATAATTAACTCCAGCATTAGACTTGGATCTTAGAAACTCCAGCCACGTGTATCTGGAATACTCGTCGACCATCACCAAGATGTACTTTTTGCCTCCTAGCGATTGAGTATGCATTGGTCCACATAGATCCATGTGAATCATCCTAAGAGGATATTTACAAGAAGAAGCAGATTTTTCTTTATGTGAAGTTCTTGTAATCTTTCCCATTTCACATGCAGAACAAAGAGAGTTTGTTGGATTTAAGCTTGTGCTTTATTGTTGTATTCAAGTGTTTCTTCTTTGTTAATTTTGTCATAGTAGTTGTAGGTATAAATAGTTTTCTTAATTGTAATTAGTGTAAGGATTCTCATTTGTAATCATTCTTGAAAGATTAATACAATTACTTTTGTCTAAGATTTTCTCTAACTATTCATCTTTTCTATTTTGCTAAAGTGATAATCTGATTGAAGAATCTGGGAATTATAATAGGTATCAGAGCAAACTGCAGCAATTTAGATTGAATTTGCCGAGAAACTGGAAAATTAGACTGGAAATTTGGATTGTTCTTAGTGTTCTTGAGTGTTCTTGAACATCTTCTTCATCTTTCTACTAATTTCATCGAATATTTGCTGTTTGATCATTGTATTACATTGAATTGTGTGCGAAATCAAGATTGAAAACTTTTTGGTTAAACAATTTTCATAACTGAATCGATTCATTGATTCAATTTTGGATTTCTGTGATTTTCGTATCTTGAGTCTGTTCTTCATCTTCTTAGCAATTTGAGTGAATTTGATCGATATCTACTTGAATTAGTTGCTGAATTGGTTTTTGTGATTGAATTTCGAGCAAATCGTGTATATTACATTCAATTTGACTCAAATTTGAGCGAATTTGATTGATTTCTGGATATCTTTGTAAGATTTCTTGCTCATCGCTCATTGAATTTGTTCATCAAGCGATAAGAAGTACTCATCGGACATTGAATCTGAGTATTTTGTGATTTGATAGTATTGTCCGACTAGGTTAATTCGTCGCTCAATTCATATTGTAATTGTACTTGTATTTTTTGATCGATAGGCTTGCTATCCGGTGAGATTTGTATCCGATGAAAGTTGAATTTGTATGCGAATATCCTTGTTAATCTTGCTATCCAGTGAATTTGTTGTATGGTAAGAACTACATCCAGATAAGTGTGTTGTGTGATAAAGCTCTTGATAGTTGATATGTGTTGAGAATTTAACACATAAAGCACTCTTTTTACGTCTTTCTAGTTATAATAATTTCTTTTCATTCCCMCTTTGAGTCATTTTTATTTATTTCTTTATACATTTGTTATTATGAAGCTAAATATTGTGSTTGACTTRTTGRTATGYTTGGATGAAGMTAATAGAGAGTTTTTGTGAAACCAGCAGATGCTACAACATTGGAGCARCATCGATCTGATACATGCGCAACTTTTTGGAGGGCTTAATGATTAAGACRTTGCCTTTTTGTATTCATGGAAGACAGCTGGAAATTGCTGGAATCTGAGATTAAAAGTCTTGTTAGGAATATGTACTTTCTAGTTCCTTTAATTGTACTTTGTAACTAGTTTTAGGAAGCTTAGCCTCCAAGATTTGTCTTTTTGTCTTTTAGTGACCCATTTTGAGTATAAAAAGAAAGCTTGGGGTGCCTTCTAAAGCATCCATTACTCCTACTTTCATCCATTCCATTTGCTAGTATTGTAAACCCTCTCCAATGGTGGTTTTAATTAAGCTCTTGAAGTTCTTCATCTTTTTCTTCATTTACATTCTCGTCTTTTATTTTCCGTCATTTACATTCTCGTCTTTTATTTTCTCGTCATTTACATTCCCGTTATTTATTTTCTCGTCATTTACATTTCCGTCATTTATTTTCTCGCTATTTACTTTACGCAATTTACGTTTATGTCTTTATTTTCCGTCATTTATTTTTTTACTTTCCGTTATGAGTAGCTAAGCTTTTATAGCTTGGGTGTAAGACGGAAAAGTGAGATTTTCAAACCAAACGAAAGTAGCTAAGTGTTTCGTAAACGACGTTTCATTGTTTCATTCGAGTTTTTATTAAACCAAGCACACTTCTTGACGGGTTGATCACTTGAAAGTGTTAAAGTGCGATGGACTTAGAGATAAGCCATCAATAAGCACGTCAACTTGGATGACATAAGAGGTAGACTTGAGAAAGTTGCCGACAAGGAGACTTGTCATTTATGTTTTTCAAAACTTAACTCCCGATGGGTTGGTCGCTCTTCAAAAGTGTCAAAGTGTGATAGATTCAGAGATGAACTATCAAGAACACGCCAACTCGAATGATATGGGAATCGACTTGAGAGAGTGATTTTTAACAAAGAGATTTGTTTATCCATATATTTTGAAAACACCATCTTGTCACTATCCCCGGTTCGGACACCACATAGAGATATGGGTGGAAAGCTATAGGATAGTGCAATGGTGAAGTCCGAGAGGAATGCCTTCAAATAGATGATGGAATTTAGTTTCGAAACACTGCTTGCTGTAGCATTCCTATTGCATTGGCTGCTGGAATTTGTGTTTGGGTCGCACCTTAAGTCTTACACCCTTGCTTCTTTTATATATTATGTATTCTGTTTTGGATTACCTTAAAATCAAACAAAAGTTTTCAAAATCGTCATCTGAAATCATCTCTTTCATTGGACTCTAATCTAACTTTGGCTACAATCTCTGTGGACGATAATCCGGTACTTGTACCACTTTATTACTTGGAAAGACGACGTTGGGCCGTATTRTATACTTGCTTTGTGGCCTAATTTCATTAGTCTAAAGGTGTAAAATATAACCGACCAAGTTTTTGGCGCCATTGTCGGGGATTGCTTCGCTAAAGTTGTATTTTGAGTAAATTAAAAGATTTGATTTTTCTAGTACCATCGGAACCGTTTTTAAAAGTGGTGTATGCCACGGTCACAACACGGGGAATTTTTCTAATTTGATCCCGATATTGAGAGAACGTTTTACCATCGGAGGAGGGCTCAAAGAGCATTTTTTGCTCTACTCCCTTCAAATAAGGCGTTACCTCCCCCAATTATTCCGGAAATACTGCATTTGAAAAACCAACCGCCGGGTTTTGAACCAATTCCACCATTCCCGAACTTTCAACAAGGATATCCACATAATGGTAATGATAATAATTTGGACACAGAATCGGAACCTAATAAGCACCAAAGAGCACAAACTCCGAACATTATTAATTTGGCAAATTCCAAAAATGGGAGGATCATGGATTATGCTATTCCGGATTTTGAACAATTAAGTTCCGGGATAGTTAGATCACATATGACCACTCTCCATTTCGAACTAAAACCGATAATGTTTCACATGTTGCAAACAAATGGCTAATTTGTCGGATTACCTTCGGAGGACCCACATTCGCACTTAAAATCTTTTATGAAAATCATTGATGCCTTCCTGATCCCGGGAGTGTCAAATGACGCTCTCAGACTCACTTTATTTCCATTTTTATTAAGGGATCGGGCAAAAGCGTGGTTTAACTCGTTAACTCCGGGTTCTGTGCCGTCATGGAGTAACATGGCGGAATTTTTTTTGCAAAAATATTTCCCACCGACGAGGAACGCTAAGTCCAGAAATGAGATTTGTCTTTTCAAACAAATGGACGATGAGGCTGTTCCTGACGCGTGGGAAAGGTTCAAAGAGTTGTTGAGGAAATGCCCACACCATGGCATTCCATATTGTATTCAACTCGAGATGTTTTACAATGGGTTAAATCCCATGGCAAAACAAATGCTCGATGCGACTGCGGGCGGAGCCTTTACAGCTATGACCTATAATGAAGGATATGAAATCCTAGAAAAGATTTTGGAAAACAATGGACATTGGGCCGACCCACGCGCTCAGTCATAGAAAAAGACTGCGGGGATACATGATGTAGATGCATATACTGCATTAACAGCTCAGCTCACCTCCATGACCAACATGGTAAAAAATCTAACTTCTGGTCAGGGAGTGCAGCAAGCTGCTAATACACCTGTTCCAACAGTCCTCTCTGTGCAATGTGTGTGTTGTGGTGGGAAACACTCGTATGAACATTGTCCTCATAATTCTGAATCCATAAACTTTGTTCATAATGGATCTGGTCCCTATACCAACAATTACAATGCAAGTTGGAAACAACACCCAAATTTTTCTTGGAACAATCCATGTTTAAATCCACCCGCACCTAAGCAACAAGGAACTTCTAATTTCCAACCACAACATCATGGAAACAGTTCTAACTCTCACCAACAAAGTTTTCAGAATTCCCAACCACCTTTTCAAAACAAGCCACCTCCACAGGCTGATTTATCATCTTCTTTGGAAGCAATGATAAAGGGGTTATTTGCGCATGCTCAAGCTCAAAATCAAGCTTTGATAACCCAACAAAACTCTCAAAATCTATCTCTTTTTAATCAGCAAAGTGCGGCTATCAGAAATCTGGAAACCCAAGTCAGTCAACTTGCACTCAATCAGACCAATAGAGTCTTTCGTACTTTACCTAGTAACACAGAAGTCCCGAGAGCCTTAGGAAAGGAACATGTGAAAGCGGTGACCCTTAGGAGTGGGAAGGAGTTGACTGAAAAGGTGCAAAAAGCTAGTGCACCAAGTTTGTCAAAAACTGATGCTACAACATTGGTCCTTGCCAAAGAAAGACCGGTCCAACCTTTAGAGAAGCAAGCATCTGAGACCACCACTTCTGTCCCCCCTAGATTAGACTATCCTTTACTCTTCCCTGAGGATGCTTTAAAAAAGTCAAAAGAGACTGAGATTTTGGAGACCCCTAAACTTGATGCTAAAATTCCATCTGAACCTCCAAAGTGCACCAAAAAGACCCAAGGCATTCAAGACCCATCTTGCTCAACTCATCCAAGCAAGAATGTGATCAAACCAGTCCCTCCTTATGTTCCTTACCCCCAAAGGTTGAGGAATCAAAAAGAGGAACTGCATTTTAAGAAGTTCTTGGATGTGTTCAAAGAATTGCACATCAACATACCACTTGTTGAGGCAATCGAGCAAATGCCTAGTTATGCTAAGTTTCTCAAGGACATCTTAAGTAAGAAGAAGAAGCTGACTGAGTATGAAACCGTAGCTCTTACTGAAGGATGTAGTGCACTTCTGACCAACAAGATACCTCCTAAACTTAAAGACCCGGGAAGTTTCACTATTCCTTGTTCTATAGGTGGAAAAGAGATTGGGAAAGCTTTGTGTGACTTAGGTGCTAGTATCAACCTCATGCCTTTATCCGTTTTCAATACCTTATGCATAGGTGAAGCTAGACCTACCACGGTTACACTCCAATTGGCAAACAAATCCATAGCATACCCTAAGGGAAAGATTGTGGATGTGTTGGTCCAAGTTGATAAGTTCATATTTCCGGCAGACTTTATCATTCTAGACTTTGAGGCTGATAAGGACATTCCTATCATTTATTGAGACCATTCCTAGCCACCGGAAGAACTTTGATAGATGTCCAGAAAGGAGAGTTGACTATGAGACTTCAGGACCAAAAAGTCACATTTAATGTCTTCAACTCTCTAAAGTACCCTAATTACTTGAAAGAGTGTTCAAAAATATCTGAGATAGAAGAGATGTGCTTTGAAGAAGGAATTCAGAAGAACCTTAAGTTAGAAGAAGAGTGTGATGAGGAAATATAAGAAGATGTTGAGGAAATAGGAAATGATGTTGTCCCAGTGAATGATGTAGCATCTGAGCTGTTGGAAAATGGTGAGCAGAAAGACTTCACCCCATCTATAGTATCACCACTTGACTTAGAATTGAAACAACTCTCACCTCACATAGATTATGAGAATGATGCACTTTTGCACACGACCTCTAAGGCATATTTGGTTGAGATCATGACTTTCCTTGGAATGCCTGAGACTGATTGGAAGCCTTACACTCATTTCATGTTGAA
>NC_037540.1:18555371-18561631 GCF_001531365.2 Cynara cardunculus var. scolymus | reverse complement strand
TTTTGAGATTGTAAATAGTTAGTATGTTCCGGGTAGACATGTCCCCGATGATCACGTTATGTAAACTTTAAGTATTAAATTATGTGTCTTGGGCTCTATATCGTTATCCCATAATTTGAGGTTTTTTTTAAAAAACTAAATTAATTTAATGGTGGTTCGGTAATTGTTTGTTATGTAACCGTGGTGTTACAAATATGGTATCAGAGCAGTGGTTTAAGTGAACTAGGTATCTATTTCGGTATCTAGACTTAAACTGGGCGTTGATGTTATATAGTAACTAAGCAATGATTTATACGGGATATGGACCATTAAGAGAGACCAAAGTTAGGTAAAGGACCATGGATACGATGTTGTTTAATACTCTATATGTTTTAATACTCTCTATATGTATACACCTTTTAGAACAATGTCTGATGGTGATGCTGCTAGCCACACTCCACCAGACCCCGATGATGGAGAAAACAATCCTGATCCCAACTTGAATGAGGATGAAACACCCTTGTCTCCCCGTGGTGAACGATTAATGAAACGACTCTCGACATTCGTTCAACAAACCTTTGAACAGTTTAAGCATGACACGGGAAAGGGTAAAGAGAAAGTCTTGGGTGATTCCTCAAAAGCCAAATCTGAACGGGTCTTGTTTAAAAACTTTCGTAGTGGCGGCGCTACTGAATTCACCAGACTCTCTGATCCAGTAACCGCAGTGCAATGGATCCAAAACACCGAAAAGGTATTCCGGATTTCTCAAGTGTTAAACGAGGGTAACGTGAATTATGCCAGTGCAATGTTGACAGAATATGCACTCACTTGGTGGGATGCAACTTTTGAATCCCTTACTGAAGATGAACGGGAAAACTTGACTTGGGAGTCTTTCAAGACTCGTTTCTTTAAGCAATTCTTCCCGATCGACTTGCAACGGAGGCTTGAGAAAGAATTCTTAGAACTCAAGCAAGGGAACATGTCTGTGATTGAGTATGAGACTCAATTTAACTGAAAGGCACGTTTTGCTTTACGGTTCTTATCTTCCGAACACGAACGAATCGAATATATTGTCGATGGTTTGAGGCAAGAAATCCAGGAGTTTGTTGCTAATCGCGATATTCCAAGTTTCAATAAAGCTGTGGAGTACGCTCGTCGTCGTGAACACGATTTAACTATACTTGATGAACCAAATTTCGAGCCGAAAAGGCAACGGAATGAAAGATTCTTCTCTGTACCTACTCAGCGACAATCTCGATCTTTCACTCCGAGGCGGAGTCAATCTCAAAACATTGCGCGTGCTTAATCCCAAGCCTATTCACTTCAGGTATAATTCTTTTTAATACCGTAGACATAAAAGTGTGGATTATGGAATTAACACTATTCTATTGTAGTCGACTGCCTCACGTCTTTGTCAAAGATGCGGAAAAACTCACCAAGGGCGATGCCTTACTGAATCAACAAGCTTGAGATGTTTCTGTTGTGGCGAAATGGACCATGTTCGTACAACCTGCCCAAAAAGAGACCGAGCATGTTATTCTTGCGGAGTATTTGGTCACCGACAAT
Organism: Cynara cardunculus var. scolymus; assembly: GCF_001531365.2. NCBI lineage: Eukaryota > Viridiplantae > Streptophyta > Magnoliopsida > Asterales > Asteraceae > Cynara > Cynara cardunculus. Next base: position 18,560,086 of record NC_037540.1, on the reverse strand, counting down.
TTGAATGCCCCCGTATGAGACGGGAAGAAAGTAAGGCGTTGGTGCAACGACCGGCAGTGGGAGGTTCCTCAAGTCAAAAGGAGGAGGTACCCAAAGCACGATCTCGAGCTTTCCAGATTACTGTGGAAGAGGCTCGCAATGAGCCAGATGTCGTTACCGGTATTTTCTTTGTTAACTCCCAACCCGCTCGTATTTTATTCGATTCTGGAGCTACAAATTCTTTTGTGTCGCATGATTATGTTCGCTACTGGGAGTCTGTGCCAATTACGCTTCCTATACCGTTTACCATTATTACTACTAATGGAGTCCCTTTGGTAGCTGATAGAGTATTTAGAGACTGCACTTTAGTGGTAGACCATCATAACTTTTCCGTAGACTTGATTCCTATAGATATTCGTGGCTTTGATGTCGTGATTGGTATGGAATGGTTAGTGAAAAGCCGCGCGGCTATCATCTGTTATGAAAGGATGGTTCGGTTGCTAGTCGAGAACGGAGACTACTTGCACATTTATGGGGAAAGACACATTGGTGACGTGATGGTAATATCTATACTTAAAGCACGGCGTTATATTACTAAAGGTTGCTCTTCTTTCATGGCATATGTCTTGGATGCAACCAAAGAAGTGAAGAAAACAGTGAAAGATGTGCCTATAGTATGTGAATTCCAAGATGTTTTCCCAGATGACTTGCCTGGTCTACTGTCGGAGAGGCAAGTAGAATTTCGTATTGATTTAGTGTCGGGTGCTGCACCAATTGCAAAGACACCATATCGTCTTGCACCGGCCGAGATGAAAGAGATGATGAGTCAATTGCAAGAGTTGTTAGACAAGGGCTTTATTCGACCGAGCACTTCACCCTGGGGTGCTCCGGTATTGTTTGTGAAGAAGAAGGATGGATCGTTTCGTATGTGTATCGATTACCGCGAATTGAATAAAGTAACGATAAAGAACAAGTATCCATTACCGCGTATAGATGACTTATTCGATCAGTTGCAGGGCGCAAGTTTTTTCTCAAAGATTGATTTGAGGTCGGGTTATCATCAACTCAGGGTACGGGAAGAGGACGTACCAAAGACAGCTTTTCGTACCTGATACGGACATTATGAATTCCTTGTTATGCCGTTTGGATTGACTAACGCCCCCGCAGCCTTTATGGATATGATGAATCGAGTGTGTCGTCCTATGCTCGATAAGTCTGTTATCGTCTTCATCGATGACATACTCGTATATTCTAAGTCTGAGGCTGAACATGCTTCACATCTTCGGGAGATGTTGGATCTGTTGCGGAAGGAAAAACTATATGCTAAATTCTCAAAATATGAATTTTGGCTTCGTCGAGTACAATTCTTGGGGCATGTGATTTCGGGTGATGGCGTTTCTGTGGAATCATCTAAGATTGAAGCTATACAAAAGTGGGAACAACCAAAGAATGCTTCCGAAGTTCGTAGTTTCCTTGGTCTTGCGGGTTATTACCAACGATTCATACGAGATTTCTCAAAGACCGTTGTACCGCTTACTTCACTCACTCGTAAAAATGTGAAGTTTGTATGGACTGAGGCTCAAGAGAATGCATTCCAGACTTTGAAAGATTGTTTGACTTGTGCACCGGTACTTGCCTTACCCGATGGCAATGATGACTTTGTGGTCTATAGCGATGCTTCTATATTAGGTTTGAGATGCGTGTTGATGCAGCGAGGGAAAGTAATTGCATATGCCTCTCGACAGCTGAAAGAATACGAGAAGAATTACCCCACGCATGATCTTGAGTTAGCGGCCRTTGTGTTTGCTCTTAAGCTTTGGAGACATTATCTCTATGGCACGAAGTGCCAATTGTTTACCGACCACAAGAGCTTGAAATATATCTTCGACCAACATACTCTGAATATGCGTCAACAAAGAGCTATGGAGTTGATCAAAGATTATGATTGTGAAATTCTATACCATCCAGGTAAAGCCAATGTAGTGGCGGATGCGCTGAGTYRGAAGRCACATGYAGCTAGTATTTGTTATGCTATCACTCATGTGTCAATGAAGTCTACTCTTATCGATGATCTTCATAAGTGGCAAATCGAGGCTTTAAAGCCACACCACTTGAAGTCTGAACGTATGGTTGGCTATGTAGACTCCTTATCTGAAGACAATCGTGGTCTCAAAGTCTTTAAAACCCGAATATGGGTACCGAGACTTGGGGGTTTGCGAGAGGTTATTCTAGAGGAAGCACATAAATCACRGTTATCTATTCATCCGGGAGGTACAAAGATGTATCATGATCTGCGTGCCAAATACTGGTGGCCGGGAATGAAAGTTRATATTGGCCGATATGTTGAAAAGTGTATCACTTGTCTACAAGTGAAAGCCGAACACCAGAAACCATATGGAAGTTTACAGCCTCTTGAAGTTCCAGTATGGAAGTGGGAAGAGTTGACGATGGGCCTTGTGACGAAACTGCCAAAGACATCTAGACAACACGACAGTATCTAGGTTATCGTAGACCGATTGACAAAAAGCGCTCACTTTCTTCCTGTTCGTGAGTCTTATTCGATGGATCAATGGGCACGATTGTACATTGACGAGGTTATTGCACGACATGGTGTACCGGTGAAAGTAATCTCTGATCGTGATTCTCGGTTCACTTCCAAGTTTTGATCGAGTATGCAACGAGAGTTGGGAACGCGAGTTGCCCTTAGTACCGCGTATCATCTCCAAACTGATGGCCAGTCAGAGCGTACCATTTAGACATTAGAAGGCATGTTGAGGGCATGTATACTTGAGTTCGGTAGAAACTGGGATATCCACTTGCCATTAGTAGAGTTTTCTTATAATAATAGTTACCATTCAACGATTAAAATGGCCCCGTTTGAGGCTTTGTACGGACATAAGTGTCGTACGCCTCTTTGTTAGGAAGAAACGGGTGAAAAGATTTTGGCCGGTCCTGAGTTGATCCAAATTACTCATGACAAGATCCGAGTTATACGAGAAAGAATGAAAGCGGCACAAGATCGACAAAAATCATATGCGGATAAATGGAGGCGACCAATTGAGTTCAACGTGGGTGATATGGTCATGTTGAAAGTATCGCCTTGGAAGGGAGTTTTGAGATCTGGTAAGCAAGGTAAACTAAGTCCTCGTTTTGTTGGACCCTTCAAGATACTTGAGCGAGTGGAAAAGCAAGCTTATCGTTTAGAGCTATCGAAAGAACTCGCCGGAATTCATGATGTCTTTCACGTGGGTTATTTACGAAAGTGTCTTGGTAAACATGATGAAGCGGTTCCCTTAGCAGAGGTAAAAGTTGATAAACGGTTAACATACACGGAGGAACCGGAAGCTATCTTGAATGAAAGAACGGTGAACCATCGAAATAAGATTGTAGACTTGGTGTTGGTCAAATGGAAGCATCACCAAGGTCCAAATTAGACTTGGGAGAACAAAGACGAGATGAAAGCCAAATATCCACAACTCTTTGAGCAACAATGATTTAGAGGACGAAATCCTCAAAAGGAGGTATTTGTAACATACCCTTGACTAACATTGCTCAATTATCATATTTTGTATGTTCATTGGCTTGAAAATGAGTATTATTTGGTTGAAAGTGTTTAAAGTAGGTTGTTGTAATGGAAAAGAATTCTAAGTGTTAAAAATGTCATGTTTCGGTATGGTTTTGAGCGTTGGGTTCTAACGAAAGATGTTTTCTGCAATTTGAAGGTTTGAAAYTAGGTTTAGAATCATTTAGGAGGTGTTAGAAGTGTTGGAGAAATTTTACGCGATTCCGATCAAAAAGTCAAATCTTAGAATTAAGTAAAGTAAACGTCTAAGTTACGAATAAGTAAAACTGCTTTTATTGGGAGATCTTTTCTGAAATATTTTTGTTGGAAGTTGTAGATTATCTCGTTAGTAGGCGAAAACCTCATCGAAAACGAAGTTCTAAGCAAAAAGTTATGCCATTTTTAGTGTTTAGTGGTCAAAAATGGGTACCTAGCCAGGTCAAACCCGACCCAACTCGGGTTTTAACTAATAAAACACGATTTTTGACCCATTAAGACCCCATTTCAGCTACTGCCTTCTCTAAGAAAATTTAGGTGCGATTCTTATCAGTGGAGACCAAATCTAACTTCATACTAAGGAGATTAACATCAATCTTGAAGGATTAAGCATCAATTTGAAGGTAAATCTCATCCTTGTTCTTGTTCTTGAAGTTGCATCAAGTATGATAGTATTTGGGTGAGATAAGCTTAATGCATGTTTAAAATAAGTGAAGAAATCATGAATTGATGCTTAAATTATGATTATACATTCGTTAGTTCCTTGATTCCATGATTGATTTGCAAGAAATGGCAAGGAAATTTGACTTTTGTTATATAAAGATGGGTTTTGGTGAAATTGGTAGAGATGGGTGAATGCACCATGGTTTCTTGTTAATTTTACCTTGATAATGATAAATTTAAGTTAACATCTGAATTTGGTTAGGATTGGAATGGAATTGGATACTTAATTGGACAAAGGTGAGATTTTTGGAGTTTGAAAACCATGTTACTGCACTGTTTTAGAAAACATCATATCAAATCATAGAAAAMTCAGAAAAATATGAGGTCAGTGGCATTGGAACKCTAGGAATGTCTACTTTGTTTCGTATTTGTACATCGAAATCTAATTCCAACTATAGGATGACTAAACAGCGTCATCTTTTCAGTGCGGTTAAGCTGATTTTTGACAGCCTTC
>NC_037540.1:18502333-18554917 GCF_001531365.2 Cynara cardunculus var. scolymus | reverse complement strand
GGAGTCCGGTGAGACAATCAGAGGGGCTGCCGTACTCACTGCCCAGTGGGAGTCAGGGGTTGAGTATAGGACTTTGGTGCAATCCGGAAGAGGAAGGACGGATTCGGTGCCAAGTCTTATGAGTTGTGTGAAAGTTAATTGGTATTTGAACTTACATGATCTCGAAAAGAATAATGTTGATCGTATCGATGTTTTCTTGATGATTCCCTCGTTGAAAGTTCATTTTATACATAACTTTGTGTGGTATAATTACAATGTTTCTTTGGTACTATGCAAACTTGCTTTCGAGTACTTCTTCGTTTCCTAGTATGTATGCTTATATAATGCTTTGTAACCGCATATTTTCACCTGAATTCACTAAGCTTTATAGCTTACCCTTTTAGTGGTTTTAACCTTTCAAGAAAATTGGGCAAAAGTAAGAACAAGGTCGAGTGATCGATTAGGTGAAGGCTGCTTTTGGTTTAGGTATATATAAATATGTATATTAAACTTTTGAGATTGTAAATAGTTAGTATGTTCCGGGTAGACATGTCCCCGATGATCACGTTATGTAAACTTTAAGTATTAAATTATGTGTCTTGGGCTGTATATCGTTATCCCGTAATTTGAGGTTTTTTTGAAAACTAAATTAATTTAATGGTGGTTCGGTAATTGTTTGTTATGTAACCGTGGTGTTACAGTATACTTGCTTTGTGGCCTAATTTCATTAGTCTANAAACTAAATTAATTTAATGGTGGTTCGGTAATTGTTTGTTATGTAACCGTGGTGTTACAGTATACTTGCTTTGTGGCCTAATTTCATTAGTCTAAGGGTGTGAAATATAACCGACCAATAGTCTTTATATCCGTTTAACTCAGTGTCCGAATAACGTTGTGTTCGGAGACCTTAGTGTCCGGAAAACATAGTGTCCGGAGAGCCTCTATCCGGATAAGTCTTGTGAATTGAAGAAGTGTCCGTATAAGTCTTTTTGAATTTTCTTTTAGAAATGTCCAATTTCTTTGGGTTGATTTTGTGATTAGTTGTCAAAGTCTAAAGAAAAATCAAGATATAGCCAACCTGAGAAAGATAGAGCACATGTTGATGTTGTGTGTAAGTCATATATGATGTAAGCATTAACAATTGACATACACACAAGCATAGATAGTAACAAGAAGTCAGGTAAAAGTATGTGGGATCAAATAGAGAAGATGATGATGGGATCTAAAGTTGGTACACAACTGAAAATCACCAACTGCATTACCAGTTATGAAGAGTTTAAGGCTAAGGAAGGAGATAGCCTAGATAATGTGTATGAGAGGCTAACCAGAATTTTGAATGAGCTAACTAAGAGTGAGATCAATAAGACCAGAATTAAGATTAATGTCAAATTTCTAAGTAACCTTCAGCCAGAGTGGAAACCATTTGCTAACAATATCATATACAATAAGTCATTGTCTGATATTGATATTCATGAAGTTTATGAGACATTAAAGCAGAATGAGGATGATGTTTTAGAGATTAGAGATTTGAAGGAGACAAAGGAGAAAGAAGTTAGTGATTGATAAGCATGGTTTATTACATGCTTAAAGTACCCATTTCCTTTGTTTAATAGGTAGATTCTTCTACTTTATCCCAACCTTGAGTCATTTTTACTTCCTTATTATCCATTTATTATGTTTGGAGCTAAAAGTGGTGATGGATTTGTTTTTACAACAATTGGGGCAGATAACATTTTTAAACTTACAAATACTACACCTTATGCTGCAGCATTCCAGCAGCATTGACCTGATCTGATGCGACTTTTTGGAGAAGTGCTTATTAATTCAGTCATCGTACCGGAATGAAGTCTAAGTCTGAAGAACCATCGGTTTATAACCAATACAGCTGGTGAGGGGAATTTTTGGTGACCTTTTGAGATGGATGTGATGTTCACTTTTTGGTTCCCCCTTTATGAACACTTACCTTTCCCATGTTTTTGTCTTTTTGTCTAGAACTTGTGTATAAATAGGGACCTTGGATGCTCTATTGTAATCATCCCTCATCCTCTAAACACTCTCAAACTTTCAGTAGCTTTAATTTATGTTTATGCAAGTGAAGTTTTTAGTTTTCTTTAAGTATTGTTCTTCATTATGAGGTGCTGCAGCACTGTCCTTTAATTATTTATTTTTATTGTCATTTAATTTTCGTCTTTATTTTCTGTCATTTATATTCAGTCATTTACATTCATGTCTTTATTTTATGCCATTTATATTTTATGTCATTTATATTTTATGTCATTTACTTTCCGTAATGAGTAGTTAATTTCATTAGCTCGGGTGTAGGGTAAAGGGTGAAATGTTAAACCGAATGAAAGTGGACGTTGTTTCGCAATAACAATGTTCCACTATCTCATTCAAGTTTTATAAAACCAAGTACACTTCTTGATGAGTTGATCACTTTGAAAGTGTTAAAGTGCCATGGACTTAGAGATAAGTCATTGAATGCACGTCAGCTTGAATGATATGAGAGGTAGACTTGAGAAAGTTGCCGACAAGGAGACTTGTCATTTATGTTTTTCAAACTTAACTCCCGACGGTTTGGTCACTCTCTAAAAGTGTCAAAGTGCGATAGATTCAGAGATGAACTATCTAGAACACACGCCAACTTGAATGATATGGGAATCGGCTCGAAAGAGTGATTTTTAACAAAGAGATTTGTTTAGCCATATATTTTGAAGACACCATTTTGTCACTATCCCTAGTCTAAACACCACATAGAGATATGGGTGCAAAACTATAATATAGTACAAAGGTGAAGTCCGAGAGGAATACCTTCAAGATAAGTGGTGGAACTAGTTATAGCCTACTGCATGCTATAGCATTTCTACAGCATTGTCTGTTGTATTTTGTGTTTACGTTTCACCTCAAGTCTTACACCCTTGCTACATTTATTATTCTACTATATTTGCATTGTTAACTCAGAATCAAACTGAAGTCTTCAATTTCATCATCTGAAATCATTTATTTCATTAAACTTTTATTAAACTTTTGCTACAATCCTCGTGGACGATAATCCGGTATTTGTACCACTTTATTACTTGGAAAGACGATATTGGGCTGTATTGTATACTTGCTTTGTGGCCCAATTCATTTGTCTAAAGGTGTATGATAAAACCGAGCAGTGATCCACTGGCTTTGGTGTCTAAAAAGAAGATTAGATCAAAGCTGGCAAGTCTATTAAGGAAGTAGTTGTGTCAAGTGAAGAAAGTGTTGACAGTGAATCTGATTCAAAAATGAAAGAAATCAAACAAGCCATGGTCATGCTGACAAAGGCATTTCAGAATAAATTTTAAGAAACCTCATTCAAATAGTCAGTGATTTTCATCCGGCTCAAAGTATGAATTTAAGGATAAATTTGGTGAGAAAAAGAAGTATGATGAGAAGAAAAAGTTTGTAAAGGGAGTTGCAGATGAGAATACCAAGTGCTATAATTGTGGAAAGAATGGACATTTTGCTGTGAACTGCAGAAAACCAGTGTCTAAGAACACTGATTACTATAAGAACAAGTTCCTTTTTGTTAGGAATGAAATTCAGTGTAAAATTGTATTCGTCTTGAAAGTTAATTTTGTCTATAATTGTATTAAAGTCACCGTGTTTGACTTTTATCTAGACAGTTTGACTTTGACTTTGTCTAGATGTTTGACCGTATATAAAGCGTAATTCCTTGTAATTTTAGGTAGGATTCTCAATTGCAATATTCAATATACGTAAATAAAGTTTGACCATTCTTAGGGTGTTGACCTTTTCTCTCTACACTCTCAAGTGTTCTTTAAAGAAATATCAAGATCTGCCATTAATCGATTGGAGCTTTCTTGAAGATTGATTGTTAGGGAACAACACTTCTGTCCAAACAAAATGATGCAGGTAAAGCTCTCATGGTTGAGGATGACCATTGGCTGAACTTGACTGATGAGGAGGAAGAATCAGATGTTGTTGCACACATCTGTCTGATGGCTAGAACTAAGAATGATATATCTGAAAATGAGGAAGAAAGAGCAGATTCAAGTGATGAGGTACTTGAATCTTCATGTTTAGAATAGATGCAGAGAATGATGTTAAAATTGCAAGATTTTCAGCAAAAACTTACATTTGAAAAAGATCGAGTTGCAATCTTAGAAAAAAGATCTTAAAACGCAACAAAAAAAATGTTGAGCTGAATATTGAAAATGCTAGAAATATTGCATGGGCTCAATCTCTATTATCTGAGAGCAAAAAAATTTCTGAAAAAACGGATATCTTGAACGAAGAATTATCCAGAAATATATGCTAAACTTAAATCTTTGGATATAGTTAATGATGAATTGTTCGTAAACAATAGCACTCTAACTTTACAAAACAAAGTTTTAAATGAAAAACTCAAAGACCTGGAAAAAAAAGTTGTACAAGAAAGGGTAAACGGATCAATACTATTTTTCTAAATAAACCAATCGAGACCAGATTTTTTAATCCAAGGGAAGGGCTGGGATACGAAAATCCGAATTGCTTAAAGAAACTATATTTTTTCTCCAACGATTTACAAATTTGAATATCTTGACCTCGGTCCAGAATATCCAATCAAGTTTATGAAATCATCTGAGGAAGTGGAAAAGCAAGAAGACTTGAACAGAAAAAGAAAAGATAAAATGCAAGTTCCTTTTGATTATACTGAACTAAATGAAAGTTATGAAAACAGAGTTCCCGTTCTTACAACTGATTATTATCATAGCTATTCAAAAGCGGAACTCGAATCAAAACCGGTTGAACAAAATCCTTATACTCCTACTCTAATTTTAGAAAAACGGGTTGTTCAACTGGAAAACATTTTGAAAGAAGTAATACTTTCATTTAAAAAAGAAAAAGATATTTTGTTGAATAAAATTGAAAATTTTGAAAAGTCTAAGAAAGAAGAGGAACTTACTGAATCTGAATATTTTTCGTGTACAAAACCTTGTTGTGAAACCTCTAAATCTGATGAAGTCAAATTTTCAACTGAGGAGCTTAATTTTTCTGAAAATTTAAATTCGGATATGTGTTTAGATAAAGAGATTGATAAATTTGACTTCTCTCAGCAACTACCCAGTCATGATGCTTTTATAATAAATGAAAATGAAAAGACTGAGGATTCTGATAAGGTCTCTGATTTTGAAAAAGAATTTCCTGAAAATTTAAAACCTGTTTCTAAGAACATTTATTATAAAAAGAATAAAATCAAAAGACGTCCAAAGAAACAGAAGAAGAGTGTTAATAAAAATCTGAAACATAAAGCTCATCATAAAAATAAATCTAATGATTTTGTTTCTCATATTTCAGATAAATCTTTGAAGGTCAAGAGTATATGGCGAGTGAAAGGGTCTATATCTGTAGAATCATAAAAATCATCTAATCAGCTTAGGAAGAACAATTTTTCTATTCTTGTAATCAATAACACTGTAAATGTACAACATATTCATTCAGTGAAATCATTGATCCTGCGAAAGGCAAAATGTGTTGTTCTTATTGTGGATGGGATGAGTTTGTGTCTTTTACTATTTTTCATGCTCTTAATACTGCGTGTTCCTGTGTTTATAATGATATATCTATTGTAAAAAGAAAAGTTGTTTTCAGAGAGAGTTGGCTTGATAATTATAGCATACCACCAACCAGAGTTAATCTGAAAGGACCCATACTAAAGTGGGTACCTAAAACCATTTGATTCAATGTGCAGGTTAACTAGAATGTGTGGTTCTTAGATTCTGGATGCTCAAAACACATGACTGGTAGGAAAGATTTATTGTCTAACTTTATTGAATCTTTTGGTGGTATGGTAATGTTTAGGAATGATCAGTATGCACCTATCCTTGGATATGGTGATGTTATTCATGGGAAATTCATGATTAAGAAAGTCTCCTATGTCAAAGGACTTGATCATAATTTGTTCAGTATAGGTCAATTTTGTGATAAAAATCTGGAGGTTTGCTTTAAATCTAACCGGTCCAGTGTCCGTACTTCTAATGGTAAGGAAATTTTAGCCGGTACTAGAAAATCAAATATTTATACAATTGACTTATCTAATCTACAAGTAGATATTGATGTCTGCTTGATTTCCAAGGCTTTTATGCAGCAAAATTTATTGTGGCCTCGACGACTTTTGCATCTAAACTTCAAAAATCTAAACAAGTTGGTGAATGACAATTTGGTGAATGGTTTGGCTGATCTGAAGTTCAACAAAAACCATGTTTGCGCAACATGCGAAATGGGTAAGATGAAAAAGGTTTCTCATAAGTCCAAGATGGAATTCAACACTGATCGTCCCCTAAATCTACTGCATATGGATCTTTGTGGTCCAATGCGAGTTCAAAATATCAACGAAAAGAAATTTGCACTAGTCATTGTTGATGACTATCCAAGATACACATGGGTCAATTTTCTAAAATCTAAAGATGAAGCGGCAGAGATAATCATTTCATTCTTGAAGAGCGTTCACGTGAATCTCTAGTTATATGTTCAGAAGATCAGAACAGATAATGGAACTGAGTTCAAGAATAAAACTTTGGGCTCATTTTTAGAATCTAATGATATCATGCATACATTCTCGACAACCCGAAAACCGCAGCAAAATGGTGTTGCTGAGCGAAATAATAGAACTTTAGTGGAAGTTGCTCGTATACTCCTTGCTTTTTTAAAGCTTCCTTTATTTCTATGGGTTAAAGCTGTTGATACAACATGTTTTACCCAAAAATGTTATCTCGTACATAAAAGGTTTGGTAAAACACCTCATGAACTCATTAATAAACGAATTCCTGATATCAAATTCTTTCGATTTTTTGGTTTCAGGTGTTTCGTTTTAAATGAAAAAGAGGACAAAGGTAAGTTTTTTGCCAAGGCTGATGAAGCTGTTTTTAGTGGTTACTCAAAGAATTCTGCTACTTACAGGGTCTACACTAAAAGAACAAAATGCGTAAATGAGAGCGTTAACGTATCATTTGATGAAGTTGTGGAACTGGCTTCTGGACAAAACAATTCAAGACCTGTGCTGATAAATAAACCTTCGCGGAATGCAAATCCAAATAAACCATCTTCTTCTACTCAAAATATTTTTGATTTGGATTTACTGTTTGAAAATTTCTATGATTATTATTTTGGAGCTAAATCTAATGATTCTAATATTCATTCCAAGGAAAATAATCAAGTCCAATCTGAACAACATATATCTGGTCCATCTGCTGATATTCTAGTTACTGTTTCATTAGAGATCAATGAAGAAGCTGATGAAGAAGTTGTTGAAAAAATTATAATGGAAGAACAAGGTTGTCTTGTTCCGTATGAAGAGGGCTTGAGTAATAATCTGCCTGAGGTTTCAGTGGTACAAGATGAAAATTCACAACCTCAGTCAGATAATCAACCAATTTCAACACCTAATATTGAACTTTCACATGAACCAATTCAGGGAAACTCCCCAAATACATATATGGATCAAAATTCTGATCAATCTTCATACATTCCCCTACCTCATAGTAGTTAGTGGACCAAAGATCATCCGATAAGTCAGATTATTGGAAATCCAAATTCATCTGTTCGTACAAGGCCTGCTACTGCTAATGAGTGTTTTTATATTACATTCTTAAGTAACATTGAACCAACTAAGGTATCTGAAGCCTTAATAGACCCGAATTGGATAATCGCAATGCAAGAGGAACTCAATCAGTTTGAAATCTTAAAAGTTTGGAGATTAGTTCCACGTCCTAAGAACAAGACGATTATCAGCACAAAATGGGCATTAAAAAACAAGAAAGATGAAGACGGTGTTGTTCTCAGAAACATGGCTCGGTTAGTATCAAAAGGATATAATCAACAAGAGGGCGTAGACTACAACGAGACATTTGCTCTGGTGGCTATAATAGAAGCCATGAGAATGTTTTTGGCGTATGCGGCTCATAAATTTTTTACCACATATTAAATGGACGTCAAAACAACATTCTTGTATGGTCTTCTCAAAGAAGAGGTGTACGTTTCACAACTGGAAGGATTTGTGACGAGTCAAAGTCTGACCATGTATACATCCTTGACAGAGCCTTGTATGGTCTAAAACAAGCCCCGAGTGCCTGGTATGACATTCTATCTGAATTTCTTGTGAAGTCAGGCTTCTCGAAAGGTAATATTGACACAACTCTCTTTATCAAAAAGGAAAAGTCTAACATTATCTTGATACAGATTTATGTTGATGATATAATATTTGGATCTACAAATCCTAAATACTACAAAAACTTTTCTGCCTTGATGGTTTCAAGATTTAAAATGAGCGTGATGGTTGAGATGAACTTTTTTTAGGTTTGCAAGTTAAACAATTATCTTCAGAAATTTTTATCTAACAAACAACATATATTTCTGATATCCTAAAGAAATTTAATATGGAAAACTATTCATCTATAAAAACACCTATGGCTCCTGGTTCAAAACTACATGTTGATCCTTCGGGTAAAGCTGTAGATCAGAAAACTTATAGAGACATGATTGGTTTATTGATGTATTTAACTTCTTGTAGACCTGCTATTATGTTCTCAACACATCTCTGTGCTAGATATCAGGCTAATCCAAAAGAGTCCCATTTAAGTGTAGTTAAACGTATTTTTCGTTATCTCAAAGGAACTGCTAATCTAGGACTTCGGTATCCTAAGAGTACTGGTTTTGAATTGATTGCCTACTCAGATGCAGACTATGCAAGGTGTATGTTGGACAGGAAGAGCACTTCAGGTGACGTTCAATTTCTTGGAGATAAACTGGTAACCTGGGGATCAAAGAAACAAAACTGCATGTCAACTTCTACTGCTGAAGCGGAATATATAGTTGTTGCTCTCAAGTTATATGGATGCGCACATAGCTCAGAGATTACGGTTTTTCTTACAATAAAATTCCAATTTATTGTGATTCAAAAAGTGCTATTGCAATTTCTTGTAATCCTGTTCAACACACCAAAACAAAGCATATAGATATCTGGTATCATTTTATCAAAGATAATGTTGAAAAAAGAACTATTGAATTATATTTTGTAAATACAGAATATCAGCTAGTTGACTTATTTATATAAGCTTTAGATGAAAAATGCTTTAGCTTTTTAATATCTAAGTTGGGTATGCTGAATTTGAAAACTTAAATTTTTCTTAAAATTTAATCAATGATTTGAAAATTTTATGTTTATTAGTTAAACTGATAAACTTTTGATTTTCATGTAATTGAATTCAGTTTAAGTCAAATTCAGTATTTCAAATGTCTGTATTTTCAAATATAAGTCAGTATTTCAATTTTTCTTATGTGATTAAATTTTTGGATGTGGATTCTATATTTGAGAGGGAGTGTTGAACATTTTTCTTTATTTCGATCATTTTTTAGGGGGAGTAAAATATCTGTATGAGATACTAACTGATATATTTTTATAGGTATTTTTTAAATGTCTGAGCTTTGAAAGATAAGGATTTCTAAGGATAAATGTTATCCGATAAGGATCTTATCCGGACAAAGTGTTGTCCGATGAGGGTTCAATCCGGACATAACTATGTTCGATGAGGTCATATCCGGACAAGGGCTATCCGGTGAAATCTCATCCGGACAAAGCTTTGATTTTTTAAAGTCTTGGTTCTTATGTGGTGATCGATGAAGAGCCTATTCGGGTAAAGGCTTGTCCGGTGAATAGCCTATCCGGATAAGGCATTATTCAATGAAGAGTTTGTGTTGAGTGTTTGTTATGAACTCTATCCAGACAAAGGCTTGTCCGATGAGAGTTTAATCCGGACAACATGTTGTCCGATGAGGAGTGTATCCGGACGTAGCCTTGTCCGTGAGGAAAGTGAACCGTTTTTGTTTACCCTATATAAGGGGTCATTCGTATTCACTTTCACTTTTTACATCTCTCAATTTGACTCTCAAGATTTTTTCCCTCATCGTTTATCTCGAAGACATTGATTTCCTTTGCTAAGAACTTCATCGGACACAATTTCTACTTCATCTTCATCTTAATTTAACTGTTCTTATTTTTTGAATCTTCAGACAAGTGTTTATTCGAATTCAAAGGTTTGTGATTCTTAATATGTTCTTAAACTTAACTAAATGTAAACCTTCATCTGAACTTGTCTTGAACTGTATTAGACTGTGATTAATGATGGACTTTATGTTGGATCGCAACCAGGGAACCAACCAACGATATTGTCCGCTTTGGGTTGCCCCTCACGGCTTTAAAACGCATCAATTGGTAGGAGTAAGATTCCCCCTCCTTATAAGGAGGAAGAATCCCCCTCGCCTCACCGATGTGGGATGCTCCTGCATTGCTACAGGAGCGGTGGGTTTAAGAGACGCGGATTTGACCAGCTCGAGGGAACGATGAGCCCCATAAACCCAACACTTTAAAAGATAAGAAATTCAAAATCATGTGAGATTGAATGTCTAAAGAACTATAGACCGGAGAAGAGAGTTTTAACCGGAGATACGGTCACCGGTGACTGTAACGCCCCAACCCACATATATTTCATGTAACACATATTTCATACCAAAGAAATACATATTCATATACATCTGGGTCCCTTAGTACAAGAATACTATCATGACCAATACAAGGTTCAAAAATTCAAAATACAATCTTGTACTAATCATCAAAACTATGCATCAAAAGCAATTCTTCAACCACAATGCACGTAAGAAAAGCATTACATCTTTTCTTTTCCCTTACCTTCAACATGTCCTGCAATACATATTTAAAATCACGAAAACGAGGGTTAGACTGAAGAGTCTAGTGAGATACCCTATTCATGTTATTGCAGGGTGAAGGATCACCAAAACCTTTATAAAATCAATTATTCATATAAATAACAAATATATGAATACGCAAGAAGGTAATACCAATTCATTTTCCACATTCAAGCTAACCACGTAGCTATACAAATTCCATATCTTTGAACCAATCGGGTTCCATTTAATATCATTTTAAACCTTTTCTTATCAAAAGAGGTTTAAACAAAGATTCAGGCCAAACCTGACGTTTCCTTCTCAATAACATCCAGACTATGATTTCCAATAAGAACCTTGATCCTAAATCTTTAAATCACAAAGAAATAAAGATTCCAGATCACGGTAGTCTTATGGGATATAATAGAAAGTGTTATATAATATCACACACAGACAATGTCACCCTTATATCAAATGTACACCTCTCCTTGATATGCCACCCTTATATCAAATGGACACCTCTCCTTGATATGCCACCCTTATATCAAATGGACACCTCTCCTTNCACCCTTATATCAAATGGACACCTCTCCTTGATATGCCACCCTTATATCAAATGGACACCTCTCCTTGATATGCCACCCTTATCACTTCTTCAAAATATTTATAAAATAATTCCGAATAGACCGCAGTCATTGTAATTGTTATCAGTCCAAAATCATTTATATCAAAACTTCATTTTTAAAATAAAATAATAATTTCTTTCAAAAACACAAGACATCATCACAAATCCGGTCAACAAGTCCGGTCAACAAATCCGGTCAACAATCATCCGGTTAACAAGTCCGGTCAACAAATCCGGTCAACAATCATCCGGTTTAAAACACTTGGACTAAAGTCCACTTTGTCCGGACATCTAATCCAGTCAACACATCACATAATCTTTGAACGGTTTACACTTAGAACAATTTCACATTTTGTACGGATAACAAATCCGGACAATAGTCCGTTCAAGACTCGTCCGGTTTAAGACTAAACCGCTCACCGCATGGTCGTATTCCTACTCAGTTTAAAATCATAAATACTACTACCATTTATAAACCGCTCAACACTCAACCGGTTTACTAACTCCGGACAACAAACCGCTCATGGCTTATCCGGTTTAAACTAGTCCGGTTACTAAACCGTTTAAAGTTTGTCCGGTTTAAAACAATCCGGACAATAAACCGTCTAAGGCTTTATCCGGTTTAAATGTTTATCCGGTCACTCTTTGTCCGGATAAACACTTAGACAATAAAAATCATGGTTTCTTTTCAAATAAGAACAATACGAAACATGCAATTGGAACCAGTAGAATCTCTATACAAAAAGGTTTAGAAACCCCTCACCTTATAAAGCTTTTGACTCCAAAATGCTAGAAATCGATCCCTTTTGAAACTGGACTCTTGAAACCAACTTGAAATCACCTCCTTTTTGCTAACMRGACAACACTTCTTTTAAAAACTCTCAAACTTTCTCAAAATGGCAGGAAAAGGTAAATGAGGGGGATGAAGCCCCTTTTATACCTTCCAAACAAGGAAGGTCGGBTACTTTACCAAGCCACGTGTATGCATATTAAAACTTCATATACACCTATGCATACTCACATGCACCCATGCATACCCATATGCATACACATACATACATCCATAATAATCATATATATATATATATATATATATTCAATTAATTCATAAATTCTCATACCGGCATGTATCAATTATCATGCTATCACGTAATTATTAAATCAAATAATCACGTATTAAATATCTTGGATAATAACTAGGATCTGGTTATCACAGTGAGTAGGGTGACCGGATTCTTGGTGTCTGGAGATTGTTCGGTGAGAGAGTTTTTTTTTTTTTTTTTTTTAACTTTTTGTTTGAAAAAAATTTAAATATTTTTTGAAGTTTGAAATTTTTTAGCTTTAATTTTTTTCAGTAATAATTTTTTAGTATTTTCTTTAGTTTTAATTTTTTAGAGGTGTTTAATATTTTAGTATTTTTAGTTCAATTTTTTTAGTGTTTAGTGTTATTTTTTTTAATATTATTTAATTTGAATAATTTTTTCAAGTATGTGCTAGTTTAAATTTTTGTTGGATTGTTTTTTGTGTTTTAGTTTGAAATTTATTGTTTTTGTGTGCTTATTTTTTAAAATTTTTGAGCGATAAAAGTCGGATCGATTTTTTCTAAAACTTTGTGAGCATTTTTATAATGATTTGGCAAAATAAGTGTTTGTTTGGTCTTTATGTCAAATTTTTTAAAATTTATGAAATCTTATTTCATTGAGAATCCAATCTGTTTGTTTTTTACAGAAAAAATGACGCCTGCAAAAATTCACAATTCTCAAGGATCTGATGATGAGAATCCAATCCCTTCCATCAGATCCGAACAAAATTATATTTCCCAGTCAGCCATAAATCTTATCCCTAATGAAACACTTTTTCCTATAGCCTTATGCTTAGAATTAAAGCCAAACAATCACCATTTTACCTTCGATATGCCTTCAGAATACCCAATCATCCCCGTCATTCTTAAAGGACATCCAATTTCTTACACCTTATCTGCAACGGCGGATGTTCCTCTAGTCTACCTTCAGCAGTTTTGGCATACCCTAGCCTACATCAAAGAAGGAGATCATTTTTATTTTCAAGGGCACATGGACAATTACATGAGTCGGTTGACTCTGAAAAGGCTGAGAAAAATCTTGAACCTGCCAAGTCCAAGTTCTGTGTCCAGATCATCTGCATTTGAAGATTGTGTGTCTGACCAAGAACCGTACCGAGACATAAAACGCCTTGGATATTCGGGAGAACTGTCGAATCTATCCCAATTCCGAAGAAAGTTCCTTTCGTCAGTGTGGCACCTACTATTCTCTATCCTGAACCGGTGTCTCACATCCAAGACAGCGGGAATTGACACGTGCAATAGTCCTTTCCTGAAATTCTTCCACGACATTGTATTCAACCGTCGGTACGACTACATTATGGTAATCTAGAACGAGTTAGCAGAACTTGTTCATGCTAAGAAATTTGCATCAAAGGCTAGGAAATTTGTTCCGTTTCAAAGGTTTCTTCAATTAATCATCCGAGCAATGATGTGGTCTAACAAGAATATTCCTGGCAGACTTGACAGCCAGTTCGGCCTAGATTACGAGATGCAGTTTATTCGACCGCACATTGAAGTTGAAGATATTTACTCAATTATGATCATTCCAGTTGAGTTAATAGCCTTCGCTCATCAGAGTGCTCAGTGTGTGATATAATATAGGAGAGTTATAAATCTTATAGCTCAATCAGAACCCGTTGAACTTATCCGGGATCACCCCATGCCTCAGATGAGTGTGGTGAGGGTTTAGATCTAGGTGAGAGAGTTCAGGTACAGGGGTACCTGAATAGGGAACTAAGTAGAGAGAAAATGTAAATGAGAGGGGATTGTAGCGGGGAGACTCTGATCAGTCACACGCTACAACTGATAGTACTTCCATAGCTTCTTCAAGCTCGGAAGCTACTGTATCAAATTCGGCTATTCATTCTGGAGATGACAATGATGATGCTGATGATGTTGCTGCTGATGATAATGATAATGATGATGATATCTTTGCTGACAATCAAAATCTAGGAGATGTTGAATTCTTAAATCTTCAAGACATATCAATGGATTTTGGCTTCGGTGAAGACTTTTCTGACTTCGCCGAACTAGATCAGCTATTGGACGCTATAAGGCCGGTAGAGGGAGAATCAGTTGAAAATGTTGAGAGTGTGGGAGAAGGGGGAGGAAAAGAAAATGGTAAAAGAATTATATGTTCCTAAACAAATTGATAAACAAAGTCGGGCAACCACATCTACTATCGACATTCATTCATTGAATGTTGGTATTGGAGAAGACATAGCTAGCCCAGCTATGCATTTGCACACCCCACCTACCCACTCTATTGTTTCCCAACAAGAAATAGTTTCAATAACTCATGGGGATGAAGCTTATATGCTATTTGCTCCGCACTTGGAGGAAGTGATACAAGTAGACAACAGCCCCTGTCTATGACTTCTTTTGTATGCACCTCGAGTCGAGCCAATATACACTTTAGGTACACAAGAGTCTAGAGCATTTGTTGCTCAACCTGTTGTTCTTTGTGAACAAGTCGAAACAACCAGAGTAGAGTCATCTGACTTTCTACGAGGAAAGTTCGGAAGTCCTACCAGTGCTAACGCTTTTCCAATACTGAACGTACGCACAACAATTTATTCAACTATTGTTACAACTGGTAATCTAAGTGATCCAGGTGTTAGTTTACCAGACTTTGTGTCAAAGGAGTATTTGAACGGCGCCCTAAAGGCTGTTCAGGATTCGTTATCTGAAGAAATTATTGGCCTCAAACATTTATTGAAAGGGAAACAACCAGCGAGTGAAGAAATTCTTGCTCCGTCTCCGCCGCCAACACCTGAACCTCAAAAGGAGTCAGAGTTATCGGTGGATGAGCTTAAATCGATGTTATACGCCAAAATGCTCACACAACAATCTTCAGACTCGACGGATGCAGATCTGGTTGGAATGTTGAGACAAACCATTGAAGAATCCCAATCCATTAGAGCCACAGAGTTCGTCAATTTTCAAAGCATTGTAGTTTCAAGTCTTTCAAAACTTGGCTCTACAGTTGCTTCAAATACCCAAGCCTTGACCAACATGAAAAGTTCAATTGATACCTTGTTTGAAAGGGTTTCAATTTTGGAGAACACGTGCAAAGCTCAAGCCACCTCTTTAAAACGAAGGCATGATGATCAGGATGATCCTGATCACCATGAGGGGGAGAACAAAAAGCAAAAGTTGGCTGAGTCTTCAAAAGGAAATGAAGGTGTAGTTTCTAAATGTGACAACTTTGAGGAGCAAAATGTTCAAAGTCCGGTTCAAGCTAACTTGAGGGAACGGACTATGGGCCAGGAGGTAACTGAAGCTACAAACCCAGTTATCATGTCAATGGTTGAAAAGTCGGTGGTCTCCACAGTATGAACAAGGTTGCTACTGGGTCTGTCAGCTAATGTAGAATTCAATGATGTCTTCTCAAGGGAAATCGGAGGAGTTCAGGATTATGGCGCTAACACAGAAGGAAATGATGATTCAGATGACTTATTCTTTGACTTTGAAGCAGATATGGATGAAGATGATCCTATCTTCCCTCTTCAATCTGGTCATCAAGAAATACCTGAATCAACTCCTACCAAGTTTCAAAGTGTTCTCAATACCACTTCTATGCCTCATGATGCTACTAAGATATTTACAAAGAAGTATGTACCTTTTGCTATCCAAGAAAATGTTCTAGTGTTTTATAGAGCCAAAATTAGAGAACCGTATCTTGAAGACATTTACTTCAACATTTTTGTTCATCATCGAAAAGCCTTAAGTGGAGAAAAGATTTTGGGTATTCACAAGGAAACGCATGAATATCGCATTGAACATAAACATTTCCTCAAAACTAAACGTCAACCCATCATCCATGTACGAACCAAGCATCGGATTGTCTCAATCAAGAGCATTAAAGCCAGGAAACTTGTTAATGTCTGGCATCCTGTGTTTTATGTGACAAGACAAGACAGACGAGTTTGGAATTTTAGCGAAGCTGACTTTCCGAATCTGTTCTTAGAAGACTTAAAACATTTGTACCATGAAATTCGTAACTAGACTATAAGATTGGAAGGATTTGTCAGAGGTCTTGAAGCTATCAAGCATTATCTTAAATGTCATGCCAATCTTTCTTTAGTTATTGACGTGCAAATGGGATTTGAAAGTAACCAAAAGGTTGTCAACCTGAAGAGACCAAATCAAGAGCTTGAAGACATTGATGGCCATCATCTATTCATAATTCTTGAAGATCAGGAGTTTGGAGTGGTATATGAAAATTCTGAGAAAGCTAAGAGATTCCTAAGATTCAGTGAGCTAAATAAGTACAGTGATGGAACTATCAAGATCGTGAGGAGAGAACTTGAAAGCAGGAAGGCTATAGATGACAAAGCTTCAGATCATGACAAGTTATGTCTGAGAGAGAGGTACTTACAAGTCAATGCTTTGGAACTGCTTGATGAGAAAATAGAGTATTGGAATGCTTTAAGAAGATGTGAGACTAATCTGGGATTTAGAAGATCCACATTCACAATGTCTCGTGCTTGAATCCAAAGGGGGAGAATGTTGGGTTTAAGCTTGTGCTATATTGTTGTATTCAAGTGTTTCTCCTTTATTAATTTTGTCTTGGTAGTTGTAGGTATAAATAGTTTTCTTAACTGTAGTTAGTGTAAGGATTCTCATTTGTTGTCATTCTTGAAAGATTAATACAATTACTTTTGGCTAAGATTCTCTCTAATCGTTGATCTTTTCTACTTTGCTAAAGTGATAATCCGATTGAAGAATCTGGGAATTACAGAGTTCTTATTGAATCTGGGTTCTGGTAGACCAATTACAAGATCACTGCTTACAATATTATTAATATCTCTGAAGTTCTAATGGGATAATTTGTGATGCCATATCTAACTGTCTTCTTTTGTTGCTTTAGAGATTAAGCAAATAGGCCGAGAAGCAGTCAAAGTTGGAACTTCTATCCCTTCAGAATCAATTATGACACAACCATTGACAACAAAATTTACATCAAATCCATTGTCACAAAAATGACTCATACTCAAAAGATTATGCTCTAATCCCACACCATAGAAAACTTTATTTATTGTGACAATACCATTGGATAATGTGTCATACCCTCGTACAAAACCTTTTTCTTAATTTCCAAAAGTGATTGTCCCACCAGGCTTTTCTTTAAATTCAGTCAGAAGGTGCATATGTCCTGTCATGTGTCTAAAACATCCGGAATCTACATACCACACATGACAGTCCTGCAAAAACAATCACGAAGATTTAGGTACCCATTTTCAAATGGGTCTTGGAGGATTAGAAATGACATTAAATGATATGGATTTAACGCCCCATTCATATTTAGCTTTTGGCATCCATTTCCACACAAATTTCACCTTCACAAAATATGGTTTCTCCTTTTTATATTTTGAAAAATCTTTCTTTATAACACTTTTCTTTTTAGAAATTGGAGGACCATTGAAAGCTTTAGATTTAAGTAGGACGTCCGCGTTGGAGTTAGAATCCTTCGATCTCAAAGACTTTTTGCATTTGGCATTAATCGCAAGAGAGTTAGACACAAAAGAAAAAGTCTGGAAAATGTGTTTTTGCTTTTAGTTTGATATTATACTTTAAAAAAAAGTGCTTCTTCCCAGATTATTATTTTTTTAAATAATTGCAATGTATGTGATTTTTGGCAACATATAAAAGATTTGGATGTGAAATTATTTTAGTATTTATCAGATCAAAGTCCAAATTACACTTAGATTTCAGAAAGATACAATTGCAACTATCTTTATTAACATGAACATTCTTTACAGAAGAAGAATTATTGAAAACATTTTTGGCATTCTTCTGTGAAGACTTCTTCTTGCAGTCTTTAACAATTCTTCCACAGAAAAAGATTTTGAGTTGGTAGAACGCTTAGCAGATAAAGAATCAGATTTAACATTCAACACATATTTGATGGATTTGGGAAAAACCTTAGAAACATTTTCATTTTTAGTATTTGAAGGCTCTCCCTTTTCAAAGGTACTCTTACAAAAATTTATATCTTCAATAACAGTTGTTTTAGAGTTAGAAGCAATTTGAACATCTTCTAAAGTCTTAGCAACTGATCTTGAAGACGTTTGAGATCCTTCTCAAGCTTAATGATTTTACTCATAAGCTAAGTACGATCACCAAAACACGAACATAATTCATTTTCCAAATCATAAATCTTTTTCAAGTTGGACGCATGCATGTTATCTTTGCAAACAATAAGCATGGTCAACTCTGAAATTTGGCTTTCAAACTCATTTGATTTTATCATAAAAGCATTTTGAGAATTAAGATGCAAATCTTTTTCAGCTCTTAGTTCTTCTTCAAGATCAGATATCTGTTTTTTCAAAACTGATATTTTCAAATTTGAATCAAACTCAGGGTTTGAATGCACTTTCCAATCCTGCTCAGTAATCTCCTCAGTCTTGTCTGAATCATATACCACCTCTGTTTCTGAATCTGACTCATTTAAAAGATTTTCAAAAATTTCTGGAGTCATGTTATCAACAAATTCAGGAAAAAAAAAATCAGAATTCTTAGAAGATGATTCAAAAATAGATGAAGTTTTGTTTTGAATACTTTCAGTGGGATACAATGAATCAAGCTCAGTATGTAAAAAAATAATTTCTCTAGTCTCGTAGCTTGAGTTCAGATCGTCGTATTTCAGCCCAACTGATTTAAAATTTGATTTATCAAAATTCTCTTCATCAATTTCATAACTATCACATTTATTAAAAACAGATGATTCAGTTTTAGATTTGACGAAGATTTCCTTAACAGAAGGAATTGCAAATTTTGCAGACCCCCACTGATCAAGATCATATAAAGATTTAGGGGCCTTTTTTAACGTGTTGTACCCATTTGCAGATTGTAAAATCTAGTATCTTTGGGTTTATTAGTCAAAATCTTTAGAGTTTGTTCAGATTGACCTCTTTTATAGTTAATATCTTCTAACTGTTATATTTTATCATAAAGATTTAACCTTTCAGCAAAAATCACGTCAAACTTTAATTGAACATTATCTTTTCACACTCTACTTCACCCAACTTCTTTTTAAGTAGCTGAAAGTCATTTTCAATTTTTGTTTTTTAGATCTAAGTATTTCTTGCTCTTCCCTCAAACCCTCACTCTGACACTTATAACCACAACTTTCTTATCTGAATTTTAGCATTAAAGCTCTTTCACCTTTTAATATGTCTTTCAAGATTTTAAATTCAGCATTCATGTTCTCAATTTCTTTCATCAGTTCAGCATTTGAAGAATTTTGTACCTCATATTCATTTTCAGATGATGAGCCTTCTGCTTCAGTCCTTGCCATTAAGCACATGTTGACTTCAGTAAAATGAGCAGCTTCATCATCTGATGAATCTATGAGCCAGCTTTCTTCTTCCGCTACCAAGGCCTTGCTGTCCTCAAGGGCTTTTGCCAGATGAGCCTTCTTGGGATAGTAATTTGAGTCTTTGAACTTCTTAAAAAGGCAATTCTTGATATAGTGACCAGGCTTTTCACAAATAAAACATCTGCTTTCAGCTTTAGCTTCCTTCTAGTCTCTAGCTTTACTGAACTTCTCTTGCTTGATCTCCTTCCTTTTGCTCTTGTCAAACTTCACAAATTTCTTCTTACCAAACCTCTTCTGAAACTTCTTGGTCAGCAAAGCAAGTTTCTTTCAGAACTCACGAATGTCGTCATCAGAGTCAGCGTAGAAATCTTTAGTTAAGTCATTTTCAGTCTGTTCTGATAACTCTGTCTTTAAAGATTTTGAGCTCTTTGTTTCATTTTTACTCTTCCCTTGCTTCCCCAGATAGCAAAGCCAAGAATTCAGAAACTCTCTTCTTTTCACTCATCAACTCTCTCACAGTTTCCTCTTGTTCGTACAAAATGTTATACAAATCATGTATGTCCTCCTCTGACATATTTTTATTCATCTGCAAGTTTACTGCGAGAGTGTTCCATTTTGGCTTTAAATTCTTCAAAAACTTGTGGTTTATCTCAGACATGGATTTCTGAATACGATTCATCGTTAAGTCATTCAGAATCACACTGAACCTATTGTAGGATTCAGTGATTGATTGTTCTCTCGAGCCTTGAACCCTTCATATGCACTGACACAATGGTTCATCCTTGTCTGGATAGACTTCTCACTTCCAAGCATCTGGTTCCCAAGCTCACCCAGAGTTCTTTTGTCGATCCTCTACTGTCAATTCTGTTGGAAAGTTCATTTGGAATTGCCATCAACATGTATATGAATGCTTTCATATCAATAAGGACCCTTTGCTTCTCAGTTTCAGTGTAATATTAAGGATGTTTCTTTCTTTTAGAAGCAGGCACAACAATATCATCAGTAGATGTCTGTTATGGTAGATCCATGTAGCTAATGTAAGTTCCATCCTTGATGGATTGCATTAATTTATCATCTTTGTTGTCTAGAAAATGAATCATCCGAATTTTCCATTGCATATACTCACCAACAGCAAGAACCGAGGGCTTGGAATCTAAACCTATGCTCAGCATATCTTTTGACATTTTAACAAATAAGACTTGAAAAATGATCTTTTTCAGAAATTAACAAGGACTGGATTTAAACACAACACAAC
Organism: Cynara cardunculus var. scolymus; assembly: GCF_001531365.2. NCBI lineage: Eukaryota > Viridiplantae > Streptophyta > Magnoliopsida > Asterales > Asteraceae > Cynara > Cynara cardunculus. The sequence continues at coordinate 18,533,943 of NC_037540.1, read as the reverse complement.
AAAAGGAATTTCTTGACACTTAGAAAAAAAAATCAACAATGACTTCTTATCGAACAAAGCTCAAAGGTATTGGACAACAAGAAAGATCTTATCGGACACAAAATAAAAGGTCATCAAATAGACTTTATTGGACAACACTTTACCGGACAAGACTTGTTATCAGACAAGACTTGATCGATAAGAGAGATTATTGGACAACACTTGAAAGATCAAATTATGAACGATAAGAATGGTTATCGGACAACTAATGTGACTGATGAAGAAGAATATCAGACAATGTTATGACCGATGAGGAATGCTTGATCAATGAACGATAAGACAGATATCTGGACACAATTATGATCGATGAACAATGTATCTGGACAAGTCTATTGTGCGATGAAAAACAATATTGCACAAGAATCAAGCGATGAAGAGGGTCTCCAGACACCTCTTTGATCGATAAGAGTGCTTATCGGACAAAACACTAGATGATTAACAATTCATACAAGTCAAATGCACAAGTATCGAGTGATGATATCAATATAGCGATCAACAAAACAGTAGATGAATCAACCAATACAAAGTCAAATCACTCAAATATTGGGCCATGAAGTTACTATTCAAAAAATCAACAAGTGTCATGAGCGATGGAAACAAACACTTGGTCAAAATATGGACTTAAGTGATGAAGAACACTTCAACACAAAGTTCAACAGGAGATGAAATCACCCTTATCAGACAATGAATACTCAACCACCGATGAGAAGAACACTTAACACCAGAAATTTAATAATTCACTAAAATTGACCCAAAAATTGCAAATTTATGCAATTTTATTGCACAAAAAGTTTCGCAAAACATGCAGAAACAAATTCAATGCAAACCAACTTAACAAATATGGATCAAACAATTAGAATTAAGCAGAAATTGTAAGAACGATAACCAAAACTTCTGAATACATAAAATAAAAAAATTCCAGTCAAGAATCTAATCCAAATACAATCTCGTTGATCTGATTAAGCTCTTATACCAATTGTGATCCAAAATTCAAGTCACAAAAAGCAAATCAATCACATAATCAAGAACAGCAAGACGAAGAAATGAATCTGCCGTCCGAACAGGTCTCTCAATCTCACTATCAACTTGTGTGTGCGTATTCTGTCAACTCAATCTTTCCATACGAAAACTAACAAACTACCAAATTGCTATTTATAGCAGCCACTATAAAAGGAAAGTAAACTACTTTTCTATAAAAGGAAATAACAACTAAACAATTACAAAGCAATTAAAACAGTTTAAGCTCAGGCACCTAATTGTTGGGTGTGTAGGTTGGTTGATGGAAGGAAGGTCAAGTGGTTGTCACAAGTATAACCAATTACATCAAACTGAAAAATGCCCAACACATACACACACGATACGTTACTGGAACTAAACGTATCATGTATACAATGAGTACGCAAAATAGATAACATGGTAACTGAAATTTTATGGTTCATACTTTAACCTAAATGTTTATCAACCACATGTATTTCACAGTAATAGCAATTACCTTATTCCTGTCCAGCTCTTTAATTAAATAATCAACATGCAACAACCACTTGACCTTCCTTCCATCAACCAACCTACACACCCAACAACCACTTCAAACATAACAAACCATTTAAACATACCAACCAAACCGGATCCAAACCATTTCTAAGAAAACGCCAACGGTGTCACGCTAGAGGACATCCCCCCCCCCCCCAAACTCTGAATTTGAGCTGCTAATTCAAACTATTTCCTTTGATGGAAGATCTCCTCCCATCCCATCTGTGTTGTTTTTGTTAACTAATCAGGATTTTTCAGGCTATGTTGTTTTCTGCCATAATAATCTACCTGAATCTTGAATCAAAATCTAACAAATCCTTGTTATTCAGATGGTGAAAATGTGCTATGAAGAATCCTACACCAAGCATAGAGCTGTTATCATGTGAGAATCACTATGACACTTTGAACAGTTCCTTTAAAACTTGTATGTAACCTAAATGGAACATGGTCTCATAGAGGAGAAGCTGATAATACCTGTTTACAAAGGTGGTTATTTATAAGGTCACTTCTTCTGATTGATGGAAAGATACATGCAACAAGCTGCAAGCAGCCAAGATACAACTGACCAAGAAACACAAAAAGATGTCATTTTTCTTTTTACGTCATCCACCAAACCAAAGAGTACCATCACAACTGATCAAGAACCCCGATCTCACGAATCCCTACCACCACGCGACTTCCCCTGACCATCACCACCAGAAGCTGCCTCCGATCCATCTTGCTTCATTCCTCCTCGCCCATCCATCAAAGCACCAGGATTTCCCGCCATTGCAGATTGCATTGCTTGATGCATGCCAAGCATCCCATTCGGCCTGAGCCCCATCTGTGCCTGAAGCTGTTGCTGCTGGAATTGGAGCAACTGCTGCTGCTGATCTTGAGTTCGCAGGGCATTAAGCTGAAATGGCAGTTTTGGAACAACGGAACCACCACCTTGTTGAGGAGTTGCAGGCTGCTGGTGTTGCTGCATGAAACTGTTTGCCTGTTGAGGCATAGAATTTGGTGGCATCTGCATATCACCTAGAAAAGTAAGCAAAGCAAGAACACAAACAGTTGGATTGAAATGGCAAGTTAGAACTCACTTGAGAAGGAATTGATGGCTGCGACTGCGTTGTTGGTGGTTGAGCATCAGCAATTGCAGCCAGATACATTAGGTTCTTTTGTAGAATGGCTTGGTACCTAAATCATTCCAATTGTCAAAAAGGGTCTCCGCAAAACATTTTATGACATTATTCCATTTTCTATATGTACCATTTCATCCTGAAGTTGCTGATATATGTTTAGAAGGAACTGGGCAGGACCTTTTGCATCAGTTTCTTGCATTTTAGTTAACAGTTGAACATTAAAAATAGCTGTTAACAGGGAGAATATATAGTTGAATACAGAAATTGTGATTGGTGAATGGCTCAGTGTATCTACATCCATAAAATTCCTCATCTTTTCCATCAATAATGGTATAAGCTTCTCGCTGAAGTTAGGAAATTCAGTATGTCTCCAGATAGGCCCCCCACTAGTCCCGCTAGATAGTGAGTGGTTCTTTCGGGCGGGAAGCAGGCCGGGCCCTTAATATAAAGAGGATTTTGCTACAACATTTTACTCCACCAATTTCCACAACCCTAAAAGGAGTAGAAACTGAAGAATAAAGTTAAAAGACTAAAAATTACTTGCTTCCTACTGTGACTCATTGCTGTGCATAACTGGAATCGATGTGATTTGATATAACGGTTATCACAGTGGTAAAACGGTGTTATAGCGGAAAACAAATAACAATTTATGCAATAAACAAAAATATGCAATACTTAATATATGTAATACATATCTAATAATAATATTAAAATCACAATGTTGTTAATGTAATCCCAATATATGTACTCCCAAAATAAGTGTCCAATTTCAAAAATAAATAACTAAAGTGTAATAATTATGCATGTCTTAAACTGTGTGTCATTTCTATCGGGGAGACTTATTTTAGGACGGAGGGAGTAATTAATATTTGAAAATTTTATTTTTATTAACAAGCAAATTGAAGTTACGAGTGAGGAAGAAATTAGAACACTCTTCAGGGTGCTGAATGGTGTCCTCCCCTACCTAATACCTAATACATAGTTGCGTTTATGGAGCCTAGAACTTCAACCATGGCATAACAGTAAGCCGTAAGTTGGCCTAGCCTTCACATTCTTTAGTGGCCAAGAAGAAGAGAATGACGGTGAAGCGAGGAGCAGAGTACACACTTTGGGCACAAATTCAATGCCCTCCCAACTAATAAAACTAAAAAGCCCCAAAACCAAAATAGTGGATTTCACACTGCATTTTTTGATATCAAAATAGCTGCCTGTTAATTTGCAATTCTGTAGCAGCCAACCACTGCTCAAGGCAATAGCACTGTGATTAACTGCCCAGTATAAAACAATTCTCAACAGTGGAATTCAACACAAACATACATGGCAAGGCACGTCATAATAGATCGTATATTTATTTTGGATACACATATTAAGTGATTTCACATAGACTCAAATTGTTGTTATCTTTGACATAGAAAAGACTAAAAGACTACATCTTTCCTCAACTCGAATAAAGAAGCTCCACCATTTTTTCCGAGAAAACTAACGGTTTCTTTATCAGGGTTCAGTCTTAGGATAAACTCTTCCAGCACAAAGCATGTTGGATATCATATGACATCTACTGCTCTTAAGCAACAAGAAAGACCTGTCCTCTTGAGCTTAATAATCTTTATCATTTTTGCCAATAATCATTATGTTGCATACATATGTTCTTTCACTAATATTCTAGAATCAAGAAATGAATCCAAAAGGCATAACATGTTAGAGTTTGAGAAACTCTGAAAACTTGAGACTCTTTCCCAGATTGCTAACTGAGATATCAAAGAATGCAAACATACCAAGTTGTATGAATATGAATGGTAATCATTCAAAGAGCAAGAGACCCACGGACACCCAAAAAACTGGGATCACTTTAAAAGTATTCACATCACCACTACAAACATCATAACAAGTAGCTAAAGTGAGTTATTCATTTTGACCAACCCCTCCAATAGTTCTGTGTGTCTTTTTCTGAAAAATGAGATGAAACTAAATATTCCCAGAATACACATCACTGTTCCCATCCCTATTACAGAACCGTACATGAGATTTTCATCTCATACGGCTCCTCAAAGGTCACAAATAAATCTAAGGACCCGTCCATTATTATTTTTATTGATATGTTAGTAGGATAGATAGAGATAAAATGAAATCCATTCTAGCTAAAGTGATTTATTAATTTTGACCAACCCCTCCAATAGTTCTAAGTGTCTTTTTCTGGAAAATGAGATGAAACTAAATATTCCCAGAATCCATACGAAAAGAAGCCTTCTGTGGCAGACCATTACCATTAATATTGTAAGCGGTCTGCCGGTCTCATAGGAAGGACCCATAAATCAACAGGAATCCCAAGAGAAAACAACTCTCTTATCTTTTTACTACCCTGTTTCTCAAAGAACAATTCTCATACTACCTCTTACAAATATGAGTGCAACCGCAGCTCCTATATTCTCTGATTTTTTCAACTATAAGCAAATAATACATCTAATTGTCTGCATTTCCATATATTCTTGCTATATATTGAACAAAACTTAGGCAGATAACACACAAGCATATTTGCAGTTTCCTGTTACATCAATGAAACTAAGTTTAATGGGGCATTGGTTGCAAAATTGATCTCTATAGATGGTGACTTGCTCATTTACCAAACAGTGAGGGAAACCACTTCAATAGGTCTATCTTAAGATTTAGCTATGAGTTTACAAGACACAGTAAATCATTGTGTGTGGTTACTGAACAAAGAAGCCACATAATTTATTAATGCCCCATAGCTAAAGAGAAGGCATATCAATAAACACAAGAACAGTTTGAGCATCTATACATCCTTGGTTATCGTCTTTGATCTTGTCACACGTTCCTTTGACCTTAACTAAACCTATGTAGGTCAATGAGTTTTAAACTGTAGTAGTACCCTGAAATGAGAAGTTTCAATGCCCACAAAATAAACAGGAATCCTTTTCACCACATATGTCGCTTGTCATAAGACCAATCGACCATACTACCATCAAAATAACATGGTAATAATAATGCGCACACACACAAACGTTACACCATGCTGAGTCAGTGATAACTTACTGAGCACACTCCTGGAATTTGCCAAGATTTTGATTTTCCAATATCGCCAGGATCAAATTTTTGTTGTCGTCGAGACACTGCAAAAAGACAACCACCATTATACAAAAGTTTGACATGACCATGATATAAACATAAAGTAATAATCAAATTCCCACCAAAATCTGATCTTTTTGATCTATCATTTTTTGCCCAACCCCTAGTTGGGGATAAAGTATTTCTTGAGTTGAGCAAAGGTTTCTTCTTTGTTTTAATTGTGGCAACACTTAGAATCAATCCCATGTGGCCTACTAAAAGCTTACGCATACAAGTTGCCAAGTAAATTTTACTGTTCCAACATAGTTCTGTACTGCCACACCACATTGACATTCCATTTTTGAAGTCAAACAGAGCTTAATTTTTACCCCTTTTTATGAAGTAACACATTATAACAAGGTTCACAATTGATATGGATTTGGTTACATTACTTTTTACATATTGTTTCAATAGAAGAGTCACGCTTCCAATGTTTTGCTTAATCCAAGCATTTTCTGAATACAGAATACATAATCAATTGGGCAATTGTGGACCAAAACAAGCATTACTAATAATTAGTAATGACTAATATAGTAATATGGGCTAAAATTAAGTTTGGATTATAATCCTTACCAAAAATGTTGCATTTATTTTGTGAAAACTGAAAAAGGAAATCATGGCATTTATGTTTGGACGGAGAATGTACATGGTTCAATGCAATTATCAATTTTTTCTCAAATCTTTATAATTCATATCACCATCATAGAGTGGAAAAACGACATTTTCATATCCAGAGTTCGAGCATGGCTCCTCATGGTGTATTCTTTCATAAATGAGACCCAAATTTACCATAAAAGGCCCCTCTTTTTTGAAATAAGTGCACTTAAATGATTAAATGTACACACACACATATGTATGCATGTAATGTATGGGAAATCTCTACTCATGTCCTAGTTAAAATATGATAATCTTTATCATCTTTCACACCCTTTTTTGAATTGATGTATGGAGACTAAATATAATAATATTGTATTTTCTTTCAAAAATGAGTCCCAAATTAACCATAAACCCCCTCCTTTCTGGAATAAGCTGTGCCCTATGTGTGTATACTCGTATGCACATATATATATATATATATATATATATATAGGACATCTCTACTCCCATGCCAATTATATTGAGTCTTTTTTGCAGGAACGTAAAACTAAGGAAATCTCAGCTTTCTTCATCCCATTGAAAAGGTATTTGAGGTGTAAAAGTTGATAAATCCTGTAATCGACCAAATCAAAATTGATATTCCCCAAGGTATGTGTTCGTTGTCATTACATTTGAATAGATTTCAATGGGAAATATAGGCTGGAAATTACGAAATAACGACCCTCTACTTGCTGACAAAAAATCCCACAACGATAGTTGGGTTTCTACTAGAAAACAAGAAGTGTATGTATTTTTTTGCTCTATTTCTTTGAAATACACGTTTCCCAAAGGGATTTGAGGTCACGACCTGAAGGTGACAGAGCCTCGAATGGATAAAAGCTAAGAGACATAACCTTCGATTAATTTGGGTGGAGGAAGCAATCAAAAATACATACCATAAATCGGTCAACAGTCTGAGTTATAGTGAACACATTAAATCGCAAAAACTGAAATAAAAGATTTAAAAATCAAACCTTTTGAATCTGTTCGGTGGTGATTGCATTTGGAGAAAAGGAAGTGCCTGAGTTTAAGGTGGGGGGTTGCGGTGTCTGTTGATGTTGTTGCTGCATCTTCACGCCTGAATATTAGTATTAATTTCAAAGAAATGTAAAGAAATCTTGATGGACAGAACAGAACCCTAAACCCTATAATGGTGTTGAAGGGGGGAAAGAGAAGGGGGATTGGGGGTTGAATATATGGTGGTTTTTATATTATGGGGAAATTTAGATTCCCTTCTTTCAAATGTTGGAAACCGGGTAACCGGTCGGAACCGTAACCGGTTACGGCATGTTCGCTTATGGTTATCGACGTCGGTAACCGGTAAAGTCGGTCTTTGGTTTCCGGTTATGGATGGGAAAATGTGGCCCCGATTCATATAATGTAACTTGTTAGCTAATCGGTTAACTTAACCATGGACTAACCGGTTATTGAGACTGAATTTTGTTTTTCTTTTCTAATTATTGTATATAAATAATAAATTAATTAAATAAGATATACTTCAATCAAATAAGTTATTTATTTGATTATAAATTTAAACTTTAAAAACTCGTACAAAATGTATGAAAATCACAAACCTCGAGCAATTCTTGTAGAAGTTGTGTTCTTTGTTATGAATACACACTACAATTGAGAATCAGAAAAGGGGTCTTCCTTTCTAGCAAACTATTGTGGTAGCTTGGATATCTTGTCAAGCAGTGAGAATCGGAAAGTTGCCTTTTTTTTTTCTTTTGACCATGTCAAGATATCAAATTGATCAAAATCGTCAACAACCACTAAACCAACAAAGTTAGAATTTGTATAAATATGCAATTCATGGTAGTTGGTACTATATCTTTGGCAATTTTGTAGCTTGAAAGACTATATTGCATAAAGTGTTAGGGGCCGTTTACCAAGCACTTATCCGGTAAGTGTTTACCGGTAAAATTTAACACTATTAACATCATATGCAACAATTTACACGGTAAGCGTTTACCGTGGTAAGAGTCGTCATCCTCACTTACTGGATAAGACACTTGGTCCTTGTCTCGCTCTTACCAGGTAAGATTATTGGTCCTTACTATATTCTTCCGGTGAGGTAATGTTACTTGATAAGCGCTTACCCAGAATAAACATTTGGTAAACGGCACCTTAGTGCAATATTTTTCCTTTTGCACTTTCTACTCCCACTACTAGTCGATGGCTATTTCTCTTTGTGGAGGTTAAGATGTCAATTCATGCTCTATCTTTATTAAATTTAATATTATTAAGTATCAAATAAATTATGAAGTGTAGATTTAAAATTGGCGATTTGTATTTTTGGAAAATTTGAAGTCATCTTTGGTTAAACCTAAAACATCGATAATATCGGTTATCATGCGCTCTACATCGGCAATGTGTATGGTGGGGTTTAAGAAGGCAACACATGTGAATATTGGCGACAAGTTCGTAAATTTGTTACCATTTTCCTCCAAGTTTTGGTATTTTTGAATTCTTTTAACTTCTTTGTCATTATGTAAATATATTTAAGCACGAAAGAACTAGTAGGACAATATACATTATATAAATGTAAAAACTTCTAATGCATCGATTAACAAGGCGGCCAAATCAAGCACTTCATCGATAAAGTGCACATATAAAAATAATATATTAAAAGGATGCTAATGTATCTTTTTGTTTATATATTTGTTCAAGCATTAAATGGATCAAGTTCTGCAAAACTCAAAATTTTAAATATATAAAAATAATATTATACGAGTTTTTAAAAAAATTATTAAATTTATTTGAAGTGTTAAAATATTTATGTGATTAATTGAAAGAAATAATTGTAAAAATCTTAAAATAAGAAATAATGAAAAGAAAGGGAAAAGGGAATATAATAAAATAATATTGGTTTTTATTTTATTGGACCAAAATGTAAATGAATGAGTTGAGAGGAGCCAAATATGTCATTTAATTAAAGTATTAAGGGTTTAAACTTGTTTTGGACTAAAAATGTAAATTATCACGTCAGGAGGGGTTTGATTGTAAAATTTAGAAAGTCCAAAGGGCCAAACGTCATCTTTTCCGAAGATTAAGGGCATGTTTTGCGAATAGTACATGTCTGTTTGTAGAAAACGACCTCACAGCCTAAAACTCGCAATTTGGCTGATTTCTTCAACTAATACGACAAAACTCTTGGCGTATAAATGTAGAACACTAGTTTATGATCGTTTTCATTCAAATAGCTAGTAAAATCGTTGAGTTAAAATAAAAAATATCGGGTTTTCACCGATTTTAAGTGAGAATCTTAACCAAATCTCTTGATTTTTATGTTTATGACTTTGATTTTAAGTACCTTATCAAACCCAGTATTCGGCTTTGGGATTGTACTTTTATGCCCAGTTTTATGCCCCTACGCTTTGAGATTCTACTTTTATGCCCAGTTTTAATATTCGACTTCTGAAAGATACCAAGAATGTCATAAATTAGGGAACTGGTTAATGTTATGCCTTTGGTATTCGGCTTCTCAAGATTTCCGAAATGCCCCTAGACTTGAAAAATTGGTATTCTAAACATTATTTTGAGTATTTAATTATGTTAAACTTTAAAGTTATGGCATGGCCGATATTTATATGTGTTTGACATGTTATCACCATTACTCACTTGCAAATTTTAAAAGAGACGTTTTTGCCATAAAACATTATACACGTTCCAAACTATTTAGGTAAAATATTTATTGTTCAAGAAAATGTGAAATGCATTGCACATTTTAATAAAATGTACGAGCGACAATTAATATTATAACAACGTCATATTATCAATAATATTTCAAGAAAATATTTGAGTGAAATATGAGATATGATGGTATCTTGGGTAGATTAGTCGTGCTAAGATTGTTGAAGAATAATGATCAATTTAGTTACTATTATCTAAGTTGCTTAGGAATGATATGAATTATCATGTAGGTTGCGGTTTTAGAGAAAAAGAACCTATCAAACGCTAACGATTCAAGGTGAGTACATTATGCGATTTTTATGGGATATATACATGATTATTACAAAGTATTTTATCCATGATATCTGCATGATGCGTTTATATGCATATGATGATAACTTGATTGTWTTGATGTACATGATATTCAAGTATATGCATGATATGAAAGATGATGATGATGAGAAAGATGATGATGATGAGAAAGATTATGATTGTAACACCCTCATTTTTTTTAGAAATGTTATGTAATTTAAAACGAATTCCTAAGTAAATACTCCAACAATGACGACTAAATTAAAACTGTTTACACCATTTACAGTGGAAGTCTTTGAATCAACCAAAAATTAACTTAAGTTCTAATCCGCCTCATATCAGGTTAAGTTACAAATGATCGACATATAACTGTCTAGACAAAAGAGTAAAAATGATAATAGGCAACTCTCTAAGCATGTCTTTTGTCCTTATCCAACCTCGAACTACTTGACTCTGAGATGCATACTATAGTCAGCTTATCAAGCTCGGTGAGTTCATGGTTTGCATGAATAAAATCATATCTTGACATATATATCAGGCATATAGGCATGCTTTATAATAAAAGTCACAACTTTTAAAATATATATATTTGAAACACTGGAAAAAAAATCTCACATAATATTTAGTCGGGTATGGATCATTTAGTCACAAACATGTCATGATCACCCATTTATCTAGGTCGTGTTTTACATTGATCGTGACAGACTGGTCAAATGTCCACCATTTAATCATAAAACTTTAATATGAAATAACATGCTATAATTAATCGAAAACTGATTAAACATATAACATGCAGCTGTTCACAAAATAACATACATGTAAAATATATTGTAACATGTGTGTAACTGAAATATCATGCATGCATACACATTATCAACGATTCATATCATGCTAAAATAAATTTGTACTTAGGTATGCATCCTAGTGAAATCTCATGAAGACTCACCTAATAACGTAGGTTGCTTAACTAAAGTCTTTGGTTGGTAACCTACAATTTATAACATCGAATAGTGCATTAATGATAACTTTTCCCAAAAGCCAACATAAAAGTCAACTTACGGTCAACTACGTCGACTACGGTCAACCTTGGTCAACTATGCTTAAGAACACTCCTCACATCAATTAAAATTATAGGAATCGTCAGTTTCGACATAAGGTGTCTCATCTAGCTATAGATCTTTAAACGACATCATAAATGTGATTATTAAGTTATCTATTACATAATAGATAAGTTAATAATTACATATTTCGAGTTAAAGAGTCCTAATAAATTTATAACCCGAGTAACGCCTCACATGGTCAATTAATCATTTTATAACTCCATAAAATCATCTCTCATAAAATAAATGTCTAGAAAAAGAAGAATATATATATATATATATATATATATATGTATGTATGTATATAACTTAAGTGCTATGCTTTAATCTCATTAACAAAAATCATCTAATTATTTAAATAATTCATTCTAATTATCCCCAAATAATTACATAGTTAAAGTAGCAAATCTCAACTTTGACGGCATTTTTATAAAGCAAAATGATTACGTATTGCTTGAAATACACACTCTTTAATTTTAGGGGCGTTTTGATAATTTTATAAAATGAAATAAATAAAATAAAGTTGAAATTTGCACATCTAAAATTTTCAAGAAAACTTTCTGGATTTAAGAAGACTTTAGATGTTAAATCTAGTTTTCTAAACTCTAGGGGTTATAATAAAATTTATTAAGGAAATCAGTTAATTACCAAATATAAAAAAAAATTCTAATCCTAATTAGCATAAAGTAACTTGATGCCGGAGTGGTTAGGATGTGTCTCTACCAAGTAGAGGTTGCGGGTTTGAGTCTGCTGATATCCATATTAATTTTTGACGGGTCGGATCTGGGTGCTCCATGGCTGCACGCTTTTTTGTTGTTTTGAGCTCAAAATTGACCCATTTTCTTGATCTTTTTTTCTTCATTCTTTTCGTACCAAAACCTTGATAATATTTTTACCAACATTTTGACATAAAAAACACAATTTTTCGTCAAGAAATGAGTTCCATTTTCTTACTTAAAGTTTTAGTTTTAAAGTAAACCGAACAAGACTTTAAACCTCAAAAATCAAACCATAAAATACAAAGTCTAGAACATAATGCTACTAGGATTCCATAGAAGACTAAAAAACAAAGCTAACCATATAAATAACATGAATTTTAGTTGAGTATTTTATAACCTCTAATCGTCGATAAATGGAGATTTCGGATGGGGACTTTCAAGCTCCGATTTCTCATCCGATTCTTAGCGAAAACTCAAACTTCTTGAACGAAAAATGTAGAGGAGGACGTTGGCTATTTTTCTCTTTAATTTTTTGGCTTATTGGTTGACTAAGCGAGCCAATAAGAGGCCTCAAAGCTCGACCTTTTTCCACCCCTTTCAAAAAATCAGAATCTGACATATTTACAGAATAGGTTCTTTTGGTTTGGACATGTTAACATCTGACACAATCGTTTAACTATCAGAAATTTACATTCGGCCCCCCGGCTTCAATGTTTTGGCCAAATTTATACTTTTCACCCCTATTTTGAGTTTTTCCTTCACTATCAGTCCGATTTTCAAAATTCTTTTAATTTATTTATTTATTTAATATATATATATATATATTATAATCCAAAAATGAAAAGAATAACAATAAAAATAAAATTTATTTATTCCTCGAATTTTTGGGTTTTACAATGATGACTTGATATTTAAGTATATGTATGAAGAATGACGATGATGCATATGTGATTTATGTTGTCACTTGAATGAGATGTATATTGCATACCATGATCATATTTGCATTAATGAGTGAGTATTGCAAATAAATGATATGCAACTAGTATGATTCAACAAGATTCGTCCACCATACAGGGTGGGTTGGACATGAAAGGAGCGCTTGCAATTCCGAGGTCTTAGAGTCCTCGTCCATAAAATACGCCACGCACGGAAAGAAAAGTGACGATTGGAGGCCTCACTTGCAAAATAATAACTAAAATACATTAAAACACTGCTTATATGTGCATGTGATCATGAAACCATATCGTATTCATTAAGCTTTTAGCTTATACTATACATGTATATATCTTAGGTATCAATTATCATTAGACGAGTTGAATGAAGAAAGACGGGATTATGTTTTGAATCATGCTTTATTAGATATTTTAATTAGCATTGATTGCGTTAAAGTATTTTACGCTTCCGCAAGTATGTAATGAATTATGTTAAACACCTTATGTATGTTTGAAATTTTTAATACATATTTGTTCATGGCATAAGTTATTAAGAATGACGTCATGACACTCGAAAGAAAAAAAATCGGGACGTGACAAGTTGGTATCAGATCCTTCGTTTAAGTGAACTAGGTTATTATTAGCTTGACTTAAACTAAGAATCAGATGGGGAGAATATTTGAAGGACATTGTATGATCTTTAGTCAAGAAAATCTTAGTCAAAATGAATTATGAAATTCTAATTTTCCAGACCTAGAACTAAGGAATGATTCCATCTAAGGTCGATCACTAATTATTTTCTAGTCGATATAACCATATGAAATGACGTCTAGAAATGTATGATTGGTTAAGTTGTGGACCTCCGAAAGGCTGCATAGGGCAACAACAAGATTCTAACCTCTAAGATATTGGCTTGATCATTTTGTACTGGTAATCGAATGGATTAGTAAGAAGTATTTGACTTAAGTACCTAAACAGTCATTAAGTAATCATGAGTTCTTACTTAGCCATTGACTTAAGTTTCTGTGATGATTTAGAATGCCTAGATACGAGTTAAGCAACAATCCTATATATTTGCCTAATAACTATTGTAAGCCTATGAGAAGTAAGAAGGGGGATAAGTGACAACTAAATTTGGAGATAGAAAGTTTCAAAGACTCAGAAAAGGGGCACACATATTAAGAATTATGAGCATTACAAAAAAATTAATGGGAAATATATTTTAACCCTATCACTTGTGATTGGTACTTGGTATAAATTATTTAGAACGTGTTATGTGATACTTGCATTAAGAGTGTGTTTGGTACGTGAAACAGGGTGGGACAAGACAAGACATGACACTTGTCCCATGTTTGGCGTGTCTTTATCCGGAACAAAATGGAGCTAGGTGGAACACACATGGGACACGTGTGTTCACCCTTACCCCCTAGAACTAAATGGAACAAGGACATGTTTGACAAATATACCCTAAACCTAATACGCATCGATCTCAACCTCTGTCTTATTCACATCAATCTGCCTCCATCGTTTCTTCCATCTTCATCATCTCTTCCATCCTCTCCTCTATCATCTCCTCCATCCTCGCTTCCATTGTCTGCTTATCAGGTAATTGATCGATTGATTCTACTATTTCGATTGATGCATCTGGTTTTACTGTTTCGATTGATTATCTGGTTTTATTGTTTATCTTGATGCATATGGTTTTACTGTTTATCTGTTTATCCTCTCATCCATCGTCTACTTATCTGGTTTTACTATTTCGATTGATGCATCTATTTTTACTGTTTCGATTGAAACCATAAAAATGTGTTTTGAAAGGCACCAGATTCAAGTGAATTACCACTGTTTCGATTGAACTTTTATGGAGATGGAGACATATATCACCTGGCTTCCATAAACAAGCCATGTAAATCTTCTTCTTTTTGACAATATAACTTGCTAAAGACTTCTGGGTAGTTTTTAGTCTAAAAGAAGACATTAATTTTGACTTTTTGCATCAATTGTAAAAAAGGACATAATTTTGAACTTCAAATTCAAATGGAATGCACTGGAATACAAATGTTTTGGATATAGAAACTGAAAACATCTATATCAAGAATCAAAAGTGGATTATTTTGGGGGATAGAGTTGGTACTATTTAGGGGGAAAAGTAGGATAAAGTTGGAGACATCGGATCTTGGGATAATATTTTAAATCATATAGAGGAATAAATTTTCAAAGACCATTTACAATTTGAGTGGCTCATTGCAATCCAAATAGCATTCATTTTATCAATCCATGTCATATAACTACAAGCAGAATTGACATAGATCCATCACAAATTTTAAACACTTCTGTTGATGTCTAGACACAATCAACCTGAACAACTACAAATTCAATTTCCCCCAAAAGAAACAATGTAATTCAAGTTCTTACTAAAAAAAGGAGCAGAGAACAATTAAAAAAATTAAAAAGTTCAGCGACATATTTCACTTGGAAGTAGGGTATTGTAGGTGCAAGAAAACACAAAAAAAGTATAAAGTACTAAACATTCCTCTATTTACCATAATACTTGAAGCACATTGATGTTACATGCATTTAGAACACATGTAGATAATTGCTTCCATTTGATTTTTTTTCTGTAGAATGGATCGGAACCATCTAATTATAGTTGTTAAAGTGGTGAAAGCTTACATCGACTTTCTCGTACTTTTGGCCAATTTTGCGAATTGGTTAATTGAATATGAAGAAAGACATGACTGAAGGAGAACTTTAAGACAAAGAACATTCACTAGATTTCAAATTAGATCGATAGAAATCCAATGCATCACACGTGAAAGTGATTATTTGTGTAAATGAGTTGCGTATGGATAAGAATGTATTTGCTATTTTGTGTGAGTTGCTAAAAACACGTGGTGGACTATTAGATGATGGTAATATGATAATTGAAGAACAAGTTGCTATATTTGTAAACATTTTAGCACATCACACCAAAAATAGATGTCTTCAAGTTAGATTTTATAGGTCGGGGAAAACAATTAGTTGGTATGTTCATCGAGTTTTAAGTGCTTTGTTGTAATTGCAAGACATTTTGTTTAGCAAACTAACTCTGATAGAGGATGATTGTATCGACAGAAGATGGAAATGGTTTAAGGTAATTCTTGTTAACTTCTCTCATTATTTGTAATATAAAACATTTACCATTTAGCTAAAATCAAGTTATTTTGTTTATAGGGTTGTCTAGGAGCAATAGATGGAACATACATTGAAGTGATTGTACCTGAGTCCGTTAAACCAAGATACCGAGTAAGAAAGGGTCATATTGCGATTAATGTATTAGGTGCATACTTTCAGGTCATGAAATTTATCTATGTTTTATCCGGCTGGGAAGGTCAGCTACCGATTCTAGGGTACTATGAGATGCGGTTACAAGGAATAATGGTTTAAAAGTCCCAATGGGTAGTTACTATTTGGCTGATGCAGGATATGTCAATGGTAACATATTTTTGGCACCATATAGAGGTACTAGGTATCATTTACGAGAATGGAAACACATTGGTCATACACCTACAAATAAGGAATAATATTTTAACATGAAACACTCACAAGCTAGGAATATAATAGAAAGGTGTTTTGGAATTTTGAAGAAATGTTGGGCCATATTACATAGTCCTTCTTTCTATCCAATAAAACTTCAAGGATGAATGGTCATAGCATGTGCTTTGCTACATAATGTTATTAGGATGTACATGGTTCTTGATTCGGAAGAAAACACGACACTCACACTAGAAGATATGCCTATAGGGGAAGAGCAAGTTGAATTCAATGATGATGTTGAATCTATTGATGTTGTTGAATCAAGTAATGAGTGGACTCAATGGAGAGATGACATAGCCCAAGAGATGTTTCAGTCGTGGATGTCAAGTAGATGAATGGACTCAATGTATTGTTTTATTACTATTTTTGAATTTTAAAATGTTATCGTAGTGTATTATTTTGTTATTAATGTTGAAATTTAAAATGTTATCGTAATTTATTATTTGTTTATGCATTTTTTATAGAAACATCCAAGAAAAAATTATATTGCCAACAAACCGTTTCCCCAATATGAGCGACTGAAGACGATATTTGGAAAAGATCGAGCTACAGGATTGATGGCGGAATCTGCCGCAGATGCATTGGAGCACATCAATCTAGAAAGTGAAGTCGGTGCTGATACCGAATAATTGAACGTGCCTTTGATTACTCCTTTTAATGGCGCTTCTGCATCCTCTATTCCACAAGACGTAGAAGCATCATCCAAAAAGAGAAAGAGAAAAGTTGGTGTTTCTGAAGATGCAATCAAGATGATTGAAAAGGGGTTGAATTCGTTATCCGAGGAAATGGGTAAGTTGGTATCAGTTGTTGGTACTCCGGGTTTACAAAGTATGTCCGATGAGTTAAGCAACATGGGTTTTGATGATGATCAGGTTATTTCTATTAGCATGTATTACCTGATTTAACTATGCCTATGGAATAACATTAATGCTACTTTGAAGCTAAAATTTGTGAGGACCATCTTAAAGAAGTTAGACATGTGATGTTAGTTGGTAAACATTTGATATTTTGTGTTTAAGTCTTTTGGTACACAATTGTAAACATTTGATCTTTTGTGTTTAGGTCTTTTGTTACACAAAAGAAACATTTGAATGTTGGTAAACATTTCAACTTTTGTGTTGGTGAACATGATGTTTAAATCTTTTGATGTATGAATGTGAGTTTTTAATTAATATTGATTTTAGATTTTTTTTGTATTTTTAAATAGTATTTGTTAACATTTATATTGATTATTTAGTGAAAAAAACACTAAACAGCTCACTGGGGGTAAATTAGTGATTTTAATCAGTTCTGTCATGTCTTACCAAACGCTGAACACCTGTCATGTCCTGTTTTTTCCTGTTTACGTATCAAACGCACCCTAAATGATTTTTTATATGCAAAATTGGTGATAAAGTTACATGTATTATATGTATGTATGTATGGCTCGTCTATCTTTATAGTGGGATGGTTAGTGATGGGACGAGTCCAAACCATCGAGTGAGAAAGAAAAAAATGTGAAGTTTACTTTTTATGCATAGTGAAATTTTATAATAAGAATGAAATAGTGTGCATAGGTACTAAAGATCAAAATGTTCATTATTACAGAATGTCGAAGAGAGTGACAAGGTCAATGAATGCTAATGGTCGTGAAGATAATCGATTCAAGGGAGTGACCTCAACCCCAACCCGAAGCCGGAGTGGTCCTAGTAGACCACCGATTCAGTCTACACTGCCGGAAGTGAACATTGCAGAAGAGATGGCATGTTGTATGCACACCGCTTTACCTGGAATGCTTGAGTAGATCCAAACTGCAACACTTAGGGGTTGTTTACCTGCTTTTGACCACCTTTTACCGGTAGGATGTTCTTACCCAAGTAAGAGGTGGGTTGTTTACCAAATGAAAAAATACAGCTCTAACTATTTACCATGCTTTGACCGTGTTCTGTCCAGAGACAGAGTTAGAAAGGTGTCTTTCGAGAGACAGAGATGAAGTTTCCCATGTTTACCCTTACAATCACCAACCAACGAAGGGGCACCAATCTACAAGAATCTCCACTAAAAAAATGGGAGCAACTACAAGAATCCAACCTTATCCTTATTATCTATCTCCATCATCCACCTCTTCCTTTCTCCTTTCATTTCCAAAAAACCCACTTATCTCGTATGGTTTATCCCGGATTTAGGGTTTTCTCCACCCCATAGATGAATCCACCTCGAACACTATACTTATTGAATGCACCTCAAAGACCAAAACAATTTAGACATGAGAGATAGATGAAGGGTTTCTGAGATCTTCATGAAGAGATCGAAAATGATATGGTTTTTTGGAAAATGATATGGTTTTTTGGAAAATGAGACGTTTTGACTATTTAGAGAAGAAGGTATTGATAATGCCAACTGGGATGCAAAGGGTATCACATGTCAATTAATGGTGACAGATTTGGGATACGTGTTGTCCTTTTATTAGATAAAAATTGGTTTGAATGCTTAAATTTATTATTTGGTTCAAGTGATCAAAATTGTATTATGTTACTTTATGTTGAGTATTACGGAGTAATACGAGTAGGGCTGTAAACGAACCGAACGTTCAACAAACCGTTTGGCAAGAAGTTCGTTTATTTACTAAATGAACGGACATGAACAAATTTTTTTATTCGTTTAGTTAAATGAACGAATATGAACAAGAGTCTCGCTCGTCAAGTTATGTTCGTGAACATTCGTTCATTTACCGTTCGTTTATGTTCGTTTATATATTAAATTTAGTATATAATCTTTTGTTTATTTACTTTGAATTCAAATAATATTTATTTATGTTCGTTTAGCCCGTTCGTTTACGTTCATTTAGCATGTTAATGAATGAACATAAACGAACACGAACGAACATAAACGAACATAAACGAACACGAACACACCTAATTTCTAAACGAACGAACACGAACACGAACACACCTAATTTCTAAACGAACGAACACGAACATAAAAAATTTCGTTCGTTTATCGTTCGTGTTCGTTAATTTGTTTGTTCGGTTAAGTTAAACGAACGAACATGAACAAGCCTCCGTTCGTGTTCGTTCGGTTCGTTTACAGTCCTAAATACGAGATCAAAAGCATAAAAGAATTTGATAATATAATCATAACATTTGATAAATAATACTTTTGTATTGGCATAAAATATAAAACACTGGAACTAATAATTTTCACATATGAAAATGATATGTCAAAAACATAAAATGTGACTGGTAATTGAATTTTCCCATAGAATTTGTAGGTCTGAATTTTTGAATTTTACAATTTATAAAAGCATTTTTGAAATTGTTTTATTTGATTTTGATCGATTAAATTTATTAAGATAATAACGATAAATAATAATAAATAATATTACTAAAAGTAATTGAAAACAGTTGGTAATATTTAATAAAAAATATGACTAATAATAATTAATAGTTTGATTAAAGAAATAAAAGGTATTAGAAATATTTAATTAGAAAATAATAAACAAAATGTGACTGATGATAATTGACAAAATATTAATATTCAACATTTATCTATTAATTAATATTTAATTATTAATTTATAGATATTTAATATTAATTATTGCAACACTACTCCAGAGATAAGGGTATAATGATCATCTTTTACCAGTTAGCACATGAAATAAAACATTTTGGTAAACAACAGTTTCAGTTAGCACTTACCTTATTCAGACCTCTTACCTCAATAAGAACTCTAACCCAAATCAGCACTTAATCAAAAACTTTGGTAAACAACCCCTTAAGATGGTAGAAGCTTGTTTGAAGCATAATAGACCTTTGAGAAATGAAACTTATGAAATTAAGGAGTCGACTAATAATGGATCTCACAAACATGAGGAGTCGAATAAGGAGACACATTCCGACCATAAGGAAGTTAAGAAACACAATAACAAAGGATGTAGTTACAAATCCTTCACCAGTATTTGTCCTTCTATTTTCGAGTGAAAAAATGGGCCTCTAGCAGCTATGAATTGGTTTGACGAGATGGAAAGTTGTTTCTTGACTTGTCATTGTGCACCAAGTGACATGACACAATTTGCATAAACTATATTTAAGTCAAATGCCCTGCATTGGTGGAAATCTGTTCATGCCACTAGGGGATTGGCAAATACTACATCCCTCTCTTCGGATGAGTATAATGGATTAATGAGTGAATGGTATTTCTCTCCATTCCAGATGAGGATATTAGAAAGTGAGTTCTTACGTTAAGAGAAAGGAAGTATGACTGTAGAGAAATATGTAGAGACGTTTATAGAGAAATCTGGATTTGTTGAACATCAAGTTGTTTCCGAGAAGAGAAAGGTAGATCGATTTGTTGACGGACTAAAAAGGGACCTTAGGAGATTGGTGGGGATGTCAAAACCTAAGACCTTCCTGGAGGCAGTTGAACTTCCCACCCTTGCTGAAAAGAATAGTTATGTCCCAGATTTCTAATAAGATATTGAAGAGGAAAACTATCAATGCTAATGAGTCCAAGAAAGTTCGAGTTTCAAAAGAAAAGATTAGAACTTCGAATGCATGTGCCACTTGCGAAAAATTACATCATGGTGAATGTAGGTATGGTAAAGGAGTATGTTTTAGTTGTAGCCAACCTAGTCACATGTCAAAGGAATGCAAAACAAGATTAACTTGCTATTCGTGTGGGGTTGTTGGATATCGCTCCAATGAATGTCCCAAAAAGGATCTCGTGCAACCAAAGTTGCTCGATGGACCGATCGGCAAGAAACCTGAGGTGCCTAAAACCAAATGATGAGTTTTTCAAATGACTGCCGAAGAGGCATAGGTTGCACCATGCGCGGTGTCAGGTACTTTGTTAATTATCAAATACCTAACCATGAGTTTATTAGATACGTGTGCCAATTAAATCGTCGTATGTGTTAAGTTCAACTCTTTTTAGTAGAATGACCTAAATTGCTTTGTCATAATTTAAAGATTATCATTGATGATAGATGTACTATAATAAATAGACATATTATTGACGTGTTACCAATCAATGGTTGGAAATGTGAGATTCAATTGTTATTATGAGATTAGAGGGTTAAGCTATAATAGATGCGAATTGGCCATGCATGTAAACTTAAATGAAAAGATATTTATAATAAGAATGAGTGACCAAAATATTGTCTTGTGATAAAATAAGTCTGGAATAAAGATAATATATAAGTACACCTAAGTTAGTTAGAAAATCTGAAGACATAATTTCTCTTTCAAGAGGGAGAGAGTTGTAAAACACAAAACTTTAAATATATAAAGATAATATTATATGAATCTTTATATATATATATATATATTTTAGCAAATTTATAAAAAGTGGTTAAAATATTTATGTGATTAATTAAAAGAAATAATTTTAGAAATCTTAAAATAAGAAAAAATGAAAAGAAAGGGAAAAGAAAAAATAAAATAAAATTGGTTTTTATTTATTGGACCAAAAATGTAAATGAATTAGTTTAGACGAGGCAAATCTGTCACTTAATTAAAATATTAAAGGTTTAAATTTGTTTTGGACTAAAAATGTAAATTATCACGTCAGGAGGGTTCTGATTGTAAAATTTAGAAAGTCTAGGGGGCCAAACGTCATCTTTTTCAAAGATTAGGGGTTTGTTTTGCCAATAATACATGCCTGTTTATCGAAAACTACTTAACAATCGCAATTTGGCCGATGTCTTCAACTAATAAGTCAAAACTCTAAGCATATAAGTGTAGAAAACTGACTTAGGATCGTTTTCATTCAAATAGCTCGTAAAATCGTTGAGTTTTGAGAGAGAAATCTGAGTTTGAAGTTCGGAATCAAAAATCTCGGGTTTTCACCGATTCTTGGTGAGATTTTTAACCAAAACTCTTAATTTTTATGTCTATGACTTTGATTTTAAGTACTTTATCAAACCCAATAGCCTCATGTGTCTTATTTGTGTTTACATGGCTGGATTTTTATATTTTGAAGTTGTTAAGTTTTAGTTTTAAAAACAAAACTTTAAATAAGAAAATTAAACTCATTTTTGACGAAAATCTTTGTTCTTTATGTTAAAATGTTGGTTAAAATATTATCAAGTTTTGATGCAAAAAAAATGAAGAAAAAAAAGTGAGAAATGAGCCATTTTCAAGCTCTAAGATCTTGAAAATGTACAACTATGGTTGCTGTTTTTGTCGGGTTTACAGTCGGGTCGGTTGGGTCAGATCCAACCCAAAAATCTGGGTGCTGATCCGTTTTAAAATAAAATGGCGACATTGGTTGTGGCTTGGTTCGAGGCCTAGACCTTAACTATGCATGCCATATGCTTCAACCATCAAGTTAGATTGTTTGTTATTTTTTGTTATACTCATACTGCCAATTTTATTTATTTGATTATCAATTATTTACCAGTTTCAATAATGTTCATTAGAGCCCCTAGAGTTCTGAAAATTTAATTTCAACAACATTAACTTTCTGGAATTTATAGAAAGTTTCCTTGGATGTATAAAATGTGATTTTGGTTTAGTTTTTAATTATTTGAGTTTAAAATTACCAAAATGACCCTACAATTTGATGATCGGTATATAAGCAACGTCTCATGTGCTTGCTTTATAAAATTACAGAAATGACTCTATATCCTGGAAATTGGTATCTAAGCTTTACTTTAATTATCTTCTTTATAAAATTACCGAAATAATCCTATATTTAGAAATCGATATTTTAGCAATACTTTATGTATTTGCTTTATGAAATTACCAAACCGACCCTATATCTTGGGCATTGGTATATAAGCTTCATTTTTATATTATTATCTTTATAAAATTACCAAAATGACCTCACAATTAGGAAATTGGTATGTTAGCAATACTTTAAGTATTTGGTTTATGAAATTACCAAAATGCCCCTACGCTTTGGGATTAGACTTTTAAGCCCAGTTTAATATTCACTTTTGAAAGATGCCAAGAATGTCCTAAATTAGGGAATTGGTTAAAGCTATACCTTTGATATTCGACTTCTCAAGATTTTCGAAATGCCCCTAGACTTGGAAAATTGGTATTCTAAACATTATTTTAAATATTAATTATTTTGAACTTCAAAATTATGGCATGGTCGTTATTTATATGTGTGTGACATGTTGTCACCATTATTCAGGGGGTTTTTTCTCGTTTCTCATACGATTTCAGGTAAACCATTTGGTTCGATCTTCTTTAATTTCCAGGTAAACCATCGGTTTCTTTGATTGCATATCATCGATTTTTACTCTACATCTCGATTTATTTCTATGTGATTCTTACTGTTCGATTTTTACTGTTTGATTTTTACTCTACATCTTGATTTCTTTTTGTTTTATTCTTTCTTTTATTCTTTTTGTCTGACATCTGTTCATTCTTCTCTCTTCTCTCTTGTGATTTTGTTGTTGGTGTTGAATGGAAGTAAGTTGTTAAGAACTTAATGTGGTATTAATGTTGATGGAAGTAATTGGTTAATAACTCAATTTTTAGTATGTGTGAGCTGGAAGCAAGTGGTTAACAACTATTCTTTCTGCATTCATTTGATGGTGCTTTAGGTATCATGTTCTTTGTGTTGTTATGAAGGTCAATTAACACATATACTGGTAGGTTCATCAATTGTTTTTTTTTTCGTTTGTGGTAGGGGAATGACAAAGGTCAAGTGTTATGATGGATATTTCTTATTTCTCCAAATGGGTTTTTTCTATATGTTGTGGCCATTTGATTATTGTTCATTTATTAATCAATTGAGAGCTTGGTTCCTCATCTTTTCTAAAGTAGAAGTAGTAGTTAATAGAAGGATCAATATTGTTGAGTCTTGGTAGAAAAGAAATGGTGTCCCACAACTATATGAAATCCTTCCAATGGTTTTTCTGATGACTCAAAGCAAGTAAAAAGTAAACATGAAGGATTGCCACTTAAAAATGTAAAACACATATCATTATTAAAATGATATTGTATTTATAGTATTTCACAATCAATCAGGGACTTGTACATAATCTGGTTTCATAGTAATGATAGTAAAATGATAGTTGTTAAGAAGTTACAATTGTGGGTATTCTTTACGAAGTAAGATGATAATTGTTGATTAGGTAAATAAACTTAAAGTGCTAGTTGTTATCAGTTTTTTTCACGTTGGAAAGATTCATGTAGCCATGGAGGTAAATGGCTATGCATATAGAAAGATCCCATTTGGAGAAATAAGAAATATTCATGATAAAGCTTGACCTTTGTCATTCCCCCTACCATGAACCAGAAAAGAACCAAGTGATGAACCTACTAGTATATGTTTCTTTTCTATGTAGTTCAATTGTTAACTTTAACTTGGGTGTATAAAATATAGCAGTCATCTTTTGTGTTTCAAATATGATTTTCTTTGAACATGAGGTTGTTGATTTTCTTTGAACATGAAGCTGTTTACCTAAAGCATCATTATGGGTAGCTGTGGAGGGTTTTCAAGGCTTAGTTCAGTAAATGTATGAGGGTGGCCTATTCAAAATTTTATAGTTATGTAACTTTTGTTTGCTTGCTCTTTATATTTTTGTCATTGGCTCATTGACATATGTTTGGACTATTGAGCTCATGACAGATATTGTTTATATTTTTCAAAAGAGTTGATGTATCTATCATTAGGTTTTGCAGAGAATCCTTTCGGCTTTTGGTTGTATCAAATTAGTGACCCGCAAGTGGTACATTTAGATCTAAGAAAAATAAATAAGTTAAAAAAGTCATCTCGATCCAAGTTACAAGGTAAAACTTATGGCCTTCTAAAATTTACTATGTATATTATTACTAAAGAGAGTAGAAAATGGTACTTATGAACGAATTAGAAAATGGTTTGAACATCTGAATGCTGAAATTCCAGCATGCATATGGATTTTGAAAATATATGCAACTTAAAAAACATCACAATTTGAGTTATGAGTCACAAATTATGACCTTTTGAATTCACTACGGATATGATTATGAAATTGATTACGAGTTGAATACAAACAAATTACTAAATGCTTCATAAATTGTAGATCCCTAAATTTTACTAGTATCTAGATCTTTGGAAAAATATAAACATCTTCAAAAATTTCATCTCGAGTTACGAGTCAAAAGTTATAACCTTCAAACTTTTTTATGAATATTACAAAATGACTATGAAAATGGTAAAGAACGTCTGGATAACATGTATCTCTTGAAAAAAATAAGCAGCTTAAAAAATCATCTTGATCCAAGTTATGACTTACTAGTCAAAAGTTATGGCATCCAAAAATTTACTATGCATATACTACAAGACTAATTATAAACGTGTTACAAACATCTAGATCCCCAAAATTTTGTGAGCAAGTAGAATTCGAAAAACTAAGCAACTTCAAATAAAAACCATCTTAGTACGAGTTACAACTCAAAAGTTTTGTCTTACTAAGTTCACTACAAATATGATTACAAAATGATTATGAACATCTAAATCTTCAAATTTTATCAGGGTGTAGATTTTAACAATATAAACAGCATCAAAAAGAGTTATGTTAATCCAAATTACGAGCTAAAAGTTATGACCTCTTAATGTTTACTACCTTTTGTGATTACGAAGTGGTTACGTACATACTACTGAATGGTTACAAATGTTTGGATCCCCAAATTTTATTAGCATATAGATCTTGAAAACACAAGGCAACATTCATGTTAATTTTCTACTTAATTCAATGGTCTTATGGTCTCACATTCGTACTAACTGCTTCTATAACATGTTTTGATAATAACTCAACATTAAAATACGATCTAGACATCAAAATCATGATGTTTTATTTCTAAACCTTATTTGTTTCCATTTCTGCTTTGTTCTTGCTTAAGAATACATGAAAAGCTTGATGCTTTGCTAGGGTTTTTGCTTCAAGAATTAAGAAAATGAACATAGAGAATATGGATTACAAAGTTTTCTTATGATGATCAACTATAGAGGAGTTATCATCACTCTTAACTACTTCTATAGAAATCATATACATCCTCTAATTCGAACTTATTCCCACACTTACAATTAAGTCCATGTGTTTCTAATAATGGCATTTCAATCTTACTTCATTCGTTTGTACCTTGACAATACTAGTCCCTTGACTTGTTATAATGTCTATGACTCACCTATCTGTCATTCACTCGTTTGGTACTTTAAACATCACTTTAACCAAAACACATTTCTCGAATTCATGCATTTCTTTCTTTGTTTACAAACAACACCATTTCATGGTGTTGTTTTCTTCTTAAATTAATTGCCTTATGGCCTCTTTCTTAACTTATATTACAAAATTTGAACTCACAAACTCCATCTGTGGACTGAACTTTAAGCATATGCAACAACCAGAGACCATTTCTTCACTTAGAAAAACAAAAAAAATTAAAGAAATATTGCATAATAAAAGAATACATTATTTTGGTTCCATCCAAAGAACAAACAATCAAGCAATAAAAAGCTTTGATTTATAAATTTGTGCTCAAATGTGGAATCATTAATGCATCTAATAAACCTTGAGGTTTAGTTCAACTGTCAAATAAAGGCTAGGACTTGAGACTCCTCCTTATAGATCGCTAGTTTGAGTCCTCTAAGTGTCATTCAAGATTTTGTTATCTGTTATTTTAATAGGTCCATAAGATTAGTTATAAGACCGAGTTTTAAAAACATTATCGTTAGCTTATCATAATTGTACCGTACTTAAATAACGGTCGGTAATTGTTGAGGGGGTTACAACTATTAAACTTCTAAACTCTTAGTAATTATATATACACACACACACACAGATAAAGTAAAAATAAAAAAGAGCTATTGTCCGCTTTTTCTTCTTCACCGCA
The DNA here is from genome assembly GCF_001531365.2 of Cynara cardunculus var. scolymus. Lineage (NCBI taxonomy): Eukaryota > Viridiplantae > Streptophyta > Magnoliopsida > Asterales > Asteraceae > Cynara > Cynara cardunculus. The sequence continues at coordinate 18,506,375 of NC_037540.1, read as the reverse complement.
TCTTTTTTCTCTCTCTAAAAACTCTCTTCTTCTCTCTAAATTATCTCTCAAATCGTTGAAAGAATCAAGGTGTTAGGACTGAAAATCTATATTAAATTGTATTCGTCTTGAAAGTTAAATATTGTCTATAATTGTAAAAGTCATCGTGTTTGACTTTTCTTAGATAGGTTTGACTTTGACTTGTGTTTAGAGGTTTGACCATATAAATAGGGTAATGTCTTTATAAATCTATAGAGGAGAGCTTATTTGTAAAACACATTACGTAATAGAGAGTTTGACTGAGTATTGAATGTTTGACTTTCTCTCTCAAAGTATATCTTGTGTTCTTGAAGATAAATCATAGAGCCATTGTTATGAAGATGTATGAAGATTGATTATTGAAGAGGGACACACAATTGGTATCAAAGTCGGAAATACAAGAAATCAAGAGAAGAAATCAACGTTTTTGAAGATCTTTCGAAGATATTTTTCTCTGGATTTTCTGTGTTCTTCATCTATGTTCTTCGTGTTCTTAATTTTTTTTTGAGTTTGATCCAATTTTCTTTAAAAATCTCGTGTTTTTGTGTTTAAATCGTGATCAAAATGCTCGGAATTGAATTGTGAATCTTTGTTATTCACAAACTTTTGTGATTTGATCGGATTTTGTGTTTTTAAATTTTTTTCATGTTCTTAAATTTTTTTTAGTTCCAGTATTTTTGATCCATTTTATTAAAACTTTCTTTTGTTTTTTATGTTTTRTTTCTAAATCTTTCAAGAGCCCACTGTTTTAGGCCCATTGTCTTACTAAAGCAGTCCATTCAGATTTGATCAATCTAAATCAATGTGTTCATTGTTCAAGAATATCATCTTCATCGCCTGTGTTCTTACCTTTCATCGCCAGTTTCATCTCAAAGKCTGAAGCTAAATCGCAGAACTCAGATTAAGAGGACAAGGAATTAACTAGCCTTGATCGATTTCTTTTTCATCGCACAAGGTTTGTCCGGATTCCTGGTAAATCGTACAGCCCTTCTCCGATTTAAACTTAAATCGCTGACCTCTTGAGCGGATAAATGAGCGATTTAGATCATAGCAGTGAGCGGACTTGATAGTATTCGGTCACATTTTAATCACTTCTTGAGCGGGATCTTGAGCGGATAAGGTAAATCGATCAACTTTTATCTGTTTTTCTAAGTCTTAATCGATCAATTCTTGACCGGATAATTGTCCGGATAAGTAAATCGATTAGTTGTGTGATTGTTTTGTGCGATTTATTTTCTGTGGTGTGCGATTTAGGACTTAGCATTTTTAAACATAGAAGTATCCGGTTTAATAAATCGATCAATCCATCTCACCGGATTCTTTATCGCTCAATCCTAAATCAATAGGTTGTGTTTCAAGGTTTCTATGCTGTTGATTTTGATGGTCTATGCTGATTGATTTTGACACAAGATACACAGAGATAGATTAATTATTGTCAGAGGAGCTTTGCTTATGGACTCTCAGTGTTCTTGACTCAAATTGAAAGATCAATCTGTTTGATTCTGCTTTCAATCTCAGATTTCCAGCTTCAATTTCATCTGTTTTAGATTCTTTTTTTGGTGATATCTGGGGTGTTTTACAAGCTGTTGTTATTGTGTGGGCAGAATAAAGCTGCAGCAATGAGCACAGAAAGTTAAATGTAGCAACCCTTGCATTCCAAGAGAAAGAGGGTTTAAATCGTTCAAGCTAACAGCCTAACTGTGTTTGTGATTTGATAGTTTAACTGTTTTTGTGACAGGTACATCAAAGGTTACTTTGGAAGGTTTTAAGGCATTGCAAGGCTTGGGTTTGGATAGAGATATCAGTTGCTTGGTAGGTTTAACAGATTTGAAAAAGATTTTGCAAAGTTATTTGAAGAGATTTTGCAAAGAAGACACTAAGTTTCATCTTGGAAAGGAGGATCAAGTGTGGAATGAGGATTTGAAGCATGCTGTATTGGCTTTGCCTTTTGGGATTAAGAAAAGCAGCAAGACGGCATGATAGGAAGCAGAAGGTTTGCAAATTTCAAGCATAAACTGTACTGGGCAGGTTGTTAATAGAACCCTCAAGTCTGTGTAGGCTCTTGATAACCAAAAACTCCAGGTTATCAGTGTGMTACTTAGGTTTCCTTCTTCCTTTWGAAATTCCTTTCTTTACCATGTCAGACTCAAAAGTGTAAAAGCYAATCATCAAATTAGACAGTCTCCAACTCACACCAGTCAATTTTAGTCTGCCTTATTTTCTAACCTGCTTGGTGGCATCACAAGTTAGTATAATCCAATTCTAAAGTCAAAACTTTAGAATTTTGACTTTATGTGATATTGAAGTTTTTTTTTTTGAAGCTGTTGGTGTGGAGATTGCAGGTACAAGATTCATGTTTCAAGCTGTTGGTGGTGAGGATAAACTAGTGTACAACTTAGCAGTTCTGGTGCTGGTCTTAAGTATCTTGATGTCTCTGGTCAAGTTCGAGTTGCTGTTATATTGAGAATTTAAGTAGACTGCTGTAAGAAGAGGAGTACTGGAATTGGATTCTTTGTTTTGGTTTCGGATTTGAATTGACAGGGGCAGGCAATTTGATAAAAGCTGAGAATTTGGTTTTTTTTTTCAAATATATTTGTTGTGTTTTTGGTTTTGAGTTTTAATTTTTGTTTAGATTTTAATTTTGGATCATTTCGTTTATTTGTTTCTGTTTGTGTTTTTAAACTGGTTGAGAAAATTTTGAACTATTTTCATCGCCTAAACTGTTTTTAATCAGTTTTAACTGTCTTTGACTGTTTTCAACAGTTTTGACYRTTTTTACTGATATTTGACAGTTTTTCGTCGATTTTCTTATTTCTCAACRGTTTTTGTGTTTTMTGTTATTCCTTTTTGAGCTTAATTGTTCCTAATTTCTTTTAYTGATTYCACTGCATAGATCCTATAACTGATCAATTTTTTTTAATGGCAGATATCCTAAAGGAGATGAGWGCTAAGATTGCTGAGCTGGAAAAGAGCGTTGTGAACTATAAAGAGAAATACGTAGATATGTATACTAAGAATTGTGCTAATGAGCAAAGTATTAAAATTTTGAATAGGGAGCATGAAAAAATATTAGAAAGAGTTGAGAATGAATCCAAGTATCAGATTGATAAACTTAAAAAATCCTTGGATGATGTCAGAATAGAATGTGACAAAGAGATAAAAACAAGGAGTAAGTCTAATAAAGATTTGTTCAATAAACTCTAAAAAGTTCAAAATGAACTAAATGCTGAGAGGAACTCTCCAAGGAATAATACAGAGACAAATGATTTAACTGAGAAGGTTCATAAATCTGAAAATAATCTGATTAAGCTAAGAAAGCTTTTGAATTTAGAGAAGAAAAGATTTTATGAAATAGAGAAAAGATTTTGTACTGAACGTGAATCTTATGAAAATAAGATTAATTTTCTTGAGCTGAATGCTAAAATTCTTTTAAATCAAATTTCAGATTTTGAACAACTTATCATCTTGGAACGATCCAAGTTTGATATAGAGAATAAAGAGTATGAAGAAGCATGTCAAACAAAGAATTTGGAATTGTCAAGCAGCATTATTCAGAAAAGGAAAGAATTAGATGAAGAGAAGAGAGTGTTTATTCTTGAAAAGAAAAACACTGTCAAGAAAAATGCTGCAATTGCCAAAGAGCTTACAGAGAAAAAGAAATGGCTTGACATTGCTTCAGAAAATGAGAAGGGAAGTTCAGACGAAGAGAGAAAGAAATTTGAGAAAGAACGGAAATTTTTTGAAATGTCAAAGAAGGAATTACAAAGTAAGTTTTTGGATACTTCAACGAAATTGTCTGATCTAAAGACATATCTTGAAACTGAATTGAACATGAGAACTGAACTGAAAAAGAAATATGATTTAGTTACTGTTGAAAGAGACCAGCTTTTACAAAAAGTCAAAGACTTTTCGCGTGCTAAAAGTCCATCTGGTTCTCAATCACAGTGTAAAACCAGCTTTTATAATTGTTCCTATTCGAACAGTTATTCAAGTAGTCCTAAATCTAATGTTTCTAAGAACTATT
>NC_037540.1:18492107-18500883 GCF_001531365.2 Cynara cardunculus var. scolymus | reverse complement strand
ATCATCTATCAATTTCTCATTCGGAGAAAGTTGATATTGAAATCAGAAGGATATATGTCCCCCCTTCAAGTCTTCTTGATCACTATTTGAGTCTAATAAATTTGTGTAGTCCACACGATTTATCTTTTGGAGCCTAAACAGAAGCATTAGTTGCTTTATCTTTCTACACTACACAGATTTAGCATTTTATATGTTAACTTGCCAAAACATTCATAGATATGCTATTTTTTAGCTATCAATGATTGAATGGAAGACCTGGTGAGATGAGCATAAAAAAGTCTCATATATACAGTACATCCGTTGTACTGAGTATATCTGTTACACTCACAGGCCAATCTTTTTATAAGATTGAAAACAATTTCATAAGTTGAAATTGGATGTTACCTTCTCATTCCCTTAATCTGAAAAGATTAAACAAGTGGATTTGCAAAGATCTACTTACAGTTTCTTGAATTGAYRGYTTACRCGRAAGATTWCATTCATCTTATGTATGATGGAATGATTCTCATTTCATCATAAGGGGAAGTATGTAATCATGAATGAAATATTCATTTCCGAACTTTTTAAAGGGAATCTTATGCAAAGATCAAGGGGGAGTAACTTCGAAATTGGCAAAAGACTCAGAAGAAGTGCGACTGAAGATCATTACAGAAAGAATATTCATGTGCTACAATGATTGATAGATGTTGAATGTGAAGATCATCTTTATAACAGTTTACTGAGATTAATTATGAAGATCCTTTGAAGATCACATCTTGTATATTGTTTTTGACAGTTACTGTTCTACATTGTCAAAAGAGAAGATCATTGCTGTTGTACATCTGAGGAGGAGAATGCTAGAAGATCTTTCTCAACAGATGACTACTTGAAGATTCCAAGTTGAAGAATTCTTTTGAAGATGACATAATGTGCTTAAAGTTTCAAAGTTCAAACAGGACTCAAAGTGCAGAATTTCTTTCAAGTCTGAATACAAAAGGGGAGAATATTAGAACTGAAAATCAATATTAAATTGTATTCGTCTTGAAAGTTAAATATTGTCTATAATTGTAAAAGTCATCGTGTTTGACTTTTCTTAGGCAGGTTTGACTTTGACTTATGTTTAGAGGTTTGACCCTATAAATAGGGTAATGTCTTTGTAAATCTAGAGAGGAGAGCTCATTTGTAAAACACATTACGTAATAGAGAGTTTGACTGAGTATTGAATGTTTGACTTTCTCTCTCAAAGTATATCTTGTGTTCTTGAAGATAAATCATAGATCTGCCATTGTTATGAAGATGTATGAAGATTGATCATTGAAGAGGGACACACACAAGGTAACAATTATATATTTGGAATCCACTCTCCCAATCATTTCTAAAGGTATAAATTTCATTCAATTTTATTAGGGTGTTTACGTTAGGATTCTTGAGATCCGTTTATAATTATGTTTATGTCTAAGTTTACGGATTGATGTTGTTAAAATTATGATATTTCATGCTTAGAATGTTAGGATTGGTTAAATTATTGTAGAAATTTAAAAAGGTAGATTGTGGTTTCAATATGGTTAGATTGTGGGTATATGTTTAACCACACACCAATTGTTCGATTAAATGTCGAAAAGAGTAAAATTACATGATTAAGCTTAGATTAACGATCATTGGATATGTTTTACTGTTTAGTATGTTGAAGTATGTTTAGATCATGTAAATGTATCAAATCATGGAATTTGGATCATGAAAGTTTGTCCGGAATTGCGGAATCGGATTTTACCGACAATGAAGCTCTTGTACTTTGATAGTGTAACTCACAAACCGTAAGTCGTAATAAGCTCGTATTTGGCAGCTAAAAATCTCTTAATGTATATTACAACTTTCATGAAGGGTCGAAAATCTAGTTATGACTCTAAGTGGCTCGAAACAGTGTGTTTTCGGGGCTGTTTGCATTGTATTCGAGATTAATCTGCTGTTTTATAAAATTCGTATAAAATATATGGATAATCCAAATAAGGTGATTCCAAAACTAGTAGATTCATCATACTACAACTTCCATTTATATAGTATCTTCTGTATTGACCTCTAAGTGGGGTAAAAATGCTCTCGAAAATGAGGGATATAAGCTGTTAAAAGCCGAGACCGGAATTATATAAAGCTAACTTTGTGTTTGAATTCTTAATGCGTATCCGGCTGTCCTATTTGAAGTTTAAGTTGTTTATAAACATGTAGGACCTAATTAACTTATTAGTAGAATTAAAATATGGTTTTACATTGTTTAAGTAATAACTGATTTACGCATTCGTTAGGCACACGAGCAAGTCAAACTTTACTGTGAATCCCGTTTGATCATGCTTTACTTCTCTATTCCGCCTAAGGTACGGATTTCACATTCTTTGACTCTTATATTACTAGTTGTAGTTGACCCTTCGTAACGGTTGTTCACCACCTAGTGATTGATCGCTTAAAACTGGTCAACAAATTATGTACTTATATATATAAAAAACTCTTGAATCTTTATCGAAACACTTAAGTTTAGTCCGTTGAATTACATGTTTGAATCTTTCAAGTTTGTTAAATTGATTATCATATTTTGAAGTAGTTTTGAGTTCTATGAATTACTTTGAAGCTTGACTTTTTATGAAAGTCATCCGGGTAATGACACATGTTTAGTTTTATTGGTTTTCAGAACAACCCAATTAATGGGCACATTATTTGGAATGCCATCTATACGGCTTTGTAGTTATGGCATTCTGCACGTGAACTCGGTCCACAGGGTTAGGCCCAATAGTGGCTTACGTGAATCCACCTTGTGGACTAGGCCAATCTTATTGGCTCTAAGGCGAATGGATCGATCCTGGGATTACCCACCATGTGACCGTAGTTAAATTCACCGGGGGACTCGGGTGTGTGCCCGCATGCCGGTCCGATAGTTCGTGTGGTTTGGCCACCCCACGAACACTACAGGAATTGACGGATTTTGTTTAAATGATGTTTTGAAATGAGAGTTGTGAAATGTCTTGATTTTCTATGAATTCAGTTTAATTAATTTTTAAGTCTTCCGCTTTATTATCGATGTTACGTATTATTATTTCAAGTTTATATTATAATCTGTTCACTGAACCTCGTGCTTATCCGTGTTCTTGTTTTCTGACATGGCAGGTTTCAAGTGATACTGATATGGACGGGACTTGAGTCGAGCGTTTAACTTTTGGAGTTTGTAAACGCGTTTGTAGATGTATAATATTCYAAGCTTATAAATAGTTGCTTGAATGTAATATTTTAGGTTGTAAAACATGTTTTAAAAGTTAATCTATGTTTGGAGTTTATTAGTAGCTCTGTAATGTTTATGTCTTTGAATTAAGTCTCGTTAGTGGCACCATCCGTTCCGGATCACGTGGACGGAGGATGTTACATTAGTCAAAATATGCATAAGTTGACTTGAACATCCATGTTAGAGAAAATACCATCAACTATGAAGATTGTTCGTTCAAAATTTCTTTAATCAAGTTTTTGGGTTGCATTCGTTTTCATCGACAATTGTGAATAGCTTGCTTGGGTTTAATGCTCACACCGTGTTTTTGGTTGAAAATTTTGAAAAAAAAAATTTATTGGCTTCAATTCTTATGCTAAAAATAAACATATCCTTGGTTTTGATGCTACACGATGGTTTCTTAGCTGATTTTGAATTTTATGTCAAATTAAAGGTTTAAGAGATCTTTTTACTTCAATAACTAAGCTAAAATGTATGTTAAAAGTTAAAACAGAGAAAAAGAAAAAATAAAATGTATACATTTTTAAATTTTCAGAAATCTCTAAAAGTTCGTAAGGAAAGAGATGTATTATTTTAATTGTTTCCACCAATGAGGTTAAAAATATTGCAAATTTTATAAAGTTTTTCTAAAAGTATATTAGCTTTAATGTTTATAAACTATTTTAATAATATAATTAATATTGAAATTTATTAAAATAAAGTATAAAATTATTATATAATATTTTTAAAGATTTTGTTTTTGATATTTCATATTAAAAAAATATTGGAGTGCTTTCATTATGGATTGCTCATGTTCACATGACTTATTCGAATTCAAGGCGAAGGAGTTGATCTTTAGAGCATCTACAGTTAGAGATGGTTAAAAATCGGTCCCGAGTCAGGCCTAAATCAATCCCGGTCCCAAATTCACTTGCCGGAACCGGCCCCAAATCCACTTGCCGGAACCGGTCCCAATCCTGGTCTCAATCAAATACCATCAGCGTGGTTAAGCTTATATAGAATCGGTTACGAGAGCCGCTCCTAGTCCGGACCGGGCCCAAATCAGTCCCATTTTTCTTTTTAAATCGATTTTTTACATAAATTGAATTTTCTTTAAAGAATACAAAAATATTACTTTAATACACTTTAAAATATGTAATTGAGTTAATCAAATACATTTAGAAGATATACTTTATTATAATTTTAATTGATTTTTAATTGAATACACTTAGAAAGTTAGAAATATATTTAAAATACATCAATGTACCTAGGAAGTTGTTCCTTGATTTTGAAGTCTAAGGTGGCGTTTGTTTTTTAAGAGGTGCTGAAGTCTGAAKTCTGATTTCACTTCTGATTTTTAAGAGGTGGTGCTGAAGTCTGAAATCTGAATTAATCAGACTGTTTGTTTTTACGTCTGAAGTCTGGTTCCATTAATTATGCGTCATTCTACGATGATTCTTAAAAAACCCAAACAAAAAGAAAACATATAAACAATCAACTACTTGAAAAACCCAAATTCAAGAACAATTCTTATATGTTTTGAACACAGACTCATGCTTCCTGTCGTGGGTTCTCAGAGAGATCGAGAGGTAGAAGACCGAGAGTGAAATCGAGATGCCTTTCTTGAGATATCGAGAGGAAGAAGAAGAGATCGAGATCCGGAGCTTGAGGTGTTTTAGATCGAGATTGAAATCGAGAGCTGAGATGACGGTTTTTTGTTACGACGGTGGTTGTGGTGGTTGAAAGGATGATGGCTTTGGATGCGTCGGCTTCAATGATTGTTGATTGACGTTTAATTTCTTCTGGGAGGGTTGTTGCARAATCAACAGATGYRAATRAGGAAAGTTTTCGGATTTTCTGAGGACGAATAGGGATTTTGGAAGGGTTTGTTTGGGGAATTCGGGAGCGATCGGAATTAGAAGATGGGTCGTCGGTTGATGGAAGTGGAGACGGCGGCGGTGGCGATGGTGATGGTTGAGAAAGAGGGGGCGGTGGCGGTGTTGGTTCAGCCATGAAAGGATGGGTGCTGAAATTGGGAGTCGGGTATACGACGGTGTTGATGGGCTGAGGACGGCGGCGGCGGTGGCGGTGGTGGTGGTGGTGGTTGAAAGAAGGAAAGGAGACGATGGTAGTGAGTGCTGGTAGTGGTGTTGTTCATTGGATATTGGGGGAAGGAGATGAAAGTCCAAAATAAGAGGTTTTCAGACTTTAATTTACATCTGAATAATTCAGACAAATTCAGAGAAATTCAGCTCTTAATTAAAAAAAAAAACAAACACACTTAATTCCTCAATGTCTGACCGATTCAGACATAAGAGGCAATTAAATGCTTTTTTTTTAAAAACAAACAGGGACTAAGAATCACCTTAACTTCATTAAGGTCATCAATGTCGGGTTCCTCATCATCGTCAAATTGTGAGAAAGTGTTGTCAGTATCGGTAGTTGGCGGCATTGTTAGGTTCACGACGTGTTCATTTTCTTCCAAGTTTTCTTCCACATCTTCAAGCTCCATCTCTAGTGATGTTATGTGTTAAGTTCTTTCATTGCTACCCAAATAATCCTTCAAGCATAAACAACACTCCATAGACTCCGGGCTTAGTCTTGTCTGCCGCATCGAAATGATCATGCCACTAAGAGAAAAGGCAGACTCTGAAGTTACGATACTAGTTTGGATTATTAGTATATCAAGAACCATGCATGCCAAAACCGGAAATTAAGGTTGCTTTTGTTTTCATCATTCTAATAAATCAATATTTTCAAAATCTTCGACATTTGAAAGGAAATAAAATTGGTACGCATATACATATTTAGTTCACCCAAATCGGCATCAAATCTATATTTTTCTTACTCGTTTCATTTTGAACCTCGTTAAATAAGTTAGTCATTAACTCCCTCCAGTTTTGGTGATGACCACTAAAACTAGAACTAGAATCCGAAAATAAATGAATTGAAGAGCTTTGTTGTTCATTTCTTATGCCAAAAATAATTTTATAATGATAAAATAAATCGCTACAATTACGATTACACTTGCGTATTTGTTCTTTTGAAAAATCAGTATTGTTATAGCTATCTAAACCAAAAGCCAAACATATACTTGAAATTAAAACTTCAACATCTGTAATATTTAAATACGGTTTTAATGTCGCAGCACATGTAAAAGAAAAAACAATCTCTAAAAAATATTTTAACAAATTTTCTTTCATCGAAGCAATCAACTTTCCCCAATCATGATTAATGTCTTCGTATTGTTGCATCTTATTTGCCAAAATAAATAATTGATTTAAAAGTAAATGGCATGTTGGATAATAAACACCGGATAAAAGAGTTGTTGCATTTTTAAAATCGCCCAAAATATCGTATAACCCCCCAAGAACTCCCCAACCAAGTGTCCCAATACTATTACAAGCATAATGAATACTATAAAATGCTTGATAATGGTATTTTTGTTATATCAAATTTTCAATCATAACATATGTAGAATTCCATCTAACAAGAATATCAGGGGACGTTTGGTTCATAGAAGGGAATCTGGTGGAATTGGAATCCATCAATGGAATTTGACCACACATTTGGTCGGTAAGTATTGGAATGAAATCTCTCAAAAGAATTGGAACAAAATCTCTCAAAAAAATTGGAACAACCATCTTTGTTTGGACCACCCCACCCATCGCCCCGCCTACACCCTACCAACCACCATGTCACTACTATCGTCATCACAACTATCATCCCTGCCATGGCTCCACCACCCCCTTTCCCCACCATTTGCCCCGCCCTACCCCAACCCTGCCCCACCTTGCCTTACTCGAGGGGTGGGGCAAGGAGTGGGCATTTGGGATGGGTGGGGGTAACAATAGTGGTATGGTGGTGGTGGGGGTAGGGGTTAGGGCTGGGGAATGACGAACAATAGTAGCATGGTCGTGGTGGGGGCAAACAGGCAAGGGATGGGCAGTAATTCAATTTCTTCCATTATTCCAAGAAATGATGAATTCATTGATTTGTAGAATTCAATGGAATTTGAAGAATTCCATCCATTTCAAGAAGTGAAACAAACAAAGGAATTGAAATTTGGTCAAAGAAATTGGTCATTGCAATTCCTTCAATTTCCTTCAACCTGCACAAACCAAACGGCCCCTCAAAGTTCGGTCCTAAAGCTTTAAAACCAACATCGTCGCAATATTTCTTATATACATTGAGGGTATTTATTTTTACCTTTTGTAAAAATTCACCGTAACATGAGCCTAAACTTATCCAGTACAGTTTTACAAGTTTTTAAATCGTCATGAACGACTAAATTAATTATGTACGCACAACGTGTATGAAATAATTGACCGTTTAAAATAGTTCAAATGTGATTACACGTTTTAGTAATTGTCACAATTGCTAGTCAATCTATTGTTTCATTATGCATATATAAGAATGTGGAAAACCATGTGGCGCATCCACACATCACACGCTAACTAAACGGAATTAGGCAAAAGTGAAAACATTTGTCCAATTTCACTTTGACACGTTTTCCACATTTTAATTGCATCACATCTAAGAGTTTGACGACTTATCGACTTATAGCATGGTTGTATTGTTTTTTTGAATGAAGTTCGTAATGTAAGTGTTTTCAAAATGTTTGAAACCAACCCGACTAGAATATCACATTGTGTTGTCATTTGATGGTTCAAAGAGGCATTGAATGTCCACATTCCACCTTGATTATCAAGTGTAGGTTGACTTGAATCACCTTCCGCCGGCCTCAACCCCTGGCGTGTTTTTGGATGTAACACCTCAAGGTTGAATTTCCTTCATCCGTACGGAGAGCTTGACACCTTTTTTTCCCGTTTGTGAGTAAGACCATGTTGTAGGAATTCCAAATCTCGGCCTTTTTTTTGTGGTCGGTGATAACTTTGACAATGCTTTCGTTGGATGCATCATGTTCACCCTCCATCTCATAATTAAGCAATGATACAAATAAAGAGAGAAATAGATGAGAAGTAGGAGTTGCTAAAAACCAAAATCGAATACGAACTGAAAGCATGAATTATTGCGAGAATTATGAACCTTTTTTTGCATTTGTGAGTTGGTATCTTCCTGATACACCATATGACTTATATATAGTGTATAGAGGATTAATAATCCAAAAAGAGGATCAAAAGCAAGGAAAAACGATCATAAGACCGTTCCCCAATGATTATAACGGTAATAATTTTTTGAAAAAATTGTCCCGGGCCCGTCCCATAACCGGTCTGGGCCAGTTTTCTGATGGATGTCATAACTGGGCCATAACCGCCAATCAAAAATCGATCTCAAATGGTCCTGGCCTAAGGCGCTCCCATTTGGCCATCTCTATCCACAATGGTGGAACCTCCAAAAACCTCACTTGAAATTCTTTTCCTGTCATGTCATTGTCACATCAACAAAATAAGAATCTCAATAAAACTCCACAATAAAGGTTCTTACAAAATCCTCACTTTCCATTTTTTTAATGTATAAAATATAACATAATTTATAAATTATTTTTATAAATTTAATATATATATATATATATATATATATATGAATATT
>NC_037540.1:18490006-18491497 GCF_001531365.2 Cynara cardunculus var. scolymus | reverse complement strand
TGTTTATCATGTATTTGATTATGTTTATCTGCAGTTAGTTACATGAATTCAGATATGGAGCTTTAATAAGTTGTACTTACGCACTATCTACTTGTAATTTTGAGTTTTAAGTAATATGCATTAATAAACTGTACTTTATGCATAAAAAGTGGTTTTTAAGAGTTTTTATCAAATGCTTTATAATATAGTATAGATTAAAAGAAAATAAAATGGTTAAAAAATAATAAAAATTAAAAATAACAAAAAAAATATATACAAGAACTCAGGTTCTTATTCAAGCACCCAGTCTGTGATTGGACAAAATCTCTCTTCCACAGTGAAGATTTTTTAAAAAAATGACAACAAAAACCCCCTTCGTAAATATTTTTAGAGGTCAATTGGCCACCTACTTCCAGGCTGGATGGGTTAATAATTTTTATTTAATTTTAAATATGTTATAGTTAAAAGGTTTATAAAACTACTATAAAAAATTATGTCCCTACTTTTTGATTTAATTATATCATCACGATAATTAGTTTTACGATGAGAAATTAATTAAAATAGTTATTTTCAAGCTTTCAATTCTTCTCTTAGTCATTTCTCTTCTTCACTGACTGAAATACACTACCTCCAGAAGTGGCACATCCGTGACTTGAGGATGTAGTTAAACAACAAAAAATCACTTTCTATCCAAGTCCGCAAATGCCATATTCGTGAATTGCGAATCCATCAAGAAATTATAAAAATTACATTTTTGGCTTCCTCTGCAAGTGTCACCTCCATGACTTGCGGAGGTGCCAAATGTAAGCATAGGACATATGCTCTTGAAGAAAATTCTGGAACGGGATGGTTGGGGTGGTTTGTATTTAAAGCCCCCCACCTACCAAAATCAAATCGGTAGGTAGGGGATACCCCCATTAGTTTTATATATAAATAGATAGATGGGCAGGGCCGACCGTATGGTGGGCGAATCGGAAGACGACCCAACGCATCAAAGCTTAAGGTGCATCATTTTAGGTCTAGTGATGTTATTACCGATAAAAAATATAAAAGTGGCAAACCACAAGACTCAAACTCTAAAACCCAAAAATACATAAACACTTCCTTACCACTAGGCCATTGATACCTTTTGATAAGCTTTTTCTCTTATCTTAATTTTAAAACTGTTTTTGCTGATTCATTTTCCTTTTTTCAACTTTTATCTTATTTTCATGGAACACTTATTTATCTGAAATAAAATAAAATTGATCGTATTCAACAATTAATATTTGTATGTGTTTTTGTTTTGAAAAAACTATGTGATAATATTTGAAAGTTTATTATTTTTTTCGCCAAACATTTTTTTTTGCACAGTATTGGTAATGATCATATTTTGTGTGATAACCAGATCCTGGTTATTACCCCAGGTATTTAATACATGATTATTTGATTAATTTATTACATGGTAATTGATACGTGCCGATATGTGAATTTGTGTATTATTGAAATATGTGGATATATATATATATATAT
>NC_037540.1:18488571-18489086 GCF_001531365.2 Cynara cardunculus var. scolymus | reverse complement strand
TAATTGATGAGCATGTATATTATAGTATATACATGTGGCTTAGATTATGCATACGTGTATGCATGTGTGTGCATGATTGTGTGGGTGGGAATTATTTTGGTTAAGTATGAGGTGGCTAAGTGGAGGGGAAGGCGGTAAGCAGGCCTTCCCCATTTGGTAGGTATATAAGGGGGTTACCCCCTTCACTTGCCTTTCCTTGCCATTTTTGGAAGTTGTGAGAAAGTTTAGAGAGTGTTGTCCGGATTAGTTTCAAGAGGTGATTTCTAGTGCTGGATTTCAAAAGGGTTCAAATCAAGAGTCTTGTGTTCAAAAGCTTTATAAGGTGAGTGGTTTCTAAATCTTTTGCATAAAAATTTAHTACTGATTTTATTAGTATGCTTTGTATTCTTATCTTTTGAAATGGAACTTTGATTATATTGTCTAAGTGTTTATCCGGACAAAGTTTGACCGGATAAGGGTTTAAACCGGATAAGCCTTGAGAGGTTTATTTTGGGAGGTTTAGCTTGAGAGGTTTA
>NC_037540.1:18481918-18488471 GCF_001531365.2 Cynara cardunculus var. scolymus | reverse complement strand
AGACTTAGTCGATTTTGCCTTGATGTCTTCATTGGTCTTCTGGTTCTTCATCACTTGTTGTTTTTCATTACTTTTTACATTTTGCATTGTGGGGTTTAACATAATGCCAACGAGTTTTTATGAATTAAAGTTGATACTTATATTATTTGCTCTAAAAATAGTCCAGAAATTATACATTTTAAAAATCAATGTCCTTTGCAGATAAAGTTGCCATTTGGACATAATGTAAATTTTGTTTCTGTAATTTTGTTTCTGTAATTTTGGTCTCACAAATCACTGTCAAAAGGAACCTTACATAACTCTTTTTGAGTCAAAATTTTTATATCATCAAAAGTAATGAGTTAAACAGATTTTTCCCGAATATCAAGAATTTTGGATGGGTTTAAGGCACTCATTATTACCCTACAACTTTGAGTGACATAGTCCCCAAGATAAATTGCACACTCTTCGAGTGACGGCCATTTGGTGGATCTAAACTCATTATTTTTCAGTGATTTTAACTTTATTTTTAAGCCAACACATAAGGCTAACTTCCAGAAAAAGAATCACCCATTTTCATTGAGTTTTGAAGGAGATATGACCATTTTAAAATGCATGCAAGATTCTGTCAGCATTGTTCTTTTTGCACCATAATCTTGTATCAAGAACTTGAAGGCTCAAAACGTAAAATTTTTGAGTGAGACCTATTGCATTAGAAAGATAACTCATTAAAATAACTAGAAAAAAAACCATTTTGAAGGAATAACCAGAGAGATATGGTCGTCCAAAGTAGGTTTTACCTACTGTCAAGTGTGTTGTTGCACACTTATTTTGTTCTAAACATTTGAAGGTTCAAAACTTCTTCATTTTACATGATTCTAGTTGGAAAAGAATCATAACTCATCAAAGTACGTTTTAGAAGAAAAATCAGAACATGTGGACTTTTATTTTGAAAGATACAGTCGACACAAGTGCTAACTAAATCTGTCAGTTTTCAAAATACATCTTTTAATGATTAAATTCCACATGCAATGTGGTTTTATCTTACTTTCTTAGAGTTCTAAGTTCGTGGATCATAGATTATCATCATTTTGAAGAAATTTTCATGTCTTTGATGTATAATCTCACTTTTTGAATTCTCCAGAAAATTTAATTACAAAATCAAGAAGAAGGTGTAGAAAATGAGAATCTTTATTATTGTATAAAGGTAAGAGAACTAGTCTATTACATTTTGCTTGAAATCTTGAATATTCTTCAAGATTGACAGATTTTTAATGTTGTTTGAAGATGAAATCAGCTGGAGGGGTATGGTTTAGAGAGAGAGAGGTTAGTGAGAGGAAAGGTTTATGCAAAATGAAGATGAAAAATGGGAGTTTTCAAAGAATATGGAGTATTTATATGTGGGTTTAAAGAAAGGAAATGGGTTGGCCTTATTAGAGCCCAAGTCCATACTTGTTAATTTTTATTTTTATTAAAATAAGGCACATTTAAAGTAAAACACAAATATAATTGTCAAATACTGATAAAATATCATTATTAGGTCAAAATTCCAAGTCAAAATTCCAAATTTTTGTAAAATTATTTGGACATTCAAATAAAACTTTTTATAATTTAATTTGGACTTTTATAATATCAACTTTATTTTGTTTGGAGAATTTTAATGAATTTGGCATTACATAAGTTAACATTATCAGTTACCCATCGAAATAGGATTTTCTAAACTATATTTTGGAAACTAAGCCAGATGAATTCTAATCAACATGACTAGATCCTAATATAATTCTAAATTTTAAAAATATTATAAGGTGTTAACCTGACGGCCAAAAATGACGGATGTCACACAAATTTATCGTCCCTTGGCCCAATCGAAGCTCCATTGTATATGTATCAAGCTTGTTCACTACGTAGAAAGCTAATTTGGAAGCTATATAATCGATCATCATCTTTAACATACCACCAAAACCCATGTCTTCAACCACCTTTTTCTGAGCATCGTATAGAGATTAAATAGCCATACACAGTGGCCTTGGTGTAGTGTGGACTCTGATGGTTGGAAGCCTACATGACTTTTTCTTCTGCATACATTTAACAGCCACTTTTTCGCAAGTTTTTCTTTTTTTGAGCTACCAACCACCCTACTTGCTTTCACCTTTTGTCCTTTTCTGGAAGTTTCTTTTGATACCTTCTTTGATTGGCTTCTTGTTCTCATTGAATAATCCACATCAATAGCAGGATTAAGTGAGTTTGATCGCTTATCTTTAGTGGGTGTCTTTAAGCTCTTATCTTTCACGGTTCATGTGGAACTCTTCTCTTTTAGGGTAGATGTTGAATCCTTACCCTTCTCGCGGGTCTTCAAATTCTTACCTTTCATGGATGTCTTTGTTACTAAATCCTTCCTATCAATTGGCAGAATTACCTTTATTTCTGAACATATTGTAACCACGATCGATTTATCTGCAAAATTAAGTGATTAATAGTGATGTTAAATTTTAATCTAATATTGTTGAAGATTTTTTTGTCTACATAGTAATAATGTAGGTGGTTACGTATGTTGAATGTTGATGTTGTCACATCCTTGTTTTGTTGTTTTGATTTCACATTCGAGTCAACATTAGGGCTTGTCCCCTTATTGTTTCTAACAGGTTTTCCTTTGTTTGCCCGTATGGTCTTTTCAACTGCTTTTTGTGCATTACTCCCATGTTTCCGTCCCCTTTTCGCTCTATCTGAAAAGGTTGAAAATTGTGATACTCAGTTAACTAAATTTGCATTTTATCATTGAATAATTGTAATAATTATAGAATTCAATTAATACCAACAATTGTATGTAAGATGAACTATCATTGTCGTGTATATGTGTTTGTCAACATGCAAGATATATATATATATATATATATATATATATGTGTGTGTGTGTGTGTGTGTGTGTGTATAGATATATTCACGGAAGTTAAATGTCATTTAGTGCACATTCTATAATGTTTTTGTGTGAAGGGCAATTACATGAACCTCTAAATTATACAAACATATTTAGAGATATTATAATAAATGGGTTTATTAGTCATGTCATTTTACTTGTTCCATATCTTTCTTTTGTTTCACTTTGACAACTATCTCACTTCCTCTTTGTCTTTTTTTCGACTCAAACACCAAAAAGAGTGAACATTAGCTTCAATTAGGTAAGTCATTAAATGAATTTCATTATTTAAAACAAGAATGTGAGTTAGAACATTGCCCCAGGCATATCAACCAATGTGGATACCCAAATGTACCATACATATATATCATTTTCGAAAAAGGTAAAACTAATAAAAACAACTGCAGTTCAAATACAAACCTACTCCCTATTGTTAGTGTTGTTTACCACAATCAACCAAAAAATAATGCTGGAGACACCAATGTTCAATTTGATCTATTTTTTTGGTAAATCCTGTTTTAGACACCATATGGAACCACAGTACTTTTCCCATATTGTAACACAAAACCTTAAAGAAAAATCTTCAAGTTCTACTTGAATCATATCCAATATTGTGTACCCACTCTATGGAAAACACAACATTANCCATATTGTAACACAAAACCTTAAAGAAAAATCTTCAAGTTCTACTTGAATCATATCCAATATTGTGTACCCACTCTATGGAAAACACAACATTAAGAACAAAACCATTTAACATTGTTCAAAATAATTCCATATCTTTTAAGAGGAAACATTGATCAACAATATATATATATATATATATATATATATATTCATACATCTATTTAGTTACTTCTAGTTGGTACCACACTCAACCACAATGAATCAATGTTCAAAATAAGTGATGGATACCTCAATGTTCAATTTGTAACAAACTCAACCACAATGAACCAAACAGGTGAACAAGTACTAATGTTAAAACTACAATGTAAGAAAGGTAAAGGAAAACCAAGCATTGATAGTTTTCAAAGTTAATTCCCAAGTTTCTATATTGGAGTAAAGTGAATGGAAATGTTCTTATGGTATTATGACCAAAGTCTAGAATTGTATGTTTGTGTATGCATATATATGTAAAACACCGCAACCATATTTAAATGTCATCAATAAATGCAACCCAAATCTTCATACATCTTTTTAGGTAACTCTAGTTGGTACCACACTCAACTACAATGAACCAATGTTCAAAATAAGTGATGAATACCCCCAATGTTCAATTTGTATCACACTCAACCACAATGAACCAAACATGTGAACTAGTACTAATGTTGAATCTACAATGCAAGAAAGATAAATGTCTACCAAGCAATGACAGTTTTCAAAATTAATTCCCAAGGTTCTATATTGGAATAAAGTGAATGGAAATGTGCTTATGACCAAATGACCAATGTTCATAATTGTATGTTTGTGTATGCATATATATATATATGTGTGTGTGTGTGTGTGTGTGTGTGTAAGAAATTGCAACCCATATTTAACAGTTTCAATTAATGCAACCCAAATCTGTAGTAGTAAATTGATTAGAGGTGATCAAGTACTAAGGCTGGAGACAATAATGTTCATTCTAATCTAGTTTTTGGTGAATCCTGTTTTGGATACCACATGGAACCACAATATTTTTTCCACATTGTAACACAAAACCTTAAAAGAAAAATCTACAAGTCTACTTGAATCATATCCAATATTGTATACCCACAATATGGAAAACACAAATTAGGAACAAAACCACTAAACATTGTTCAACATTATTTCATATTTTTTAGGAGGAAACATTGATCAACAATATATATATTCATACATCTTTTTAGTTACCTCTAGTTGGTACCACAATGAACCAATGTTTTAAAATAATGTGATGGATATCCTAATGTTCAATTTGTACCACACTCAACCACAATGAACCAAACAGGTGAACTGTTACTAATGCTGAATCTACAATGCAAGAAGGATAAAGGAAAACCAAGCATTGACAGTCTTCAAAGTTAATGTGAATGGAAATGTGATTATGACAGTATGACCAAAGTCTAGAATTGTATGTTTGTGTTGCATATATATGTAAAACAATTATTTTGCAAATATAACTACATACTCAATATTACTATTTCAAAACAAAATTTCAAAAGGAAGAACAGTAGACTAGAATTAAATTTATGTCAAAAAAGTTTTGCACCTTGATAAGATTGAAGGAAAGTATCATATCCATCTATGAGCAACAAAATTATAAGACACCAATACATATCTAAAAAGAGGTTAAAAAGACCAGGAAATATACATACCCATGAGCAATAAGATTCAAAAGAATCTAATCATATCCATGAGTATCAGTCAATTACTCTTCAAACCCATGAGTAAAGTGTATTTATTTGTGCTAGAGATATTCAGACTATCTGCTTAAAGTGATTAAAAATGTCATAACATTCTTCAATGATGTCCATGTAAATGGTAATATGATTGTTGGTTGAATAAACTAATTCAAATCTCCTATAAAAAATGAAAGTTGCTCTGAAGAGGATTATATACAATTGTAAAGAACAAAGAAAACTCAATTATCAACTCAAATCAAATCAATCTCCAAAACCATTGAATTGTATATCTAACATTAGATTGATATTGATATCAGTGCCACAAATGACAATTACCCTACCCTTATCACCCTATTTTCCAAAGGTCCACTACTGACTCCATGTTGCTCATTGATAAGTCAAAACCTCAAAACATAACATGTAATTTAATTTAGTAATTTGTGTTTGAATTTCCTGAATCTCATGCCACATCATACATTATAAACAATGCAACCCACATTTAACAGTTTCAATGAATGCAATCCAAATCTTTAGAGTTAAATAACAACAGGATACCTATTATTTCAAAAGGTATTTAATCAAGTAATTGGTGGATGCCACACTGTTCAATTTGTTTGAGATTTTGTAAATAACTGTTTTGGGTACCACATGAAACCACACTTTCTTTATTTATAATCTAACATTAATTATTCAACAGTTATTTTTGGAATTTCAATAATTAATTTTTCCTTTATTTTTAGCCACTGATTATTAATTTGTGTGGTTGATATTGAATCTCACGGTTACCACAAACAACTCAGTTCTTCCTTAAATTGACCCCTATATATATATATGTATATATATATATATATAAATTCACATAGTAAATAGTTCAAACCAAAAAAAGAAGTGTCATATTGGAAAAAACAAAATGTGTCTTTTATGCAATTTATTTGTATTATATGATGAAGCTGTTATCTCTCATTTCATTTAATGTAAAAGTATGAAAAAAGTAAATACTGCAAGTGTTGACAGAAGAGGTTCTACCACAGAAGACCACAGAGGACCAACAATAGAAGATGTTCAAATCACACAAGTGAAGAGTGACAGAACCTCTGTTGTCTATTACAGAGGTTCTGGAAACTGGTCCTTTGTAAACAAAGCGTACAAGTCTAAGATGACAGAACCTCTATTGTCTATCACAGAGGTTCTGGAAGATGATCCTCTGAAATCAAGTGCTCTAAAGTCACATCCAGCAGAGCCTCTGGGATGGCTCACAGAGGGTCTGCAGTTTTATCTTCTGTGAAGAACTTCTTTA
>NC_037540.1:18477462-18481818 GCF_001531365.2 Cynara cardunculus var. scolymus | reverse complement strand
GCATTTTTCATGTGAATTGATGTTTGAGTGAAAACACATACACCTTTGTGTGAATGAGTGATAGAATAGGTTTATATCTTTTGTGAGGTGTTTGTGAAATTAGCATGTCCTCGTCTTTGGTTTTTCTTGTGTGTTGATTATTGCTATATTAGTTGAGCTACACCTTCATGCAATGCTATGTCTCTTTTCTGGATACTCTAAAACTTAACTTGTGTGTTTGCTTCTTGCTACAACCTTAGTGTTTACCCGAGGACGAACAAAGTTCTAAGTGTGGGGATATTTTGATTGCTATATTTTTATGTCTTAAAAAATGAAGATAAAAGTCCATTTAATTTCACCATTTGGTGTGTAAAAGGTATTAACCAAGCCTTTTATTTATTTGTGAAGTCCAGTCCAAAAAAAAGATTCATAGGCCAAGTCTTGGGCCTATTTTATTTGTTGATGGACTCCACCTTGTAACAGCACCAGCGGCCCAACAACACCAGCAGCCCACTAACAAGAGCAGTCCRAYAGAGTTTAATCGAGGGAGAAGCAGTTTTTGGGTCTGCAGCGAGAGATCGGGAGCGAGAGAAATCGRYAGGGAGAGAGGAAGACRTGGGCAGTGAGGGTCGTGGYGATGTCGAGTGAATTAAAAAYGAAGCAGGYCGGTCGATTGAARGGGGGATTCGATTTTCTGAAATTGAAAAGTAAGCAAGAGACGATTTTGGGAGAGCTCTTCCAACTTCTAYTTCAATCCTAGGTATTTCTTTTCAGATTTTGAATTTTCRTAATCTAGGTTTAGCCATGTGTGGCTAATTCCTTTAGGATTCAACTTTGGGTTATTTAGCATTTGCAACTTCTAATTCATATGGTTGTTTGAGATGATGTATTTCCATCTAGCTTTGATTATTTATCCAATTTCTGTGTTTGTGGTTTATAAAATTGAGTTTCAYACTTTCTGATCAATTGTGTTGAAATCGATTGTAGTCAAATTAGTTTCTAAATCCGTAATTGTTTAGTAAACTAGTGTTAGTGACACATAACAAGGTGGGTTTTGTCAAAGATTTCTAATTTTGCTGTGAAATTGGGTGAAACGGTACGATAAAATTAACCGAGCTTATGTGTTAATTTACCCGKATCCGGGTTCCATTTAATCTTAATGCTWGTATCAATTAAGTCTTCAAGAGCTTGTTTGAGACTAATTRCATATTAAGGTTTGATAGGAGAGCTTGTTCCTCTCAAACGCCATATATGTTGGAATTGTTTGTTAGAGCTTTTTAACAAATAGAACCGGGTTAATCGAAGTAGAGGCGATATTTATTTACATTGTCAATGATAACGATCTATGAATAAAAATTGCATTTGTAACCCGAAGTTGAATTTCTTTTCATTTTGATTGTTTAAGCTTATTCTACGTTTCTTATGTTCAAATCCTTTTTGCACAAACAAACCCCCCCCCCCCCTCGTATTTAATTTTAAGTTTCATTTTTGTACTTGATTATCTAGTCCTAAAGAGTTAAAGCCGAGTCCCTGGGGATTCGACCCGACTTACCACTTTTACAATTTTGGTTGTAAAATTGTGCGTTAGTTTAGACATTATTATTTGCCGGTCTAGGCTATCAAGGACATGATGGAAGTCCTTCAAGGCCTACCTTCACACAAGGCCAAGAAGGCACCTCAGGAACAGAGGTCCAACCTGCAGCATCTGTTGCTGCAGGGGTTACCCCAATAGCAGATCTGGTCACTAAGGCTGAGTTCCAAGCCTTTGTTGACAATGTGATGCGGTCCTTGGATGACCTTAAACTCCTAATACAAAGGCTGGTGGGAAAACAACCCTCACCCGATACCTCTGACCTCCACCAATCCCTTGCCATCCTTCAACGCCATCTAAACCAGATCGATACCCAAACTCAAACCAACTCTTCCCGCCTTCAAATTCTCCAACAAACCATCACCCAACATCATAACACCATCTCATCCCTAACCACCCAACGCAACCAAGTCCTCATCCAATCCCTTGCCACCCTCACGGCTCAGGCAACTGAGACCGATGAGAACCTCATATACATTATTTCCCAACTACAAACCATCACACGCCACCTTCATCAACTACCATCCTCCATCATCTCTCAAATTCCCCAACCTTCCCAACCTTCCACTTCATCAATCGATGAAACCCTCACTACCCTCACCCACCAAATGACAACCATCCAAGACACTCTCACCCAACTACCCGCTGCCATCCTTGCCCAAATACCCCAACCCACCCCTCAACCACCTCCTCCCTTTGCAGGCCCCTCATTCGATGAAGCCTTCTCTTTCTTCACTACAGAGGTGAAAGATCTAATCGCCAACCTCAGCATTCCCCCACCAACTTCAACCTCCACCATCCCATCACAACCTACAGCCTCCACCACCACCACCGAGTTTGCCACAAAGGCAGACATGCAAGCATTGTCAAGAGCACTGGTATCCTCTTTCAACGAGATCAGTGCAAAGTTTGTTCATCGAGCCATCCAACCAACAAGGGCTCTCACTCAAACGATGGTCGATGAACAACGACATACATCAACTCTCCTTCGTTCAATGAAGGAGACCAGCAGAAAAGCAGCCCTGAGGGAGTATATTACATCCCTCAGGAGGGAAAAGAAGAAGAAGAGGTCTCAAGCCTCTTGCTCAAGTAGCCGCTCAAGCAAAAGAAGGCACCACGACGACCAAGACCCCGAGGATCAAGGCCTTGGCCCTCGTGAGGGGGAGAAAGAGGCGGCGGCTGCATACACTTCAACATCCGCTGCACCACAGCAACCAGCACCACACCAACCATCACCCCAAGAAACCCAACCAAGGGAACCAGAGGCCTTGCCCTCTGATGATCAACCGCATATCCAGGTTCCCTTGGCCACAACCCCAGAACCCATCGTGTTGAGTTCCTCAACCGATGAAGAACCAAYCACCCCACAAACACATCAACCTTTTTCTCCTACACCAAATATAAACCTACCTTTAACCCCTTCACCTACACCCCGCACAACTCAACCTTTCATCATTTCTCTACAACCAGAGCCCATAACAACCCAACCTTCTTCACCCAATACAACCAGAGCCCACTACAACCCAACCTTCTTCACCCATACAACCAGAACCCACTACAACCCAACCTTCTTCACCCATACAACCAGAGCCCACTACAACCCAACCTTCTTCACCCATACAACCAGAGCCCACTACAACCCAACCTTCATCACCCCAACAACCAGAACCTATAATAACCCCAACCCAAACACAACCAATGGTGCAAGCGGATGTTCCTTCTTCCTCGAGGCATCCTCCAACAAGCCTAGTGGATGAGATTATTCAGCAGATGGAGTCGATGAGGAGAAGACCTCAAGAGCCACCCAGGGAACCAGTAATGATGGAGAACATCCATCAATATATGTACAAAGATCGCGATGAAAATTTGTCAACAAATCCTCCAATCCTATCGCCTGAATCAATGGACCTCCTACACCATCATTTCGTCAGACAAACTACTCAAGATCCTCGAGTTGTCTTCTCGAATGAAGGAATAAGGAGAGTCATAGACTTAAAGATAAAATCCTTCGCCAACTGAGCTATCAGATACATTGAGTTCACCGTGGAGAGAGCCCGTGGGATCATTAGCGTGTTCAACGAAAATGATCTCATTAATCTCAACCCGTGTGACTTAATCGAATTATACGCCTACACAGCTCAGAGGCAGGATCACGGCATAAGGTTTGGAATCGTAAATCGAGCGATAGTAAAGACAATGGAGTCCCTGGTAAAGCTAAGAGCCAAAACAGACTTCAAAATTGCGCTAAGGCTAGGCATTGAGAGGCTATCCTGCGCTCCACCAAACGAAGAATTCCAGGGCTTGCAGGAGATACGCGCTGCCTCTGTCTTGTCTCAACCCGAACTCGGACTTGTTTACAAGAATAATTTTGGGGTGAAAAAGTTCTTTAGAATGTCTGAAACCTTCAAGTACTCAACCGAATCACTTGAATGGTTTCAGAAAAATATTAGAGACAGACTAGGCAGAAGCCACATGCCAAAGGAAGTGGGAAACCATCTCATTCAAGAGATCTCAACTGTCATAAACTACAGAAGATTACTCCTACGCTTCAGAGATATATACTCGGGTAATCCTTGATGAGATGGATTTTTTGTTTATTTTTGCCTTGATGTATATTTGCTTCCAGTCTTGTACAGAATTCATCATCCAATGAAAATTTGGAATTGGATGTTTCTTCTAGATTAGTGTCTGTTCTTCATATGTGATTAGATTAGATTTTGTTATTTCATTACTTAGGGGGAGATTGTTAGATCCCATAATGCAAAATGTAAAAAGTAATGAAAAAT
>NC_037540.1:18469852-18477157 GCF_001531365.2 Cynara cardunculus var. scolymus | reverse complement strand
TTATCTTGTAAATAGTGATTATCCATGTGAAAGATAAACATTATTAGTTAGCTAGATTATTTGCTAGAAAGTAGCAATAGTTAGTTATCTTAGCATTAGCTAACTAGTATAAATAGACGACTAGGTCTATTGTAAAAAGTGCGCATACGTGAGAAGTTCTCTTTGTGTTTTACGTTTTATCAATAAAGTAAAACCTTTGAAGCTCAAACTGTTCTTGAATATTCATATATTACTTTTGAGTCTTCTTAACTTTCTTCGTAAAATCACTATAATTTGGTTATTCATAACTAGATTATAAGTGTTATTGAGAGATCTGAGATCAACAAATTACATACGGAATACTTGAACTGAAATTTAACTAAAACTGGTGTCATGGTGGACAGAGAGTAGGCATAAACGTAACTAAAACTAAATACAAGACAAGAATAAATACAGAAAATTGAACTCTAACTATTGCTCCAAATCATCAGTTGAGAGTAAATGCTCCAAAGATGTCTCTTCAATATGAGAGTAAATGCTTCAATTTATAGGAGAAAGGGAGAGATGGACATCTATTTTGTCCAAAGTAAAGAAAATCCTTCATACTTTAGGACAAAGATTTCATTCCCCTTTTTTGCAAGATCCTCTAGATTTGTTTGTCACCTTTTTGAAATGATGCAAAAGATAGGGATGGGCATTCCCTTGATTTAAGGAAAAAGTACTTTAAGCCATTTTTTAAAGAAAAAGGTCCATCCCTTTAAATTTTGTGATATCTCCGAAACAGATTGTAGTTTTAAATCCTTTAAGTACCTATAAAAAAAGGTGTTTAACTATCTCAGTGGGCAGGAAGTGGGAATGTAATGGGCACTGTTCAACAGTAACCGTTTTCAGAATAAATCAAATAATTAACCTTTCATCAACTCTTAAGTACATTTTAGACCAAAAATATAAGATAGAGGAAAATGGGTACATAAAGACACAAAAATAGCAGTATTGAACAACAAATAACTCTTAAAATTGAGAGTTATCAATACGTGCACTGAGTTCTATTTTCGTATTGAAATTAAGGTTACATAAATCTTACAACAATGATCTATAAAGATATCACAAGTTTTGCCATATAAATAATGCCGCTAGATTTTCAAAAAGCAAAGATATCAGCAGCAAGTTCGAGATCATGATTTGGGTAATTAGCCTCATACGGCTTCAGTTAACGTGAAAACATAGGCTATAACTTAACCATGTTGCATCAATACACAACCCAACCCATGACAAGATGTGTTAGTATAGACCTGAAAACCACTGGTACCCAAAGGCAAAGCTAACACCAGTGCAGTAACAAGTCGACGCTTTAATTCCTCGAAGCTACAGTCTTGAGTCTCACTCCAAACAAGCATGACTCCTTTACAAAGTAACCGAGTCAATGGCAAGGAAATTTTAGAGAAATTCTTGATAAAACTCCTTGTACTAACCTGCCAGACCATGGAAATCATGCACTTCAGACATATTAGTCGATTTCGGCCATTTAAAAACTACTTTAATCTTGGCAAAATCCATTGTAAATCATCAACTGAGATGATGTGACCAAGAAATGTCACTTGTTGAAGCTAGAATTCACATTTATAAAATTTTCCATACAACTTCTTAGATTGTAGAATCTCAGCAGCTATACTCTTCATAAGATTTAGAGTTGATAGGTGTTAATTTATTAATCCTATTTGCACCGTTTTTACATTCTTTTAGATTTATTTTATTATCTCAATTGAGTCTTTTAGTCTTTCTTTTTACATTATTAGTACATTTAGAGTTTTATTGAGGTTACGTGAAATCCTTGCACTTTACATGAAAAAAAGACCAAATTTCAAAATTGATCAAAACCTTTGAATTCCTACAGGATTTACAGATGCTGCAGAAGCTGACTAGACAAATCCTATAGATTCCTGCATGACCTATCTGTGGGTTGCACACTTGGGCCTCATCTTAGGCTTATCTTTTTGGATGATTTAAGCTTTTGGGCTTTTTGCTGCACACTTGGGTCCCAAGCTCCCTAGACACTATAAAAATGGGGCTTATGCTTGTATTTTGGACATATCTCATTAAGTTACTACTTTTTGTAACTTAATTCTCTCTATAGAACTTACTCCTCGTTTCTCTCTCTCTCTCTCGTTTTATATTTTAGCTTTAAATTTTAACTTTTGTTCTTTCACTTTATTATTCAAGTAATATTATTTGTGTTGGTTATTTTTTGTTCATTTCTTTTGCTTAAAAGTTCTTGTTAAAATTAATTTTCGGTTTTTATATTTAGGAAATACCTTGACAACGTGACTTTACATTGGACTAAAAATTCATTTGTGGTTTGCGGGCTAATATCTAAGAAACCGAATCTTTTATTGTACAAGTAATGTATGCAAGTATTTAAGATTTGTAACGAGACTTTCCGTGCAAGTTACCATTCTAGTCCCATATTTATTTATTTTAATTTACGCTTTATATTTACATTTCTTGTGTTTATTTTATCGCATTTTAATTTACGCAATTTACTTTACGTCATTTATAATTCCGGATTATTTAGTTTTAGTATTTATTTTAGAAATCCGTAACTTGCACGACAAGTTTCCTTCTTAAAATAAATACTTGCATAACTTTAATGTATTTTTCCATCTCTGTTATTTACTTTTTAGTATTTTCATATTTTGCAAAAAAAAAACCAAGCAATGATAGGCTAATTGTCTTAGCTTGGGGTGTAATGAAAAATTAGGAACAAGATCAATGTGAAATTGGAGAGGTGTTTTAAATATAACATTTTTATCTAACTATTTATTTCGAGTGACAAATATTTCATTGAAGATTACATTAAATTAATTGACAACCAATTGTATGTATGAAAAGCCATTAATTTTTAAGGGGTGTTTGGTTGGGGGTATTAACAAGTAATTAATGGAAATGAATATAATAGAAGGTGTTTGGTAATATAATGGGCCCATTCCTAAAGGAGCCCAATTTTTCATTCCAGCTAAATTTTGGGGGAATGAAATTTCATTCCCTCTTCCAATATCCGCCTCCAAAATCGACATCCAAAATCATCTATTAAAAATCAGCTACTCCAAGATCGACTACTCCAAAATCATCACTTCCAGAAATTGTTCCTCTTCCAAGTAATCGTCTTCCAGAAATCGTTCCTCTTACAGGTATGTTCCTATTTCTCTAACCTAACTTACACTCATGTTAGATATGTACAGTCGCAAAGAGCTTTTGACAAATTCTGTTGGGTCGATACTAGTGAAAGTGAATAGGTTTGATGAGTCTTGTGGTTCTCGACAATAGAATCAGTACTTTCATACTTACAATGGCATTGACACTGTAAACTGTCATCATACCTGCACTCAACTACTGTTGCAATATATGAAGCACTTGCTAAGCTTCCAAGAGTAAATCAGCCTATAATAAAGACTCTATCCCACACACGCACACAAAAGAATTCACAAGTGCTAGAATACATTATGGTAAATAATTCACCTAAAATGTTCAGCAAGAAGGCATCCATATGTGGTTGAAATGGTATATGTTTAAGATTGAAATTGATTTTCCTTATAGTGCAAATTTGTTTTTGGGAAAGCCTAATTTTGTGATGCCTTTTCACTATTAGAACAAGGTCCATTCATACACACTATATGAGTTAGATAAATGGTCCTATTGACAGCCATTGAATAGCCAACTAGACCAGATTTCTATGAGGTTATGAAGGTGCATCATTGTTTGAAATCAGATTTCTTTGAACCAAATGGACCAAGCTCATTTGCAGCCATTGAATAGCCAATATTAATAGGAAAGAGTTGTTAAAAGTTTATAGCTGATGTAAATACATACCTGCTGGTGGACATAGTAGTTGTAAATTGATCCATAGCTACTGTAAATTGATATGTGTAATGTTCCATGAAATAGTTGTTGTAAATTGATCCATAGCTGTTGTAAACCTCTCATCTTGACACTAATGTTGTCATTTCTAGCCCCTATTTGTTTATTTCATGGAAGAAAGTGTA
This sequence comes from Cynara cardunculus var. scolymus, assembly GCF_001531365.2. NCBI lineage: Eukaryota > Viridiplantae > Streptophyta > Magnoliopsida > Asterales > Asteraceae > Cynara > Cynara cardunculus. Next base: position 18,473,138 of record NC_037540.1, on the reverse strand, counting down.
TCCATGGCTATTAGTCATGTAGTAAATATAGAGTGTATCCATGAGGTGGGAAAGAAGTTCCAATGTCTACATCTACATCTAAAATTGTTGTTTGATTCCTACTTTTATTAGTAAGTTTTTTGTTAACACCATCTAAGGTGAGTAAACTTTTGTTTAAAATTTCTTTTGTAGATCGAAATGGCTCAATCTCCGATTAACAAAAGGCATTGCAAACTAAGGAAACTTTTGTTGTGTCAACAAACAACAAATAACATGTTACTCTTTGTACTCGCCAACTACTATGTTGTTATTTGTTCCTACCTTCGATATAAGATTCGTAAAATCAAAACAAAGGATGAGAAAATAATAGATAGGATGAAATGGATGCTTAGGTTGACAATGTAAAGTGATGCCATTTGTATTAGTGAACTTCGTATGGATAGAGCAACCTTTAGGGTACTATGTAATATGGTAAGTGATGTTGGATTTTTAAAGCCTACTAGAAACACGTCTATTAAAGAGGTTGTTGCAATGGTTTTATACACCTTGGCTCACCACAAAAAGAATAGAACAATTAGTAATTTGTTTTTCGTAGTAAAGAAATAATTAGTCGGCAATTTCATCTAGTTCTTTTAGAAATTTTGAGGTTGCACTCCATCTTACTCAAGAAACCAGAGCCTATTACACAAGATTGTCAAGATAGGAGATGGAAATGTTTTCAGGTATGACTAGTTTTGTAGTTACATTTGTTAGTTAACGGCGTTATGAATTAAACACCAAGTGAGATGTATATATATATATATATATATATACCTTGTTTTGTAGGGCTGCTTAGGAGCTTTGGATGGGACTTTAGTTAAAGTTACACCTTCTAGTGATGAAAAGCCTCGTTATCTCACAAGAAAGGGTTGCATTTCAACTAATGTTTTAGGTGCCCCAACATGCAATTCATATATGTTTTGCCCAGTTGGGAAGGCTCGTGCATGATGGTCGTGTGCTTCGAGATGCAATCTCAAGGCCTCAAGGTCTAAGAGTTCCTCAAGGTTCTTATTATTTGGTTGATTCTGGATATTTTAATGCAGAATGGTTTTCTTGCACCTTATCGGGGACAATGATATCACCTAAAAGAGTTTAGTGGCCATCGACCAAATACTGCTTAGAAGTATTTCAATATGAAACACTCAAAAGCAAGGAATGTGATTGAGAGATGTTTTGGATTGTTGAAAGGAAGATGGAAGATCCTTGCATCCCCCTCATTCTTCCCAATTGAAACCTAAATTCAAATTATAATGGTGTGTTGCCTTTTACACAACTTGATTCGAAAGTTTATGTGTGATAACTGGATCCTGGTTATCACCCAAGGTAATTAATGTGTGATTATTTGATAAGTGATTACGTGATAGCATGATAAATTTGTTACATTTGATCATGCTAGTGTGTGAAAATTATGTGCGTAATGTAGATGCATGTATGAGATTATGTATATGTGGTAAGTCAAAGCGAAATGCATATATAATATGGTATGTATACATGAGCATACATGCATATTGTGTGTGTGAGTATGTTTGCATGTCATGTGTATACATGAATAAGTATGTGTGCATGGGATTTGCTCCTGGATGGACATGCATATGCTTTTAGCCGCCTTTCCTGTGTTAGAAGGGGTATAAATATGTGAGGAGGTTCATAAGTAAACCTCTTTTTACCATTTTTGAAAGTTGAGAAAGAATTGGGAGAGAAGCCTGTCCGGATTGCTTGTTTTGTTGGGAATTTCAAGTTGGATTCAATCTTGTTTCTAAAAGAAATTCAAGGTGAGTGATTCTTACTATTTTTGAAGTTCTTCATGGTTGTATAAATTGATTGAACTTTACTTTTGATTTAAAAAGTTATCCGTTGAAGTGTTGTCCGGATTAAGTTTTAAATCGGACAAGTGCCAAGCGATTTAGCCATAAACCAGGTAAGGGTTAGGCAATTTAAACCCTAAACCGAATAAGGCTTAAGCGATTTATAAACCGCTTGGTAAGTATTGTCCGGATTAGACCTAAACCGGTCAAGAGTTAAGCGGTTTAGTCTTAAAACCGGACAAGTGTTGAGCGATTTATAATCATTGGGTTTATATTTTGAACGGAGAAGTATGAATACGACCATGTGTTGTCTGGATTTGTTATCCGGACAAAAGTGTTGGAATCGATCCTAAGTGTTAAATCGGACAGGCCTTGGACGATATGTTGTCCGGATTTGGTAAACCGGCCAAGACTTGACCGGAGATGAAGTCCGGCCAAGTTTATGTTGACCGGATTTGTATTTATGCCTTGTGCATGGTTGTTAAAATTGTTATTTTAACATAAAATGAGAACTTTGATAATTTTGAACTGATAATAATTTCATTGACTGCGGTCTATTTGGAATTGTTTTTGTGAAATGTTTTGATGAGGAAATAAGGGTGGCATATCAAGGAGAGGTGTACATTTGGATATAAGGGTGGCATTTGTGTGTGTGTTATGTAATATAACTCCTACTATTATTTCCTTTAAGATTACCATGGTCTAGAATCTTTATTTATTTGTGAATTAAAGGTTTAGAATCAGGGTTCTTATTGGAAAGCATAGTCTAGATGTTATTGAGGAGAAGATACCAGGTTTGGCCTGAAACTTTAAATTAACCTTATTTGATTCGAAAGGTTTAAAAGTGGCATCATGATAATCTGGTTAGTACAACCTGTTTTTGGATTTGATGTATTATTTGTAAGCAGAGAATTTGACTTGAAAAGTGAAAGGTATTGGTACTATGCCCTTACTTGTTCATATATTTGCTATATTCATGAAAAGTTGTTTTACTTAAAAACTTTTGGTGATTATCACCCTGCAATAACATAAATAAGGTAACTCACTAGACCTTTCGGTCTAACCCTCATTTTGTGATTTTAAATATGTATTGCAGGAGGTACGCACGGTAAGGGGAAAGGGAAAAAGTGATATTTTCCTATATGCTTATCTTCATGAATATTTTTCTATGATGTATAGTTTTGATTGATGAACGTTGATTAGTGCAAATGTATTTGAATTTTTGGATCATGTATTTTGTACCGGTAKATTCTTGTACTAAGGGACCAATGTGGTGTACAAACTTGTATTTCTTATATATGAAGAATATGCTACATGTAATGTGTGGAATTGGGGTGCTACATTATGAGCCATAATCCCCAAGAGCAGGTCCTTGAAGAAGAAGAAGAAGAAGAAGAAGAAGAAGAAGAAGAAGAAGAAGAAGAAGAAGAAGAAGAAGAAGAAGAAGAAGAAGAAGAAGAAGA
>NC_037540.1:18466664-18469717 GCF_001531365.2 Cynara cardunculus var. scolymus | reverse complement strand
AGAAGAAGAAGAAGAAGAAGAAGAAGAAGGATGAAAGTAATGAAGTCGAATACATTATAAACATTAATCCAACCGATGAGTGGCTAGCATTTAAAAATACTATGGCTACCAATATGTTTAATGCATGGAGAGGTAGATAGACTTTGTCATGATTGTACTTGTTTTTGGATTTTTATTTTGAAAGTATGTTTTATTATCTTGTATTTTACAATATATTTTATTATGCCATATTAAACAATATGTTTTATTATGCGGTATTTGACATTATGTTTTATTATCGTATTTGACATTATGTTTTAGTATGCCGTATTTATATGTTTTATTATGTTGTTTAGAAATGGCTACATCTTCATGTGAGCGTGAACGTGGAAGGGGAAAACAAAATATATTGGAATGACGAGGAAGGAGAAGCATTGGTCAATGTTTTACAAGAACTTCCTTGTGATCCCTTATAGAAGGTAGATGGTGAATTCAAAATGGCTACATGATTGAAGTGCATAAGAGGTTGGTCTAAAGACTACCAAATTTTGATAAGGAAGTTACCCCTCACATCGACTCTCGGATAAAATATCTTAAAAACAAATATAATCCACTTTCTGAAATGTTGATGCAAAGTGGGTGTCAATAGGATGATGTGGAGTATAAAATTAATTGTGAGACGCAATGGTATGATGATTGGTGCAAGGTAAGGTCATGAAACTACTACTTATTTTAATTGTGTTTTTTTATTCTCATAATATCGTTATTTATTTTGTAGACTCATAAGAATGCAACTGGGTTGTGGAACTTCAAATTTCCATATGTGCGAAAATTAGACTTGGTATGGGGTAGAGATAGAGCGACGGGGCTAAAAGTTGAGGATATATCACAAGCATGTGAGGATAGTAGTAACAACAAGAATGTGTTTTTGTTATCTTCCGATAGTGAAGGTGAACAAGAAGCAAATGCAGAAGGATCTCCTAATTCATCAACCACTATCAAATCAGAGAAGCGTAAAAGACTTTCACCTAGAAGGGAAATTTACAAGAACAAGAAATCACCTTCACTTCAAAGTACCCTTGACACAAGGTTAGATGAATTTAATTCCAAGTTTGAATCTATTTGTGGTCAAATGATGTCACAATATGCTGCTACTGCTAACGTTTTGATTAATGCTATGAAATCTGATTCTATGAGTGATGAGAAGATTCAAGAAGTCATGAATGAACTTCTTAGTATTGGAATATCTGCTTGTGATTTTGGTAAAGCTCTTGAGATTTGCAATAATGAACCCACCAAATTTAAGGTCTTGTTTACGTTGCCAACTCACATCAGAAGATCATACGTGTTTGGGTTCTTGTATCGTGTTAATGAATGAATTTGGACCTTAAACATAATTTTTTGGTATGCATTTTGAAGTTGGTAGGCTATGTAAGCCTCTTTTTGAAATTGTATTGTATTTTTGAATTCGGTTGAAACATCCGATTATATTGTATTTTTGAAGTCGGTTGAAACATTGAAATGTATTGTATTGAATGAAACATGCTTTGTATTGTGTTTTTTGAAGTTATGTTTAAATGATATTATATTTTTGAAGTCGGTTGAAACATCGAAATGTATTGTATTGTATTTTGAAGTTGGATGAAACATACTTTGTATTGTGTTTTTTGAAGTTATGTTTAAATGATAAAATGGTAGTACAATGCTATAAAACGAAATTTCAATTATTATATATGCTAAACAACCAAACAGCATCTATGATAATGATAATGATTTCCCAATATTAACCAAACAGCATCAATGTAGTATTCATTCCCATTTTCATTCTATGTCATTATCATTTTCATTCCCATGTCTAGACCAAACATGCCCTTAGAGTTAAGATAAATATTATTACCCGAGGTAATATAAGAAGACTAAAAATAATTTTAGTACATGACAAATGCTATGCTTATACGGTGTAGGATGGTAATACAGTGTTGTACAAGGATTCACGACGTTTAACATAAATAATGTCGTATCGATAGTAGCCGACCTGCATGTACTTTTGGGAACTGATAGCCGGATATCTATAATAGGACAATTGTACTAATTAATAGTACTATTGGACTGTCCGAAAAATTGCTATAATATCTTTCCAATTGATCATTTGTTTTAGTCCTTACGGACCTTTACACCCTTTGCTTCTTTTTACGATTTATTTTTCCGTAGTTGATAACTAACCAACCAAACAAAATATTTATTCGAATTCACCATTTGAAATCAATTTTTAAAGACTGGATTTTTTTGAAAGACTTTACAAGCCATCTCTGTGGGAACGATTTTCGGTACTTGTACCATTATTACTTGTTATAACACGATAGTAGATTAAGGTGTATACTTACGCCAAGGTCTATTTTTATGTTGAATTTTTAGGATAGTGAAATATAAACAACAAGAGTATATACGAATGTCGTCCATAAACACTATGACAAACTCGTCCATATGGTCTTTGAACACTCTATTCATGAGGTCTATAAGACAGCCAAAGCATTCATCAACCCCGATGGCATAACAACGAATTCAGAATGGTCATACCAAGTGCGAAATGTTGTCTTTGGAATATCTTGCTCTCGAACTCGTAGTTGATGGTAACAAAATCTTAAATCATATTTATAAAAATATTTTACCCCTTGAAACTGATTGAACGGATCATCAATTTGAGGGAATGGGTACTTGTTGTGCGACCCGGTTCAACTCACGATAATTAATACATAATCGCACAGAATCATCCTTTTTTAACAAACAGAACCGGTGTTGTTGGGTTATGGGATCTCAAGCACAACAATAAAATCATAGCTCCAAAGACCCATATGAACCGGAATAAATCGGGTGTTTCGAAATTATACCTCACAGTTATAGAGACTTTGAATCACAACAACAAACAAGACTTGATGCCTCCACGGTATCCACGCGAACAATCTGAATCCTAAGAAAGAAATGGGAGCATATGTTGGAGGTGATTTTAGAGAGAAAATTGCAAGAGCAACTTCCTTGCATAAATGTATATATATATATATATATATATATATATA
>NC_037540.1:18463805-18465959 GCF_001531365.2 Cynara cardunculus var. scolymus | reverse complement strand
AAAATAAATCGACAACAGTGAGAAGATTAAAATGGTTTATGATGACAATCGGAGTTAGAGGTCGGGAATTGAAGAAATTAACCAAAGCGAATGTCTTGGTAATAGATTTTTATTTTTTTMSATCCGTTTTAATCGAAATTATGTTCATTAYGATGTGTTGTGTTTTTTATAACTCATCTTGTATTGATATCTTTTTTCTTTAATTATTAAAATCGTACCTAATTCACATGTTCAAATGGAAGTACATGCACGGCCCATTTTCATATTGTCATATTACCGACTTTTATGAATCATGAACCATTGTGTTCATGTTACTTCTATCATATGAACACAAATGTTATTTTTTAAGCTTGATACCAAATCTTTATATTTGTGTAAGTGTTTGCACCCGGTGTTCATAGCGTTGGGGTTATGTGTTCATATATTTTATACGATATGAACAAGAGGTGAACACGATATGAAAAAGGGGTGAACAACCATATAAGATCATAAACATATATGAACAAGGAGTGAACCTTAAACAGTGTGGATGCAATGCATGTATAAAACTYCAATTGRCAAAGGATCGCTCCTGAATGTGTTTATAATGAATGAACTATTGTTCACAAGCTGTTCATATCGTSTTCATACATGTTTTTTTATTTATTTTCTTTCGTATAACAGTTATTCTTATTATGTTCATATTGTGTTTATAAATACTATGCAGTCCAAGTTCATATATATGTCAAAATTTTGTTCGTATTTGACACAATGGTTCATATATATATAGGTGTGTTTATATGGTTCTTATATTAATAAAAATAAATTAACAAAAAAATCATAGAATTTGATTTTGTAACTCCCAATTAATTAATGATATGGGAGTTACATAAAATTTTTACCTAAATACCCTTTTCAACATTGTTCACTTATCTTTATGCAATTTTAAATTTAAAAAAATAAGTTTTTATCATGATTAATCATAACCGTTTATTGAAAGATTGGACCAAGATCGGTTAACAAAGTTAACACAAAAACTTTGGTTAACATTTGATCTTACCCCTATATATATATATATATATATATATATATATATATATAGGGAGCGATCAAATGAAAATCACTCCAAATTGTAAAAACCGTAAAAACTACTATCTTCCGTCGTTAATCTTATGAAAATTTTTCATGAAATTGTTAATCTTGTGAAATTGTTTCATATAATACTTTTTTGATGAAGTTGTTTCATATGTGGTTATGAAATTGTTTCATATACTACTTAATGAAATTTTAATGAAACCGTTTCATGTATTTCTCTAAAATTAAATTAATGAAGATGATAATATCCATGATTAACACCCTCCACAATAAAAATGGTTAATCAACCTCTCATAATTACAAAAAAATGAACAAAATAAAAAATTATGATTGGTTGAATGAGGTTTTCATGGTTTTTACAAATTGAGTAGTTTTTATTTGAACTCACCCCTATATATATATATAGGGGCTGGTTCAAATAGAAACCAACCATATGGTACAAACTATRTGAACCGATCTTGATCATTCATTTTATCATCAAACGGTTATTATTAAATGAGATTAAATAAACAATAATTTAATTAATGTATTAATTGATATGTGTATGAACAATTGTTCAAAGGGTAAATTGGTCAAACGGTCATTATTAAATGAGTATTAAAAAATAATCAATTAATCATTAAATTAATTGGGTTGCTTATGACAATTGTTCACAGGGTATTTTGGTAATAAATCCTCACGCATCGTGCACCCGATATTCTCCAACCGATTTGTAACCTACGATCGATTATGAACATATTCACAACTCATATTCACAACTCATGTTCACATGTCGGCCCTATGCTCGTGTGAACAACATCTGTGTCTTGCAATGTAAACACTATGTTCATATGTTCATATATGTTCACATGTCGGCCCTATGTTCGTGTAAACAGCATCTGTGTCTTACAATGTAAACACTATGTTCATATGGTGTGATGTTTTTCAATGTCATACCGTATGACATCGTCACGGGTTCGTGTGAACAACGATTGTGTCTTTCAATGAAAACAAGTTGTTCATATGGTGAACATATATGAACATAGACTGCAAAAGATGCACAAATATGAACATTTTCAAAATCAAGGATCGTTGTGCATG
>NC_037540.1:18456686-18462385 GCF_001531365.2 Cynara cardunculus var. scolymus | reverse complement strand
AATATCTATGATTAACACCCTCCACAATAAAAATAATTAATCAACCTCTCATAATTACAAAAAAATGAACAAAATGAAAAATTATGATTGGTTGAATGCGGTTTGCACGGTTTGTACAAATTGAGTGGTTTGCATTTGATCGCTCCCCTATATATATATAATATATATATATATATATGTCTTATAATTCTAAGAAATATCATATAAACCGTTATACCATCGTTATAACCGCTATTTCAAATATAGCTATATACCGCAATTTTGTATTTTTTTACCGCTATAACAGCATAGGTCATGGGATGTAGTGCGCGCATGCACATCCAATCCCATAAACATCTAACTCATATCATAACGCTCATATCCTAGGACTAGTCCATACACCTCCACCTATGATTAGGTAAAGCTCATGCGATGAAGCACTAGTATGGGAACGTTGTGGTTTCTGAGCACCACATAGCATCATAATACTCTATTCCCTGGCCATTGTGTCACACAAAATTATAAGTGTAACCAATATTTAGATTTAGTAATTATCACAAAAAACCGGGAAAAAACATTTCTTTCTTTTCTTCATACACATACTAGATTATAGGGTTTCGGGCTAGTACCTTGCAGAAGCCAAAGCGTATTCGTGTGTGGATCTATAATGTAGGAAACCTAATTTGGTTTCTAATTGCTCTAGAACTTACATCAAATCTAAAAAGTAATACTCTGAACACCTTATGGTTTGTTTAATTTTGTTTAACTATTAGTGAATCCAGATAGGGTATCTCTTGGAAAAGTAACCTAAAATTATTTTATGTTGCATGTTACAAAGGTTAGTTAATTGTTTTGAAATCCTATAGTGGTATCAAAGCCACTTTGACTTTTTAAACAAAATAATCGAAACAAAAACAAGTAAAGAAAATCGAAATAACCCTTTTTCTTTTTCTGGCCGATAACGTGCACCATGAATTTTGAGTTTGCATCATGTGTTGGTCTGCAATTTGGGTTTATGGAACCATGGATGCCGCTTCTTCAGGCTGCGATCGTGCCGCGAATCATGCCGCCTATGCCTAGCAACTGCTGGTGCTCTCGGATGTGGTTCATACAGCCTATGTCCCGGGGGGTATTGGTGTTTTGATCCAAGGAAGGTGCCATGAGAACCTGGTGCTAGTGGTATTCTTGATCCACGGCTGACGACATCGATGGTGCCCTAACTCATGGCTAGTGTCGTTCATATCCACATCCATGGTTCATTATGTGTGTGGAATGGGGATTGGTTTTGCCATTGTATACGGCTCGTGGTCCCCCGGGCGTCTAGGTCTTGGCCTTGGCAACCATGGGGCCATCGTGTACACTGACGACTTTGGCCAAGGCTTGGTCCTTGACCCAATTAAACCCAATCACATAGGTTTAAGGTTTTTTTTGTGGGTCGTTCACTTTGTGGGTAATGGGACAGTCCAATCAATATCCTAGTTGATATTACATCTTAACCGTTGTTAGGCTTTCAGAGTAATTTGAAATTTTTGGTTTCTTTCATTGTTTTTATTTTGATTACGACCTTTTATTTATGTTTATTTAAATTTCGCCAAAATTATTTATGTTTAAAATGTCGGTGAATAATATGGTACAGCCCCAAAGACCTCTGAATGTGTTTGGTTATTAGTTTGAAAAATTAAAATGTATTTTAGTTGCATGGGTTGTAATTCTAAATACGGCTTGCATGTCGTTTTATTTTAATTTTCTAGTTATAGATAATTGTAAAATAGATTAGGATATGTTATCTTTTTCTATTTTAATTTGTAACCAATCTGAAGACGGCATTCCAAAGGTCAAGATGGAGTCCCAAATTTCACCAAGTTGGCGGAGCTAGTGGGAGTTTAAAGACGTACCTTGATTGATGGTCGTTGTCGTGTTGGCTAACGACACCACATTAGAAGGTTATACTTATGTTTTATGGTTGTGTTTACGCCATTCATTTATTTGATTTTTATTACATTTAAGCTTGTTAGTTTGTTAAATTGGTTTTGCAAAGTTTGTTAGCAGCTAGTTTTCTCATCTTAGCCTCTTATAAATAAGTTGTACAATCTCTTTTGGTCAACTAATGAAAATACAAGTTTCTCTCTCATACTTCTGTTATGTATCAGAGCTCTCTACTCTCTCTCTCTCTCTCTCTCTCTCTCTCTATTCTAAAAACGTATGATTAGAGATTTGATTAAACATGTTGGATCCACAAGCTTCTCCAACCTTCAACACAAATTCTTCAAATTCTGGCATGAAAACGCCGACTTTCTCCATCACAGATCCAACGCGTCACTATTTCGTCCATCACTCAGATAATCTAGGGAGAATTTGTGTCCATCATGTTAGAAATTAATGACATATCAGATAAATTAGTATATATTTATTTGTGCATTTTAAGGTTTTTAGTTGGGTCAGTAACTTGGGCCACAGGCCATCAAGTTGCGTCAAATAGAAGTCCATTAAATAGCAGTTATGAATCAGTTATTATGCATCGGTTACAAGAGTCATGTTTGTTTGCTTGGCACCGATTCTGCTTGTATATATGTATATCGTGTATACTCTGATTTTAGACACAATCAATAGAATTTTTTTTTTCAGTTTACATAAAGTGTTGTTTGCTGTGATTGTGTTCCAATGGAGATGAAGAATGATTCATCTCCAACAAAGTGGTATCAGAGCATTAGGCTCGATCAAGGGAAGAAGAGATTCAATCATATAATTGATTCAATGCGTATCAGAAAATAAAGGATCGCAAGAAGGATTTTAATCAACAGTCTTGAAAGACTGTGTTTGAAGAGAAGAAAACGATCAAGATGCTATGCGTACAAGATTAGAGGGCATGCATATTGGAATTGTCCATTGATGAAAAGCAAAGAAATGAATGATACAAAAGGCAAAAAAATCCCTGATATTGATCAAATCAATGAAGGGGACCGATATGTGGAAAGGTACATCAAAGAAATGCAGTGTTATGGTGATTATTTGGTACAGGAACCGATGGAAGCAACTGGAATGAAATTTGGTATGTTTCTAAGTTTTATTCGAAACACATGACACCAAACCGTGATCTGTTTCTTAGATTCAAAGCCTGTTTTGATCCGAAGACACAAGAACACAACACAAACTTCCTAGTATCGAATGGTGTTGTGGAAATTGCGTTAAAAACACCAGAAATCGAACATGTGATACCATGTGTAGCATACGTACCAGAAATTGGTATAAATGTGCTTAGCATGAAACAATTAATCAAACAAGGTTTTGAAATAGTGGTGGATGGAACAACATGTATGATCAAATACATATTTTCTCATGAAGAAAATACCACAGAAAATGTTAAAAATCAGAAGATGAAAGATGTGTTAAATGGAGAAACGCTCCAGAAGGAAGAAGTCGAATTTATCACGAACTATTGTGATATTTTGCTTAAAAACGACTTGAAGATTGTTAAAGATGATGTTCTTGTTGAAAATAAACAAGGAACTATGTATGTTGATTCTCTACATGAGAATATCAACATGGATGAAGTGTACAAGGGATGGTATGAGAAGAAGTTTAAGGAGATTTGTGGAAAATACAAGTTTGCGAAAGGACCAATGTGTCCAAGAGATGACACCATTGAAGGCATGCATGTTGTTGGCAAAAAGGCTAATAACCATGAAGATCAAGAGGGAAACAAGATGACTACTCCAAACAAGATTGATAGTCAAGAAGAAAAAAGGGATGTTACCTATGAAGTATCAAAAGACAGCAGCAGTGGAGAAGACAACTCAAGTGCATCAAATGAACTCAATGATTATGTTATCATTGATTGAAAAATGGTGATTAAGGAATTTACCTGTTTTGTAATTAAGGGGGAATGTTAGAAATTAATGGTAAATAAGATAAATTAGTATATATTTATCTGTGCATTTTAAGCTTTTTAGTTGGGTCAGTAACTTGGGCCGCAGGACATCAAGTTGTGTCAAATAGAATGTAACACCCGAAATTCTTCCCCTATTCCATGTTAAGGTATTTTATTTATTTACTTATTTATTTATTTATTTTCTTTTCTTCTTTTAGCCTACCTCATCTTGTAGGTCTCTTAGGCCTTCCTTTGATAAGGATATGTTTTTTTATAGATTTCATTATTGTTTATTTGTTGGGGAGATCTCCTCTTGATTTCTGCAGAGTGGGGGGGTCTACCTACAACCTCGGTACCATACCCTGATAGCTGGATGGTGCACTCTTCCCCTGGTGGTTTCTTTCTTTCCATTTTAGATTTTGGGTCTAGGTTCTTGTGAGGGAGGAGAGCTGAGAGAGGGATTTTGATTTGGACCTTAAGAGAGAAGAGAAAACCCTTCTGTTGGCGGTGTATTGGAGTGAACCCACTTGGAACCGGCTGTTTGGAGAAGTGAGGACGGACCGCCACTCGTCGGAGCTTCGACCAGCCTTCACGACAGCAGCAGCGAGCGGCTGCGCTCGTTTGCTGTTTCCCCAGCCTTCTCAGCAGCAAGCATACAGCCAGCAGCAACAGCAGCAACAGCTGCATACAACAGCAAGTAGCAGCTGGCAAGCTGCAGCAAGCACAGCAACCTGATGTGCCCTTCGTTGCCTCGCCAAGTCCATCAGCGCCTGTAGTCCGTGTTTTCTGCCGTTCCCCGACTAAACAGCGGCATCCAGGCCGTGTGCGGACTACCTGTGCCAAGCCAAACAGCAGCTGCAGTGGCTGCTGTTCTAGTACCCTTCTTTGCCCAAACAGCAGCAGCAGGAAGCGATCTGCCCGCGTCTTCCTCGTCCAACGACAGCAGCAGCAGGAAGCAAACCGCCTGCGTTTTACTCGTTCAACAACAGCAGCAACAAGGAAAGGAGCTGCTACGTGCTTTTTTGCCGGAACCGAATAGCAAACAACACACGTGCTGTGTTGTTTCCGCCGTCCTGCCCAGTTCCGCAGCTGCTATTCTTCTTGAAGCAGAAGTGCCACCTTACCGCCTCGAGTTCCTACCGTCTATCGTTAATYCCGGAGTCCGGGATTTCCTTTAAATCCTACTATGTGAGTCCATTTCCACCTTGCTTTTTAAGGCTTTATACATGGGTGATGTTGCAGGTATGCTTACCTCCGATATTAACTGTGGGATCAACTGCCTAGTTGGGAATTAAAGATTACTCTTAGGTAAAGGAACTAACTTAGGAATTCATTTATATTGTTAAGAGGAGTTTGGGGAAAGGGCTTTAACTACATGTTAAAATACTTATGTAGAGATACCAATAATCTTAAAACTCTAAAAAAAACCCCAGCCCTTTTATGGAAGCACTTATTTACCAAATGGAGTTATTTCATTCAGTAAGGGCAGGTACAATACCTTACGGTTGAATAGGTACCAATATACTTAAAGCACCGAATTTCAGTATATAGTTGTTATGAACCGTGTATGTTAAATGAAGGTCATTCCTTGGCATATTTGAGAAGGATGGTGTAAGTTGGATTTAGGCATTGTGATGATTATGTAATTTCCAAATCACCTTCTCGCTTTCACTCGGAAATAGGCATTGTGATGATTATGTAATTTCCGAGATAAAGMGCTTAAGATCACGCTCGACTAAATGACTGGTTTAGGTTGATGTCGATGGTTTTTATACCGGTAAGTGATGCTCTATAACGTTAATCTATGGCTTATTTTGTGTTCAGTCATAATAAATGGTAAATCGGGTCTCCC
>NC_037540.1:18454146-18455976 GCF_001531365.2 Cynara cardunculus var. scolymus | reverse complement strand
TAGGTTGTTATTTATCTTCTCTATAGCGGAATTGTAATCGCTATACTATTACTTTTGTTGGTTAAATTTTATATAAAGATCCTGGCTCTCGTTAAGTATTTTCGTCTTAAATTACCTTTTAATGTGTTGAAAGTTTAGGGTGTTACAAGTTGGTATCAGAGCTTTAGTTTAAGTGAACTAGGTGAGAAATTAGGACGCCTAGACTTAAGCTGAGATTGTAAGTATTAATTTGTGAGTTGTGGGTAGAACTTTTAAGATAGAAGAACTTTAGGGTCATCGGAGTTACCCCGTTCATAAATTGTGACGATAGTGTTAAGAATTCTTATGTATAACCTATTCAAAATTTCACTTAGCTAATGCTATTTTGAGCAAGTTATTACATAAGCGTGCTTAAACTCACTGTTATTGCAAGAATTAGGAATGTGTCCGTTCGTAGTATGTTAATCTCGTGTTCTTCCTAACTTATCTGATCAATTGTTGTTGTTAGATATTAATTAGTTGGATTATGTGGAAGCACTTAGGCTATTTAAGGATTTGAAGTCGGGTTGTTACGGACCATGCCATGTGGATATATATGTTTTAGCTACGGTGTTTGGTGCTTGTACTGTTTTGTTGGCCCTAGTCAATGATAGTTGGGAATTGTAAAAGTGAATAGTAGACTGGGAAGTAAGGAAGTTTTTAACTCAATGGTCAATTGCAAAATAGCTTCGTGGAGTATTTGTGTTAATGATATCGGTGTCGTTGATAGGGAAGTGGATTATTCAATAAGTTTGTTGGGAATTGGAATAGTAAGTAGCCTGGAATATCATCCCCTGACATTTGGTATAAGTACTAGAAAAGGATGAACATATTGATGAATACCTTAGGCATATGACAAGAGTTAATTGCACAGCACCAAAAGAATCTTCAAGAGTTCTGTGTGACCCGTAAGAGTTCAATTGGAATCCAAATGTAAATTCCATTGTACATGACCATCAAAGGAAACATGTACACAAGATAAGTATCGTAGATATGTTAACTTTCAGGTGGTTACGATAAGAAATGGTGATGTACTAGAAAAAAAAAATTTACCTGATTATTCATAGATTGCCGCCACCTGTATCTCTTCCATATATTCCAYTTGTAAAATATGAGGTTGCAGATTTCTGTTGTTGCTACTTTTTGGAATGAACAGCTTGGTTGGCTGATTCTTCCTGCTAGAATCCAAAATAATACTTATGACGGAGTCAGCTCTTGGTAGAAGCTCTCTGAGTTATGAACCTGACCTCAGCCTGGTTCCTTCTAATTGCAGATAATGGATTGAACGATAAATAGCATATAAATATCTTCCTGTATCCATATTGAATAGAAGAGCCTCTTTATATGTTGGATTGCCTCTGCAGGGCTGTTGGAACTTCGTCAAAACACTATCAATGTCAGTTGTCATTGGTTTGACGGAATACTGTCAACTGATGCATCTGTAGCGCTTGGGGTTTAACAGTGGAATATAGTTTGTTGGGTTATGGAAATGGTGATGACTATTATATTTGGAGAGTATGCCTCTTTTATTGTTATATAGATATATGATATAGTGAGGCTATTATTAAGGTAATTGAGAGGCTTGGAATGTTATAATAAAAGAACACGTGTCACAGAAAAAACGTTGCGATTATTCTTGGATGAATGTTCAACCTTGAAGGAATCTATATATTTAGTTAAGTGTGATAGTTATATACGTGTCTTAATGCTGATATTGCTGTTAGGATTGTTTTATGGGTGTTAGTAGTCGGAGTCTTGGTGACAGCAACTTGAAACTGGTATGACTCTAAACCCTCTTTTTAGAAGAACTGC